>NC_041393.1:741995089-742037785 GCF_002162155.2 Triticum dicoccoides | reverse complement strand
CTTCACCACATTGTATTTATTCGATAGTTATTTGTAGTTATGTCGAGGGATGACCCCCGGTAGGCTCAAATAGACAAAACGACACTTCAAAACTTTGCCAGGAGAGTGCCCCTGGCTGCCGGTGCTAAAACCTCTTGTGTCTCTTTAAATATGAGCCGTGTGGCTTCAGTCGTGTCTGCGTGGAGTTGTCCAGGTGGAGCCGTCCGGGTGGAGCCCGTCCGGCTGGAATCTGGCAAAGTCAAACTCAGACATCCCGTCGGACCTGCGCAGACGTGACGGCAATGCTCTATAGTAGAGCATTGTGGATGAGAGGTTGTCACAGAGATGAGCAACTGGCACTGTTCACACGTCTTGTGTCCCTCCAACAATGTAGTTCGGCCATGTGGGACACCTCTTGTCCCCTGGGCACCCCTTTATAAGGTGACCTAGGGAACCCTTTTGCCATCAGGCACACGCCCTCTCACTCTCTCATTCTCACACACTCACACATAAGGCGGAGAAGAGGAGCGCTCCCAGCCTCCTTCTTCCTCCTCTAAACAGTTCTAGGAGAAAATCTGTACTATGATACACATTGCATATACACTAGACATGCAGGACTAGAACTGTTACCTCCCACAGAGGGCCCTGAACCTGGGTAAACTTCTACTTCTTGAGTTTGTGTTGGCTTTTTCTTGAAGAGGAAAGGGTGATGCATCAAAGTAGAGATAAGTATTTTCCTCAGTTAAGAACCAAGGTATCAATCTAGTAGGATTAAGCAAGATGACATGATGTAGAGGGATAAACTCAAGCAATATGACATAAACCCCATCTCGTTATCCTTAATGGCAACAATACAATACGTGCCTCACTACCCTTCTGTCACTGGGTCTAGACACCGCAAGATTGAACCCATCACAAAGCACCTCTTCCATTGCAAGAAAAACTAATCTAGTTGGTCAAAACAAATTGATAGATCAGAGAGACATACAAAGCTATCTTAATCATGCATAAAAGAGTTCATAGAAGACTCAAATAATATTCATAGATATTCTGTAGGAAACTACGAAGGATATCTTGGGCATATATATACAGGGTACAATGGTAAAAATATGTTCCCCGCAAAAGTAAAAAACCACAGTTATTAACCTTGAAAAGTTAACCCTGACTGACACTTCTCATATAACTGAATTTAAACATGTTCAACTTGGGTGTGGCAGATCGATCATGCAAAAAATGCGGCGACCATTCGGATCTCCCTTGTATCTGATGATGTTGTATCTGATGAAGGCCATTTTCATACACAGTAAAGGGTTTTAATTTTGACTAAGAAGTAAGATACGAATGCCGAGTTTCAGCAGGTCTGCACCATGTCATGCCCACATCATGGTTAGTTGGGTGCGGCAAGGGCTTGTTTATTTGTGGCTCTGTGTAGTAGTGCTATGATTGAACTGTTCTTTGGTCCTGCACATGTTAGCACTGCTGGCCTACTGTATAACTTGATGAGGTAATTGTACCTTCTCCTGAATTGGAAAGTAGTTCATCACAGAAATCAGTTCCAGTGATTCCTACACCAATTAGTGAGGAGGCCAATGATGATGATCATGAATCTTCAGATCAAGTTACTACTGAACCTCGTAGGTCAAATAGAGTACGGTCCGCATGAGAGTGGTACGGTAATCCTATTCTAGAAGTCATGTTACTAGACCATGATGAACCTACGAACTATGAGGAAGCGATGATGAGCCCAGATTCCGTGAAATGGCTTGAGGCCATGAAATCTGAGATGGGATCCATTGATGAGAACAAAGTGTGGACTTCGGTGGACTTGCCCGATGATCGGCAAGCATAGAAAATAAGTGGATCTTCAATAAGAAGACTGACGCTGATGGTAATGTTACTGTCTATAAAGCTCGACTTGTTGCAAAAGGTTTTTCACAAGTTTAAGGAGTTGACTACGATGAGACCCTCTCACCCGTAGCGATGCCACGTTTTATGATTATAAAATTTGGCAAATGCATGTCAAAATTCCATTCCTTAATGGATTTCTTAAAGAAGAGTTGTATATGATGCAACCAGAAGGTTTTGTCGATCCAAAGGGTGCTAACAAAGTGTGCAAGCTCCAGCGATCCATTTATGAACTGGTGCAAGCCTCTCGGAGTTGGAATATACGCTTTGATAATATGATCAAAGCATATGGTTTTATATATACTTTTGGAGAAGCCTGTATTTACAAGAAAGTGAGTGGGAGCTCTGTAGCATTTCTAATATTACATGTGGATGACATATTGTTGATTGGAAATAATACAGAATTTCTGGATAGGATAAAAGGATACTTGAATAAGAATTTTTCAATGAAAGACCTCGGTGAAGCTGCTTACATATTGGGCATCGAGATCTATAGAAATAGATCAAGATGCTTAATTGGACTTTCACAAAGCACATACCTTGATAAAGTTTTGAAGAAGTTCAAAATGGATCAGTCAAAGAAAGGGTTCTTGCTTGTGTTACAAGGTGTGAAGTTGAGTCAGACTCAATGCCCGACCACTGCAGAAGATAGAGAGAAAATGAAAGCCATTCCCTATGCTTCAGCTGTAGGTTCTATCATGTATGCAATGTTGTGTACCAGACCTGATGTGTGCCTTGCTATAAGTATAGCAGAGAGGTACCAAAGTAATCCAAGAGTGGATTACTGGACATCGGTCAAGAACATCCTGAAATACCTGAAAAGGACTAAGGATATGTTTCTCGTTTATGAAGGTGACAAAGTGCTTGTCGTAATGGTTACGTTGATGCAAGCTTTGACACTGATCTGGATGACTCTAAGTCGCAATCCGGATACATATTTATATTGAATGGTGGAGCTGTCAGTTGGTGCACACTAGTAGAAAAAGGGCCTAATGTGAAGCACATTAGTTTGTACCAGAACCGGCACTAATGTGACCATTAGTGCTGGTTCCAACGGCTAGGGTGCAGAGCTCATTAGTACCGGTTCATGGCGAACCTTTAGCACCGGTTCGTGCTAGGAACCGGTACTAAAGGGTGTGGTGGCAGGATGTTGTCAGACTGGGGCCCCTCCAGGACCTTTAGTACCGGTTCTTGCCATGAACCAGTACTATAGGTCATCCTGCATATAAACCCTTTGTCCAGCTCGCTCTGTTCTTCCCCCTTTCCCCTCTCCTCCTCTCTATTCTTCCTCTCTTCCCCTTGAGCTCTATCACACATTTTGCCCAAATTTTGTCAAGATTTGAAGGCCCCCATCCATTCAAGTGATCACAAGGGTAAGCAACTTTGTCCTTTCATCTCTCATTGTTAGATTAGCTCTTGCAATGCTTTATATAGTGATTAATTTGTGGATTTTAGTAATTTGGGAGGAATTATATGTGGTAGTTTATTTGATTTATATGCAATTTGAGCTTAAAATAACTCTTAGTTTGCATATGTAGGTGTGGTTTACTTAGTGCCTTCCCGTCTCCATCGTAACCACCGTCGATCGTCCGCACCGACCCGTCGCCGGCACCACCTTGTGGTGGGCCTCTTGTTTTTATCTTTTTTATATAAAAAAATTATGTTTGTGTGATTTAGATATATAGTTACTTGTATAGTTATCTTATGCGTACGTTGTTTGTTATACATAGTGCCATGGTTTTGATATCCGTCCCCGTCGGCCCTCGTCCGTGTTATGATTCGGATGTGGTATATTCTCTTTTAAAACTATTTGTTGCATTTCGTGTTTATGACAAATTGTGCCCATCAAGTTGACATAGATATTTTTATCTAGGAGGTATGTGAACCAGAAATTCCAACCGACCCTATTGTCGAGAGGTTAAATTTAGTTAAAAGAGAAAACAAGTATTTGAAAGAAAAATTGAAAAGAATTGAGGGGGAGAAGATGGAATTGGAATTGCATTTGCCGATGTCGTCGATGATCACAAGATCACGATGGAGAAAATGCGGTTGAAGATTAGAAAGATTAGAAAATATGCCATTGATAGTGTGGCTTGCTAACATTATGATGTTGGATCAATTGTTACCTTAGTTGCGATCTTGATCACATTTGTTTTTGCATTTAAATTCTTTAGCTAGAGAATTATTTGTATGTTGCATTTAAGTGTTGTATGAACTTTATGTATGAACTTTATGTCTGAACTTGTATTAATTTGGTCTATTCGGTGGTGTGTAATGAAGATGCGCAATGGATGTACGATGACCGATGCTCTCCCTAGTTCATTGATGGTGTGCATACTTTTCTGATTGCAGCTCAGGCAAACAAGGGGGCGGATGGTTTTATGCCTTGTCCATGTGCTGGCTGTAAGAATGATCACAATTACTCTAACTCAAGAACCATTCACGTCCACCTGTTTGAGTCCGGTTTCATGCCCCACTATAATGTTTGGACCAAGCACAAAGAAAGAGGGGTTATGATGAAAGACAATGAAGAAGAAGAGGACGACATTAGCTATCTTGGCCATGGGTTCCTTGAATACGATGATACAACAATGAGGGAAGAAGCTGAGCCGGCCATGCGGGAAGAAGCTGAAGAAGAGGCATCAGATGAGCCTCCTGATGATCTAGGTCGGGCCATTGCCGATGCAAAGAGAAACTGCGCAAGTGAAAAGGAGAAGAAGAAGTTGCAGCGCATGTTAGAGGATCACAAGAAATTGTTGTACCCGAATTGCAAAGGTGACAAGAAAAAGCTGGGCACCACACTGAAATCGCTGCAATGGAAGGCAGAGAATGGTGTATCGGACAAGGGATTTGGAAAGTTGCTGGTAATGATAAAGAATATGCTTCCAAAGGACAACGAATTGCCCGAGAGTACGTACGAAGCGAAGAAGGCTGTCTGCCCTCTAGGTTTAGAGGTGCAGAAGATACATGCTTTCCCTAATGACTGTATCCTCTACCACGGTGAGTACAAGGATTTGAACGCATGCCCGGTATGTGGTGCATTGCGCTATAAAATCAGTCGCGATGACCCTGGTGATGTCGAGGGCGAGTGCCCCAGGAAGAAGATTCCTGTGAAGGTGATGTGGTATGCTCCTATAATACCACGGTTGAAACGTTTGTTCCAAAATAAAGAGCATGCCAAGGTGATGCGATGGCACGGAGAAGACCGTAAGAAAGATGGAAAGTTGAGAGTACCCGCTGACGGGTCGCGGTGGAGAAAAATCAAGAGAAAGTACAGGGAGGAGTTTGCAGGTGACCCAAGGAACGTATGGTTTGGTCTAAGCGCATATGGCATTAATCCTTTTGGGGAGCAGAGCAGCAACCATAGCATGTGGCATGTGACTCTTTGTTTGTATAACCTTCCTCCTTGGTTGTGCATGAAGCGGAAGTTCATTATGATGCCAGTGCTCATCCAAGGCCCTAAGCAACCCGGCAACGACATTGATGTGTACCTAATGCCATTAGTTAAAGAATTATTACAACTGTGGAATGGAAAAAGTGTACGTGCATGGGATGAGCACAAACAGGAAGAATTTGACCTAAAGACGTTGTTGTTGTGACCATCAATGATTGGCCTGCTCTTAGTAACCTTTCAGGACAGACAAACAAGGGATACCGCGGATGCACGCACTGTTTGGATGATACCGACAGTATATATTTGGATAGTTGTAGGAAAAAATGTGTACCTGGGACATCGTAGATTTCTTCCGAGCAGGCATCCCGTAAGAAAGAAAGGCAACCATTTCAAATGTGAGGCGGATCACCGGACGAAGCCTCGCCACCGTACTGGTGCTGATGTGCATGATATGGTCAAGAATTTGAAGGTAATCTTTGGAAAGGGTCCTGCCGGACAACCTGTTTCGAAGGACGCTTACGGACGCGCACCCATGTGAAAGAAGAAATCTATATTTTGGGACCTGCCCTATTGGAAAGACCTAGAGGTCCGCTCCGCAATCGATGTGATGCACGTGACAAAAAATCTTTGCGTGACCCTGCTTGGCTTCTTGGGCATATATGGGAAGACAAAAGATACACCGGAGGCACGGGAGGACCAGCAACGTATGCACGGAAAATACGACATATATCAGGGTCAGGCCAGCTACGCTCTTACCAAAGAAGAGAAGGAAATCTTCTTTGAATGCCTGCTCAGTATGAAGGTACCGTCTGGCTTCTCGTCGAATATAAAGGGAATAATAAATATGGCAGAGAAAAAGTTTCAGAACCTAAAGTCTCATGAATGTCACATGATTATGATGCAACTGCTTCCGGTTGCATTGAGGAGGCTTCTACTGGAAAACGTTTGATTAGCCATTGTGAAGCTATGTGCATTCCTCACAGCAATCTCTCAGAAGGTAATCGATCCAGAAATCATACCAAGGTTACAGAATGATTTGGTGCAACGTCTTGTCAGTTTCGAGTTGGTGTTCCCACCATCCTTCTTCAACATCATGACGCACGTCCTAATTCACCTTTGCGAAGAGATTAACGTTTTGGGTCCTGTATTTCTACACAATATGTTCCTCTTTGAGAGGTTCATGGGAGTCTTGAAGAAATATGTTCATAACCGTGCTAGGCCAGAAGAAAGCATCTCGAAGGGCCATGAAAATGAAGAGGTCATTGAGTTTTGTATTGACTTTATTCCTGACCTTAAACCGATTGGTGTTCCTGAATTGCGATATAAGGGCAGACTAGATGTAAAAGGCACGCTAGGAGGGGATCAAATAATATATATGAACGGGCATTCTCTCACTGAAGCACACTACACAGTTCTACAGAATTCCACCTTGGTGGCTCCATATATGGAGGAACACAAGAATTTTCTACACTCCAAACACCCGGAGCAGTCTGACGACTGGATTACACGTGAACAAATGAGGACTTTTGCCGGTTGGTTGCAGACACGTGTCATGCATGATGGTGATATTGAAGATGACTTGTACTTGCTGTCCTAGTTAGCATCTTCGAATATAATGGCTTTCAAAGGATACGAGATAAATGGGAATACATTTTACAGGATCGCCCAAAATAAGAAGAGCACCAACCAAAACAGTCACAGGCGGAGCTCCTGGTAGGGCGAGGCAGGGCGCCCGCCCTACCTTGATTTTGCGCACGCATACGCTGTCGTAGCCGTCTGGTTCTATACGTGGAGTCACCATCGCTAGCAAAAGAGAGAACGAAGAAAAACGAGTGGGCCTAGTCGCTCATCTCCACGTTATTTGAGCCCATGAGTTCCTGCTGATAGGCATCGTTTGCTAAGCGGAACTGACAAAGCGATCAAGCCCATCCCAGTCGCACGCACCAGTAAACCAGACTATCTCTCTTTTCTAAATAGTTCCAAAAAAACTCTCTCTTCCAAAAAAACACACGCTCTTTGTTTATTCTAAAAATAACCACTCTCTCTCGGAAAGAAAACAGTACACCACGGCATCACATAGAGAACTATAAATTTCTACATTTTCATGTTGTGAATTTATGATGTAAATTTTCTGAGAATAGCTTCGCAACAATCTTTGATAGCATTAAAGTTTCATTATTCATATATCTTCAGATTTATTTAAAACATGTTCGCATTTCCCTTTTTTTTGAATTAGTGTAAAATCACATAAATTATAAGTGTAATATTATTGCGTAAAAGCTATTTTGATATTGCATCAATCATTTACTCCCTTCTTTTCTAAATCTAAGATCTTGTAGAGATTGCAATATGGACTACCCCCTCCGTCCTTTAAAGAGTGTACTTTCAACTTTGTTGGAGCGTCAAATTATCTCAAAGTTTGACCAAGTTTGTGCAAAAATATATAAATATTTGTGAAACCAAATAGGTATATGCTGAAAATATATTTTATCGTGAATATAATGCTACTAATTTGATGGCATAAATATTGGTGTATTATTGTATAAATACGGTCAAACATAAAAAAGTTTGACTTTCCAACAAAGTTGGAAGTACACTCTTTAAAGGACAGATGGAGTACATATGAAGCAAAATGAGTAAATCCACACCGTGAAATATGTCCATATAAATCCGTGTGTAGTTCGTATTGAAATCTCTAAAGAGCTTATATTTAGAAACGAAGGGAGTATTAGGCTTTAGAGTTCGCCCCACCTTAATTGTTTTTTGTCCTCCGCCACTGAAAACAGTGGTGTCCACTTTGATGCAACAACCAACACAGAAAAGGAAACATATTATGGTTACATAGAGGACATATGGGAACTTGACTATGGAGGTGGTTTGAAGGTCCCTTTGTTTTGGTGCAAATGGGTTAATATGACACGAGGCGGGGTAACGGAAGACCCGCAATATAGAATGACAACAGTGGATCTCAACAATCTTGCGTATGCAGACGAACCATTCGTCCTAGCCAATGATGTGGCGCAGGTTTTCTATGTGAAAGACTTGTCTACCAGACCGAGAAAAAGAAAAGATAAGAGAGCGAATGTATCATACGATGAGCCAAAGCGCCACATAGTTCTTTCAGGGAAAAGAAACATCATGAGAGTGGATAACAAGACAGACATGTCAGAAGATTATGAAAAGTTTGATGAAATTGCTCGATTCATAGTGAATATTGATCCGAGCATCCAGTTAAATGATGAAGATTGTCCATGGTTACGGCACAAAGGGACACACCTGAAGAAAAAATGTCACACCCAAAGATCCCACACTGGCATGTGATAGGCTTCACCGTCATCACAATCTTCTGTAGTGACTTTTCAGACTTATATATCTGGAAAGTGCCACTTCGAACAAATCGGAGTGAATCTTTGTAATAGTTAGGGTACTTATGTGTTTTGGTATTTGAAACGCGAAGAAATTTTATGTGCAAAAACTGGATGCACTTCATCTACAAATTAGTTCGTCAAATAATTCAAATTTAAACTATTCAAATTTGAAAACTACTGGCACTAACAGAAAGTTTGTAATTTTTTGTAATTATAGAAAAATATTCAGAAATAAATAAATGAAAATAAATAAAGTAGAAAAGAAAAAAAACTAAATTTTTGTTGAGACAAAAACTAAATAAAAAAAGTTCGTCTACAAATTAGTTCGTCAAATAATTCAAATTTATACTATTCAAATTTGAAAACTACTGGCACTAACAGAAAATTTGTAATTTTTTGTAACTATAGAAAAAATATTCAAAAATAAAGAAATGAAAATAAATAAAGTAGAAACAAAAAAACTAAATATTTGTTGAGACAAAAACTAAATAAAAAAAGCCCACCTACTGGGGCACAGCGGCCTGCAAACGACTAGAAAGCCAACCTGTGGTTGGGCCAGGATGCAGGCCCGCTAGCCCAGTAGGCCCAACAGGGCAGAGTAGAAGAGGTAGGCCCAGAAGGCCTGCATTGGAGAGGAGCTCAATGTAGTGCCCGCGCCAGGGCTTATAAACTGGCAACGGCGCTCCTCGACTAGCGAGGTGGGACTAAACTTGCGCACCGCCTGGAGCCAGCGCACCCCTTTAGTACCGGGTCATGGCACCAACCAGTACTAAAGGGGGGGGCATTAGTACCGGTTGGAGCCATGACCCGGTAATAAAGGTGTGCGCTTTCCGCTGCTTCGCCTGGCCAAATCAGACCTTTAGTATTGGTTAGTGGCTCCAACCGGTACTAAAAGTTGTTTCTATATAACTAAACACTTCAAAAAATTCCATCAGTTTCCCTCTGCTTCTTCCTCTGCCGCATCGCCGCCGCCCTTCGTCGCCGCCCCCATCCCGCGCCGTTGCCGTCCCCGTCGTCGCTGTCCCCGTCACGACGTCGTCCTGTCTCGCGCCATCGCCGTCCGGCCCCTCGCCTCACCGTCGCCATCGCGCGCCTTGGATCGACCTCGCCTCGTCGTCGCCGTCGCCTCGACCTCGCCCGCGCGTGCTGTGAGCCCCTCCCCCGGCCTCTCCTCCCTCCAATCCACCGCGCCGCCACCAGCGCGGCCGCGCGCGCACACACAAACACACCCTACACGCGCACACACACTCACACTACACGCGCGCACGCACACACACACACACACAATTTTTCTGTTTTTAGTTTTTCTGTTTTTCTGTTTTTCATACAAAGTTTTAGATGAATTAATTAATTAGATTAGATTAATGTCAAATAGTATAGAAATGTTAGAAATGTTATAGAAATGTCAGAAATTTTAGAAATGTTAGTTTTAGCTAGATGAATTAGATTAATGTCAAATAGTATATAGAAATGTTAGAAATGTTGTAGAATTGTTATAGAAATGTCAGAAATGTTAGAAATGTTAGTTTTAGCTAGATGAATTAGATTAATTTCAAATTGTTATAGAAATGTTAGTTTTTAGTTTCTTATAATTTTAGTTATACAAATTTAGAATTTGCATATAAGAAATCACAATCCAATCATTTAAAAATGTTACATTTGTGGCGTATAGTATTTGTTCTCGACGATGCCCGGCCCGCATCCTCGTCGTCGACCCGTTCGCGACGACGTCCTGCTTGAGAGGACCCGTGTTCGGGACTGGGCTCCGTCGGGCTGGCACTGGGAGGTGCTACCTTCAGGGGCTCGCCACTTGGTGATGAACCCGGGTCCCGTCGTGGACCCTGAGCTCCTTTGGTGGCATTCCCGTGGGCCACTTTCGGTGAGGAGGGAGCCGGCCCTGCCGGAGGTGGTGCGTCATCGTGTCAGGGAGGAGGACGAGCACGTCCGTCGCTACATGAATGCTATGGACGTCAGATTCTCCAATACCTGGCAGAGTCTTTGGGGAGATCACCGAACCTATGATCTTGTGATGGTTCCTTCTCTTTGGGTGTCCACCGCCCGCGCCTCAGGAACCGCGACTGGCCTAGATTATTCTGTAGTATTCGATCTTTATTAGCTAGCTAGCTAGTGATGTATTCGATATATAATATTCGAGACGATGTATTCGAGATTATATATTATTCGAGACGATGCATATTATGTACTATGATTCAGGATTTTCTCTTATTGATTGATTGCATGCATGCATATTGTAATTTGAATACTAAATTGCTTTATATTTCTTATGGATTTGTTAAATAAAAGCTATGGCGGACAATACCGGTAGAGAGGGAGAAGAGGCCCTGTTCAAGATCATATGCTCCCCTCACGCGCCAGATAATCGAAATGAAGAAGATGACGGCTCCAAATATCTGAACAATACCGGGGAGGGTGATGATATGGTATTCGATCGCGATGACCGAATTGATGAAGTTATGGATTATGATGGCGAAGAAATTAATGATTATGATGGCGAAGAAATTAATGATTATGATGACGAAGAAAATGTTGATCTTGATATAACAGAGACCGGCGAGGTATATTTATATAAGCAGGCATCTGGTGATCATCACATGTTTTAAGTGATTTGAAGATATATTAATGAATTGATCTTTCTTCTTTTCAGCCCTCCGGATCGAGCAAATCTTCTACAGGCAGAGTAGTGCGAGGTCCGGGAAAAAGTTGAAGGACGGCGTAAAGTACAACATCGAGGCCATCAAAACTACTGGCGAACCAATAGCGCCTAAGAACATTGCAAACAAGTTCGTTCGTCAATGCGGAGTTCTTGTGAAGGACAAACTTCCGATCTCCCTTCAATAATGGAAAGAGCCAGCAAAGAAACGTCCAAATCTTACTTTTGTCGATGACAGAGCAAAAAATGCTTTGGGAAGATCTCATGGAACATTTCACCCTACCAGATCATTTCACAGCTGTAGATGTGGAGAAAGTCAAGGACGCTGCTCTTAGGAAGATGGCAATTGCATTTAACAACCACAAGAAAACTTTATGGAGTAAATATGTCAAAGCAGGAAAGAAGACTCCAGAATTCAAAGGAACACTGGAGAACCAAAGAGAACACTGGGACAATTTCGTGAAATTCAAGGAATCAGAATTATCTAAGGAACGGTCCAAAAAAACAAGGCCAATGCCGCAAAAAAGGAGCAATTCCATAGGCTGGGGCCACGTGGCTATGCGGGCGGCAATGCCTAAGTGGGATAAGTCTGAGCAGGAGATGCAGGCTGCACAGGTCACTCCAGTTACATTGAGCTGCCCCCCCCCCAGGTGCAGAACTTGGTTCTATGAGCATGGGGGGCGTTGGACCCGAAGACAGACCTAGTTTCGAAGAATGCATCTCTTAAAGCAACCGGTGTTAAGATAGTTCAAGCAATACAAGAAGCTCGAGAGGGGGTGTTCACGCCCAACAGAGAGAACGACGAGCTCATGCGCGCCATGGGAAATCCTGAACACCCGGGAAGAACACGAGGCAAGGGCGTTATTCCGTGGTATGAGAGCTTTTCTGACTGGAACGCCAACTACAGAAGCCATGCGAGAAGGAAGATGGAGGAGAAGAAGAAGAAGCTGGAGGACGAGCAGAGGAAGAAGGCAGCAGAACGACTTCAAGGCCTAGAATCAGCTCACGCGGAGTTGACACTCAAATTGCAGAGGTAGCAGCAGCAGATCGACTCGCTTAGCTAGGAAAGGGGGTCTCAGCAGCGACCGCAGCTAGCGGATGATCCAACATTGGATAACACCGTCCCATCCATGCCGAGAAGTAGCGTGGGTCCCGCCCCGGGCGACGCACTGCTGGACAGATACCCCGTGGATGACATCATGGAGAACACTAATTGTGAGCTACACTTCAAAATAAAGAACATATCCGTGAAGGCGGCGGACGCCGCTGCTTATACAACCCCCCTCCCCCCCCCCCCGGGAGCAACCTACCATTGCAGAGCGATTCCGGAAGGCTATGCTCGTGTCGTGGTTGATGAGGTGGTGGACCTATATTCGGGGCTAGCGCTTGACATTCCTGGAGGTGACGAGGAGCGCACACTGGGAGAGGCCATACATCGTATCATCCTATGGAGAAAGGATTGCATCATCTTTCGAAGGCCACAGACACCGCGTCAGCTAGAGCTTGAAATTCCAGGAGATAACGAGGAGCAGACGATTCACGCTCCTCCTAGTCCGGCACAGCTTCAGGCCACTCCTCCTGCTTCAACTCAGCCAACGCGTGAGGCCACTACTCCTGCTTCAACTCAGCCAACGTGTGAGGCCACTCCTCCTGCTTCAATTCAGCCAACGCGTGAGGCCACTCCTCCTGCTTCAACTCAGCCAACGCGTGAGGCCACTCCTCCTCCTCCAAGTCCACCAACACGTGCCACTCCTCCTCCAAGTCCGACACTGCGTCAGCCGTCTCCGCTGCCTCAGCAATCGCGGAAGAGAGCCGCCGCAGCTATGGTGCGTAGTGCTACAAGTCGAGGTAGTACAGGAGGTACAGGCGGAGGCAAGCGATTTCAATATGGTCCAAAAAGCCTCGCACCTCTTTCACAGAGGCCTTACGACATGACCAAGGAGCAAAATGAAGCCATAGTGAAGGCCCAAGTGAAGGCCCATTTCGCACCAAAACCGGCACCGCCGCCAAGGGAGAAAGTGCCCGAGGAGACGATTGACCACTTTATTCGTATGGCGCAACCACCAGCTCCGAAGCCTATTGACTCAGACTATGAGCGCCAAATCAGGAAGCCACATCGAGCATGACAACAAAAGGGGTCGAGCTCGAGCTCGAGCCAAGCAGCTGGCCAAAAATGCGGGAAAACCGTTCCCTAGCTAGGAGAACAGGCGGCGCAATCGATCCCCCCGCTTGTTGTACCAACACATGAGAGTATCGGCACCGGTCAGCTGGTAATAACCAATGAGCATAGACGGAACCCTAAAATGCTTGGTATCACTGTTGGACAACTCCTCGAGATTGAGCCCATGCCTAAGCTTAAAGAGAAGGACATAAAATGCAAATATGCCCGCGGCAAACCTTTGGTAAGGCCTGAGGAGGTCAAGAACCTCCCAACGAGAATGTATCAATTTCAAGATTTGTACATGAAAATTACCAAGAGTAGCAATAGAGAGGGCCTCATGGCGAAATTCAAGGATATTACTTCCATGAGCTAGCTCTGTCCATTGAGTATTCAGAACTATATCAGTTATTCCATCAAGACGCACTCGACAAATCCATCGTTAGTTTGTATTGTTTGTAAGTGATTTCTTTCTGTAATTCAAGTCTCAAGCTAGTTGTAGTGCTCATTGATCGATCATTGCCTGTAATTATCCTCACTATATTCTTTTCTGTGGTATTATGCAGGATGAAGATGTATGAAATGAAAAAAGCTGGACGCTATGGCATTGGGTTCATTGACCCAAATTCCATTAATGAAGAAACATGGACATATGCATGGTATCAAAAAGAAGTAGAGAAAAACATGCTAGAGTTCTTGAAGCGCCTCAATACCAATGAACATATACTACTTCCTTACAACTACACGTGAGTCACACTATCTTGTACTACAAATTCTGTTTTTACTTACTAGCTAGCTAGATGTTAATAATTAATTGTATAGGGTTTTAGGGTAGTTGATGAGTGTTATGCACATGCCCGCTTAATTAAGACATGCAAACGTGTGTGCATGCAGTTACCATTGGATCTTGTTAGTCATTAAAGTTGATGAAGGAACAATTGAAGTACTGGACTCACTACTTAAAGATAAGAAAGACTACACAACCGTGAAGGGGATAGTCGACAGGTAATTTCAAACATTATTAACTATATGTCGGCCTCTTTAGTTTGTCATTTCCTGATATCAACTATTTAATAACTCGTTTATTCATTTTCTTTGCCGGCGGGCAGGGCTTGGGCAAAGTTCAGGAATTTGAAAGAGGTTCCAGGCAAATGGAAAGAAAAGTTGTATTGGCTTCGACCCAAGGTATAATTAATTAAGTAGTACTAGCTAGCTATCATGCATCTCTTTAATTCCGGGCTATAGAACCGGCACTAAAGCCCCTTACGAACCGAGGCTATATATAGCCCGGTTCTGCACTAGTGCATCTCTTTAATTTTAGTTTCAATACCATTAATTATCATGCTTGATTAATTATTATCTGATTAAATTCTATTCTCGTAAAGGCCCTGAAGCAGGCACGGGGGGGGAGATCATTGTGCATACTGCGTTCTCGAGAACATTCGCATGATGGCGTCCAAGAGGACCAAAACTGATAGACAGCTATGGGTACGCGCGTTTGACAGAACACTATTCACAATTTTTACGTCATTATTGATATCTAGTACATAACTAATACACATGCATATTGATCTCCTTCTTAACAGTTCGATTCGGTGCGGAACATGCGCCTACCAGAGGAGCGCATACGAGCACTTCAAGAGGAAATAGCGGGATTTTTGCTCGATGAGGTCCTAGATCCCAAAGGGGAATTCTACTACAAGCTACCGCCCCAATGAACTACTCCCAATTGTCATCGTGCTCTGAAGGCGCCAAGGCAAATGCCACTGGCTATATATATATATATATATATATATATATATATATATATATATATATATATATATATATATAACGTGTACAATATGCAGTATCGTAAAATACCAGCAAACGAAAAAGAATTAAATGGAAAACACAAAATTAAAGGAAAAATAAATAATAAAACCAAAAACAGCCCAAACATTTAGTACCGGTTGGTGTTATCAACCGGTACTAAAGGTCTCCCGTCACCCGGCCCCAGCTCGTGCCACGTGGTTGCCCTTTAGTGGCTGTTCGTGCCGAACCGGTACTAAAGGGGGGGACATTTAGTCCCCACCCTTTAGTGCCGGTTGCAGAACCGGCACTAAAGCCCCTTATGAGCCGGGGCTATAGCCCGGTTCTGCACTAGTGGCAGTTCCAAGCAGAGCGTCGTGGCAGGATCTACGTGTGAAGAGGACTACATACCTGCTTCGGAAGCAGCAAATGAAGGAGTCTGGATGAAGGAGTTCATATCCGATCTAGACCTAGTGCATCGGGTCCAATGAAAATCTTTTGTGACAATACTGGAGCAATTGACTTGGCGAAGGAATCCAGATTTCACAAGAGAACTAAACACATCAAAAGACGCTTCAATTCCATCCGCGATCTAGTCAAGGAGGGAGACATAGACATTTGCAAAATACATATGGATCTGAATGTTGCAGACCCGTTGACTAAGCCTCTTCCAGGAGCAAAACATGATCAGCACCAAGACTCCATGGGTGTTAGAATCATTACTATGTAATCTAGATTATTAACTCTAATGCAAGTGGGAGACTGAAGGAAATAAGCCCTAGAGACAATAATAAAGTTGTTATTTATATTTCCTTATTTCATGATAAATGTTTATTATTCATGCAAGAATTGTATTAATCGGAAAGTTAGTACATGTGTGAATACATAGACAAAACATATAGTCCCTAGTATGCTTCTATTGACCAGCTCGTTAATCAAAGATGGTTATGTTTCCTAACCATAGACATGTGTTATCATTTGATGAACGGGATTACATCATTAGGAGAATGATGTGATGGAAAAGACCCATCTGTTAGCTTAGCATAATGATAGTTAAGTTTATTGCTATTGCTTTCTTCATGACTTATACATGTTCCTCTGACTATAGACTATGCAACTAAAGAATACCGAAGGAACACCGTGTGTGCTATCAAACTCACAACGTAACTGGGTGATTATAAAGATGCTCTACAGGTGTCTCCGAAGGTGTTTGGGTTGGCATAGATCGAGATTAGGGTTTGTCTCTCCGTGTATCGGAGAGGTATCTCTGGGCCCTCTCGGTAATGCTCATCACCATAAGCCTTGCAAACAATGTGACTAGTGAGTTAGTTGCGGGATGAAGCATTACGAAATGAGTAAAGAGACTTGCCGGTAACGAGATTGAACTAGGTATGAAGATACCAACGATCAAATCTCGAGCAAGTAACATACCAATGACAAAGGGAACAACATATGTTGTATGCGGTTTGACCGATAAAGATCTTCATAGAATATGTAGGACCAATATGGGTATTCAAGTTCCACTATTGGTTATTGATCAGAGATGTGTCTCGATCATGTCTACATAGTTCTCGAACCCGTAGGGTCCGCACGCTTAACATTCAATGACGATTTGTATTATGAGTTATGTGATTTGATGACCAAACTTTGTTTGGAGTCCCGGATGGAGATCATGGACGTAACGAGGAGTCTCGAAATGGTCGAAACATAAAGATTGATATATTGGAAGGTTATGTTCGGACACCGAAAAGGTTCCGAAATGGTTCGGGCATTTTCCGGAGTACGGGTGGTTACCGGAACCCCCCGGGGAGTTGATGGGCCTTAGTTGGCCTTAGTGGGAAAAGGAGGCAGCGGCCAGGAGGTGGCGCCCCCTCCCCCAGAGCCCAGTCCGAATTGGACAAGGGGTTGGGGGCGCGCCCTCCCTCTCCCTTCCTTCCCCCTTCTCCTTTAGGCGGAATCCTACTAGGACATGGAGTCCTAGTAGGACTCCCCTCTCCCGACGCGCCTAGCAAGGGCCGGCCGGCCTCCCCCTCCCTACTTTATATACGGGGGCAGGAGGGCACCCTAGAACACATCAAGTTCTCTCTTAACTGTGTGTGGTGCCCCCCTCCACAGTTACACATCTTGATCATATCATTATAGTGCTTAGACGAAGCCCTGCACCGGTAACTTCATCGTCACCGTCGCCACACCATCATGCTGACGGAACTCTCCCTCGTCCTCAACTGGATCAAGAGCACGAGGGACGTCATCGAGCTGAACGTGTGCTGAACGCGGAGGTGCCGTATGTTCGGTACTTGGATCGGTTGGATCTGGAAGATGTTCGACTACATCAATCGCGTTACTAAAGCTTTTGCTTTTGGTCTACAAGGGTATGTGGATATACTCTCCTATCTCGTTGTTATGCATCTTCTAGATAGATCTTATGTGATCGTAGGAATTTTTTTTGAATTGTTACGTTCCCAACACCCAACACCACCACGAAGATTCACCACAATGGAATGTGGCTCCGAGGTGACCTCAATCGTTTAGGATGCTCAAACACCCAAGAGTAACAAAATCTGCAAGGAATTACTGAGGGAAATCAAATTTCTCTTGATGGAAGTGTAGATCGAGGCCTTCTCAACCAATCCTTAAAGAATCAACAAGTTTGATTGTTTAGGGAGAGAGATCGGGAGAAACTAAGCTTTTGAAGCAACAATGGAGTTTTGAAGGAAGAGGTGGTCTTCTTGGCCCCCTTTATATAGCGGGGAACAAATCCAACCGTTATTCAGTCTGCAGCCCGCATAGGAGCGGTAATACCGCTTTGGGGAGCAGTACTACCACCCAAGCATATTTTTGGAAATGCATGATTAACATTTTTGAAAACTTATATATTTTTATAGCCATATTTTTTCCATACATATGGTACATTTTTTGTATACATCATGACGTTTTACATATATACGCATTTACCATTTTGGAAATACATATATATTTTTAAAATATAATTTTTATATCTACTTCCTTACAACCGTACATTTTTTTGTATACATTAGAAATGTTTTTGTGTATACACGTTAAACATTTTGAAAATACAAGATTATCATTTTTCTAAATATATAATTATTAATGTCTACTTTTTCTATAAATATTGTTTATTTTCTGTATACATTAGGAACACTTTATATATACATATTTAACATTTTCAAAATACATATACATGATTAACATCTTTAAAACGTATATCGTTTGATGTCTATCTTTTTTAATAAACATTGTTAATTTGCGTACTCATATATACACGTTTAACATTTTTCTATTACATGTTTAACATTTTTGAATCCTTGTATTTTTATGCCTACTTTTTTCCATACACATTGTATACTTTTTGTATACTTTCTTCTATTAGACATTTAATATTTTCAAATGCATGATTACAATTTTTCAACATTTTGTGTATAGTGTTATTTGTAATATATATTTAGAATATCTATAAGTGTAAAGCAACGTAAAAAAAGAAAGCAAAAAACCGAAAACCAACAACACATAAAAACAAAAAAACCGAAAATCTAAGGCCTGCGGCCTCCATCGGGCAGGGCCAACCCACTGTCGCTCTCTTCAGGAGCTCCTAACGAGCGAAATCACTAATTAAGGAGTACTCGTTTTAAAGAACACTCCACTTTCTCAGGTCACGACAAATGGCGCACATGCAACGTGTCATTTGTCGCAACCTGAGAGTTTTCCCTTTTTTCATAGATTCATTTATTCAAAACGTTTTATCTCCCAAACCGTGCGTCCAAATTTCGAACCGTTTTCACCATTATATTCCTCGCGTCGAGATCTTCAAAACTAGGTCCCATGTTGATAGGTTTTGACGAACTTATTTTTTCACAAAAAAACTGGACAAAAAAACCAGGCAAAAAAACTGAACCGGGAGCATGGTTTTTTTCCCTTCCCGAAAGAGGCACACCCGTGCCTCTCGCGAAATCACAATTGTGCCTCTCGTGGAAGGAAATAAACAGAAAACACATTTTTTTCATTTCCGAGAGGCACGGTCGTGACTCTCGCGAAAGCACAACCGTGCCACTCGCGAAAGCAAAACCATGACTCTCGCGAAATAAAAAAAAGCGTATTTTTTTCCCTTTCCGAGAGGCACGGCTGTGACTCTCGCGAAAGCACAACTGTACCTCTCGCGGAAGCAAAACCGCTACTCTCGTGAAAGAAAAAAAACAGAAAATGCGTTTCGTTTTTCCCTTTCCGAGAAGCACGGCCGTGACTCTCGCGAAAGCACAACTGCACCTCTCGCAGAAGCAAAACCGTAACTCTCACGAAAGAAAAAAACAGAAAACGCGTTTTGTTTTTCCCTTTCCGAAAGGCACGCTCATGACTCTCGCGAAAACACAACCGTGACTCGCGAAAACACAACCGTGCCTCTCGCGAAAGCAAAACCGTGACTCTCGGGAAAAAAAAACAGAAAACGCGTTTTTTTCGCGCAGATTTTTTTTCAAAAATCTTTTTTAGCGAAAAGCTAAGAAAGACCAGGGGAAACCAAAACGTCGAAAAAAAACCCAAAAAAACAACATTTAAAAAGCCGAAAACGCGTGCGAAAAAATAAAAATAAAAACAAAATCTGAAGGGAGCGTCCAGAGCACGACACGTGGCGAATGGCTGAGAGCGAGCCAAGTGGCGCTGATCGTTGCGAGGTTCACGAAGGAGCGCTCGTTAACTAGTTGCTCACCCTAACGTGCGCCTTTAGCGCCTGTTGGCAGTTCAGGCGCCCACGGGCCTGTGAACTGGGCCGGCCAAGGATCACCTCCTTTGCCCCGCTCGATCGCCTCCTTTGCTCCCTCCGATCACGGTTGACCGATCAATAGCCAGCCAGTTGACCGGTCAACTTTTTGACAAAAAAATCAAAGAAAATCTTGAATTCATTTTTTAAATGACTTTTGGAAAGAAAGTCCAGAAACATAAAAAAGTTCACGAATTTAAAAAAACCATTGATTTTGAAAAAAAATCATCAAATATGAAAACAAATTCATCGATTTTGGAGAAAAGTTCATCAAAAATGAAAAAAAAATTGTTGATTTTGAAAAAAGTTCATCAATTTTAAAAAGGAGTTAGTCAATTTAAAAAAAAAGAGTTTGTCGATGTTGAAAAAAGTTCATTGATTTCAAATAAGAGTTCATCAATTTTGAAAATAGTTCACTGATTTTAAAAAAGTTCATCATTTTTGACAAAAAGTTCACTGAATTAAAAACATTTCATCAAATTTGGAAAAAGTTCAAGCATTTAAGAAAAAAAAGAAAAATGAAAATCAAATGAAAAAGGAACAAGAAAAAAAAGAAAAATGAAAATAAAATGAAAAAGGAACATGAAAAAAAAGAATAAAAAACACCCATAAATCAGCGAACGAGTGAAATAACTGGTTTGGGAAACTTCCGAAAATCAGGGGCTCTCAAAATCTGCAGGAATAAAGCAAAGGATTGATGTTCATAGCCACTAGTGCTTCGTTGTCGTGGTGGTCGTTGCACTGCTCTCTACACCAGAGATCCCGAGTTTGAAAGCTGCGGTGATCGCTTCTAGCGCAGCGCAGCTATACCTTGCTTCTAGCGAGGCAACATTCCGACTCACTGGCCTCCTGTCGCGCGAGCGTATGGGCCAGCCCAGTGCACAGGAGGCCACTGCTTCGTTCTTTTGTTGTTTTTCTTTTCACATTAGTTTTGTTTTCTCCTTCATTTTGTAGTTTCATTTATACTTCCAACTATTCTAAACAAATATATTAAAAAAACACATTAAATAAATATTTCAAAAAAGTGCTAACTAAGCATTTGAAAACTATTAGACGTACATAGAGAAAATGTTTCTCAAGTATACAAAAAATACATAGTGAGTGTGAAAAAAGTTGACCAGGTATTTAAAAGAAGTTAATCCAAGCAATTGAAAAAAATGTTAAACAAGTATTTAACAACATTGATTAAGCATTTGAAAAATGTTAAATGTGTATAGAAAAATGTTGACCATGTATTCAGAAAATTTTAAATTTGTATTTCAAAAATTGTTAACAAGCATTGGAAAAATATCATTATGTTGACCATGAATGGAAAACTTGTTGACCATGTATTTAAAAAAAATAAACTTAGATTTGAAAAATATTAACATCACATTTGAAAAAAATGTTAAATGTGTATAAAAAATCTTGGCAATATATTATAAATATGTTAATCTAGTTTTTGAAATTTTAATCAAGTATTTAAGAAAATGTTAAATGTGAACAGAAAATATATTGACCATTTATTGAAAAAATGTTGAACTTGCTCTTGTTAAAATGTTAATCAAGGATTTGAAAAACTGTAAAATTTGTATAGAAATAAATGTTGACCATGTATTCAAAAAATGTTAATATGTTGAATTATTCCTGACATTGTCAACTTGACAAAAAATGTTGACTGTGAATCATGTGCTGCAATGCATGAACCAACTGTTATTTTCCAGGCGTCAATGTTCAACGTTTGAATTTCCATTACTGTTATGTCGGTTTCTTTTGAAAAAATGAAGACTTCTCTGTCTGCTGAAGTCCATATGTTGCCAAGTTTGCGGTTTCTTTCTGATAGCAAGCAACTGCTGAAATAATAAAGACTTATTTCACTTGCCAGCTGTATGATGGATGATTGGTTGAAGCACGAGTGGCTCGAATCATACCCCCAGAGCTTCATTGCAGGAGTATACAGTTGAATTGTTGACTGCACAGAACAAGTTGTCATTCGAGAGAAGGACAAGAAGCGATTGAGAGAAGGTGACATGAAAAAATGTGGACCTGGCCAGCAACCTTTATAGGAAATACTCCCTCCGTTCACACATATGAGATGTTTTGAATATTTCAATATGGACTATATACAGAATGAAATGAGTGAACCAACACACTAAAATGCATCTTATATACATCCAAATCTTTTTTTTTACTCAGTTCCATATTAATTGCCGCTGATTTAGCACAAAGTTGTACAAAATCAACGACAATTAATATGGATCGGATGGAGTAGAACATCTTATCTTATAATAGTGAACTGAGGGAGTAGCCAAATCGTTGTCACCACACAATTGGAAGTTTGAAACAAGTAGGGGTATGTTTTTTGACTTATCTACTATGTAATGGATGGTCAGATTAGGCAATGAGTGGCCCAAATTGAATGATGGCTTGGGAGCCTGGAGCCTTATTTCAGGAGTATACTTCAGCCAGCTGAAATAAAAGATAATTCTACAACGCGCATATTCAAGAAACAAAGAAATTACAGCTGACCATTGATTGACTGGTTGACAAACAAGAGCAAATTATCGCCCTCAACAAAAGGACAAGCACCTATCAGTGTCGTATTGAATTATAGAAGCATATTGCTTCCTCTAGTTGGTTCCTATATACAGTAGCTGAGTAGTTTCCATTTGTGTACATTCCAAAGATCAACTAGAGTGCCTCAACAAATATGGAAATACACTCCACCTCTCTGCTTCTTCTAAATCTGATTCATCTGTTTTTGCGGATCTCGGCTCGTGAATTCCTCTCGCCAGGCTCCTCTCTCTCCGTAGAGGATAGCTCTGACGTGCTCCATTCACCAGATGGTACTTTCACCTGCGGCTTCAACAACATTTCTGGGAATGCCTTCGTTTTCTCTATTTGGTTCTCCAACACAGCTCATGAAAAGACTGTCGTCTGGAGTGCAAATCATCTCCACCCCGTGTACTCCTGGGGATCCCAAGTCATGCTATATGCAGATGGCAGAATGGTTGTAAAAGATTACAATGGCCAGGCCGTGTGGGAAACCAATGTCAGTTCTTCATCAAAAGCCGAACAAGTCCAGTTGTTGGACACCGGGAACCTCATCATGAAGGGCCAAGGTGATATCATTTTGTGGCAAAGTTTTGATTCTCCTACTGATACA
Source organism: Triticum dicoccoides (assembly GCF_002162155.2). Taxonomy (NCBI): domain Eukaryota; kingdom Viridiplantae; phylum Streptophyta; class Magnoliopsida; order Poales; family Poaceae; genus Triticum; species Triticum dicoccoides. The sequence continues at coordinate 742,014,603 of NC_041393.1, read as the reverse complement.
TTGCTGCCAAATCAGAACATTACTTCTGCTACAAAGTTGGTATCTGCTAATAGGTTACTTGTTCCTGGGCGCTACAGCTTCCATTTTGATGATCAACATTTACTCACACTGTTTTATGATCAGACGGATATCTCTTTTATCTATTGGCCAGATCCTAATAAGAATATCTGGGAAAAGCAAAGAAGCTCATTTAATACCACCACAATTGGGGTCCTAGATAGCTCAGGTTATTTCCTTGGAAGTGACAATTTAACTTTTAAGGCGACTGACTGGGGTCTCAAGGTTATGAGGAGGCTAACATTGAATTATGATGGCAACCTTAGATTATACAGTCTAAATAAGTCAGATGGAAGATGGTCGGTCACATGGATGGCATATCCTCGGACCTGCTCTGTACGTGGTCTCTGTGGTATGAATGGAATATGTGTGTATACACCTAGGCCAGCTTGTGCATGTGCCCCTGGACATGAGATCATTGACCAAAGGGACCGGAGCAAAGGTTGCAGGCCAGAATTCAATCTCAGTTGTGATGGGCAGGAGATGTTTGTGAAGCTACACAACACCGACTTCCGAGGTAATGATCAAAGTAGCAGTACATCAGTTTCATTCCATACATGCAGGAAGATATGCTTGAACAACTGCAATTGCAAAGGTTTCTCATACTGGCAGGGAAGTGGAAGTTGCTATCCAAAGTCATCCCTTGTTGGTGGTGTAACCAGCCCGGGTTTGGGTCATTCTATCTATCTCAAGCTTCCCAAGACATTACAGGTCTCAGAGTCCTCAATTCCTCACTCACAACCTTTTGGTCATAGATATGCTCCTAACTGTAGTGCAAAGAACAAAATTTTCACTACAGATTTTCTGGATCAACCTAAGAGCAGTCAGAGTGGATCACACCCACAGTACTTGTACTTGTATGTATTCTTGTCAGCGATATTTTGTGTAGAGGTAATATTTGTGGCATTCGGATGCTGGTTTGTGCTGAGAAAGGAGGGCAAGCAGTTAACAGGAGTATGGCCAGCTGAGGTTGGCTATGAAATGATAACTAACCATTTCCGCAGATACACTTACAAGGAGTTGCAGAGGGCAACTCGAAAGTTCAAGGACCAGATTGGATGCGGGGCATCTGGTATTGTATACAAGGGGGTCTTGAAAGACAAGAGGGTAGTAGCGGTGAAAAGGTTGGCAGACATAAACCAAGGCGAAGAAGAATTCCAGCATGAACTGAGTGTGATTGGAAAGATTTACCATATGAATCTGGTGAGGGTTTGGGGGTTCTGTTCTGATGGTCCACACAGGATATTGGTCTTAGAGTACGTTGAGAATGCTTCGTTGGATAAAACCCTGTTTAGTAGCAAGGCCCCACAGATCTTACTCGAATGGAACCAAAGATTTAAGGTTGCCCTAGGGGTGGCAAAAGGATTGGCCTATCTTCATCATGAGTGCTTGGAATGGGTTATCCATTGTGACCTGAAGCCTGAGAATATACTGTTGGATGAAAACTTGGAGCCAAAGATCACCGACTTTGGCCTTGCAAAACTTGTGAACAGAGGTGGATCCAATAAAAATGTATCGAGGGTCCGTGGAACTAGAGGTTACATAGCTCCTGAGTGGGTTTCTGGCCATCCAATAACAGCAAAGGTAGATGTCTACAGCTTCGGAGTGGTTCTCCTAGAACTACTCAAGGGGGCTCGTGTTTCAGACTGGGCATCAAATGCCGACGAGGAAGTGGAGACAGTCCTTGGAAGGGTTGTTAGGATGCTTACAGAAAATCTGATGCTGGAGCTGGAGGGCAGCCAACAGTTATGGGTGGCTGACTTCATTGACTTGAGGTTGAACAGCCAGTTCGATAACTTGCAAGCAAGAATGATGGTCAAGCTGGCTGTTTCATGCGTGGAAGATGGTAGAAAAAGGCCCACCATGGAAAATGTTGTGCAGATGCTTCTTTCGGTTGCTTGATGAAGCTAAGTGGCATGATGCAGCAGTATGCATACTACCAACCAAAAAAAAAAAGATTTTGATGTTTGATATAGTACACAGAGCTTATTCTTGGATCCAAAACAAGATCTCTATGATGTGTTAGAAATAAAGCGCAGGTCACTTTGCATAAGTAGATTCTGCCGTCCAAGTGTCTGATCGAGTAGTATTAAATTAGCAGTTTTATTTTGGCATTTCGTCCAGATTACTATTCGAGTTGGTGTCCTGTTGAGTGGTGCTGCTGTATAGATGTGTTGGCCGCCGAGTCAGTAAGCACTAGCCTTGTAACTGATACTCCGATAATAAAGTAAAAAGAGACAGAAAAGCAGCAAATTCTGCTAGCTGCACCAAAAATCGATCAATCTGTTTGTTAGCCAGTTTCTGTGCATGTCTAGCTTCTGTAGGTCCTTCCCACCAAAATAACTAACTCGGGAAGAATCGATCAGCAAAATCCATCAGCTTCATGCACGAAAGACTTCTCAGCTAGTCACGTGCGGCTCTGGTGTATCAGTGACTTGATCAACACCAAGCGGGCTCAATACTAACATGACGTGTGTCCATGTAAATCAACTGTCAGAAATGATCTAACCATATAATAATCTGAGAAAAAACATGGGACAAAGTCTCCTCTAACGTTTGTGCTTCCATTGGGGGCACCCATAACCAACGATGGTTTGGGACCCTGGACCCTTGGTGCCACAAATAGAAGGGGGAGGTCGTGCCCCTTTGGAATACAGATACATACATGGGTTAAACACTCTATACTGAACCACTGGTCCTAAAAGAGCAGTAGAGCACTAAAGGGGATCAGCAAGACGTCTACTCCTGTTGGCCAGCACGAGGTCAAGGCTGGTGGCGCTCATGCATCATCACAGCTGCCGCGAGGGTCATGCCAGTGAGGCTCTTGGACCCTGCTGCTGCTCTTATATCACCGCGGCTACACCGAACCTTCACCACGCATGCATCGAGCAGGCACGAGACCTCGCCGTATAGCCGGTGAGAACAAAAAACGCCTCCTCCCACTATTTAATGTAGTACTGTGGTGTTCTAATTGTGTGGGTTAGATCATAATTATGTTAAGTGTAATTACATTGGCACCCAAGCTACTAGCCTATAATTACAAGCCTAATTAGACCCTGCTCATGTTAAAAGGCTTATGTCAGGGGAAAATTGTTTTGGTCTTATACCATTTGATGGTCATGAAGATCTAAAGTGGTTCTCTTAGCACCTAATTATCATGTCTAATGATTATATATTCAAATCATATTTGCCTCGTGTGAATGATCGCCACATAATATGAAGTGTCAACTGCCTGACGGTTAACCCTAACAATCATGTTTAGCTCTAACTGTTGCTAATTCACTGTTAATTATTTCATGTTAACTTCTCTCTCAGAAAAAAAAATGTCCTGTTAACCCTAGATTAGCACATTTAATGTGTTTCAGATGCTAATCGGGCTCTGTAGGCAATGAGAACAAGGGGAATTTACAAATTCTAAGACAAGCCCTGGTGGAAAATTCTCAATTCCACTAACCCTAGCAAAATTCCCCAAATTTCCCCAATGCCGAAACATAAATCCCCAAATCATGAAACCCTAAGAATGGGGAACGAGCTTACCAAGCGCATCGGGCCGCCGCGTGCGGCCGTCACCGTGCGTGGAGTCGCCGCTCGCCGCGCCCCCACCAGCTCCAGCTGTTTCCGCACCTCAAGAAGACGACGCGGTGGCCGCAGCCTCGCCCCGTTCGCCATCCTCAAGTCGCCGCGGCACCGGCGTCCTCCCTCCCGCCGCTAACGCCATGAGAGAAGCACGGGTGGCCAAGATCGACGGAGCAGCGCGCTGGATCCCTCTGCTGCAGGCTGCTCCGGCGAGCCGCCATGGACGCCGGGTCACGGCGCCGCGCGTCGGCGTGGTCTCTGTGATCCGAGAAAATCGGGGAGGGGGAGGAGAAAATGGCCCGGGCTTAACCTGGCCCACTGATAGGGTGATATCAAATGGGCCGCTGATGGGCTTTTGGGCTGAAATACGTCAATGTACTTTTTATTGTATTTTCTGCTGTTCTAAAGTTTTTTTTCTGCGAAATAAAGATTTATTTTATACCCCTCAAAAAATGAAGATTTATTTTATGAGATAGGTTTACGACTGTTAAGCCAGCAGATGCCACATATTTGTCTCTACTAGCAAAATGTTTGTGCGTTGCCACATATTCATGTTAAAACAATCGAGATATGTATCCTTACACAATAGAGACATACTACTTGGAAGGGTTATAATACAATCCAAATCTATCCTGGTTATCCTACAATCCAAAACTATCGTTAGTTCTCTCTAGCATCTGATAGTACCTTTCAAATAGTCAAGGTTTCATCTAGATTTTGATTTCATACCATTGAAAGTGATGGAACTGTGTTTTTCAACCCATAGCATCAACCCATATGGTAATGTGTGTATGATAACAAAATTTGCGGTTCAGCTTCTTCTGAGTATGCCAAATGGTTGGGGTTTCCACAATGTTGTCGATGGATGGATATCTTCTCTTAATTCTGTTGATATACTTGTATGGCTCCTAGCAAAAACAGAGAGAAATATATACTTGTGTTTTTTATATAGTTGAAAGATGATGTTCTGTGGCACCACTTATATAAATCATAAGTCGGGTTTTGCTAATTGTTATTTAGATGATAATTAGTTACTTCTCATCTAAGCCCCACACCGTCCGATATAAGCTCCAAGATCCATGTTCTTTAGCACCCACTCACGCTGCATGGGAATTGTCGCACAGGCATTCCATGTTGTCACGTTTCTACGTTGGGCCATTTTATTGTTGAATGTTTTGGGACTACATTCTTTCATGTCTGATGCCCCCATGTTTTTTTATTTTTCATTTATGGACGGGGGAGTGGTTGGAGTGGCAATTTGTGTTTTTTTAGGAATGCCACATTACATTTTTGTTGACGCATGGTGAGGGAGTCCCGGACTAGGGGGTGTCCGGATAGCCGAACTATCATCATCGGCCGGACTCCAAGACTATGAAGATACAAGATTGAAGACTTCGTCTCGTGTTCGGATGGGACTTTCCTTGGCGTGGAAGGCAAGGTTAGCGATACGGATATGTAGATCTCCTACCTTTGTAACCGACTCTGTGTAACCCTAGCCCTCTCCGGTGTCTATATAAACCGGATGGCCCTAGTCCATAGGAAGAACAACAATCATACCATAGGCTAGCTTCTAGGGTTTAGCCTCCTTGATCTCGTGGTAGATCTACTCTTATAACCCACATCATCAATATTAATCAAGCAGGACGTAGGGTTTTACCTCCATCAAGAGGGCCCGAACCTGGGTAAAAACATCGTGTCCCTCGTCTCCTGTTACCATCCGCCTAGACGCACAGTTCGGGACCCCCTACCCGAGATCCGCCGGTTTTGACACCGACATTGGTGCTTTCATTGAGAGTTCCTCTGTGTCGTCGCGATCAGGAAGGATGCATTTTCCCGTCTTTAAAGACGGCACCGTCGTCAAGGGAGCTTTGGCCGCCGGCCAAACTGTCCGGCTAGGTGGTTTTCTTATGACCGCCTGTTCGGCCACCGCTCCGACGATGACCTCTCAGGTCATCAAAAGCGATCTTCACATCAGCTCGGAATTCGCCGAGCAGTTAGATCTGATTGAGCTCTCCTCTGTAAACGAGCTCTTGGATCGCATCGCCGCCCTGGGAGTCGCTACAGACTACGATCAGATTGGGCTTAAAACCGATCTGAGAGAGATTAACTCTCCTCAGGCTACCCACCATGTTGTCGTGGTAGAGGGACAATGCGGCAACCCTTCTTCTACGTTGGAAACCAACTATGTCCGGATTCCCGATCCCTCCAAGCCGGATTCTCGCGGAGGGACGGACGCCAATCAAATACTGAACTTAGAGTCAGACATCGGACTAGATTTGTTGGAAAGCATCCAACAAGTCAAGCTTCCAAATCCGGAAACTTCTTGGCCTTTGAGCCTCAGATCGGGCGGGGTTCCGAACTTGATTCCAACCACCCACCCAAACATAAGCGATCTCTCTCAAATACGGCAAGAGCCCGATGAAACAGTACATCATTACTGGGCCAGATTCCTCCTGGTTATGAACAGGATAAAGGACTGCTGCGAAGAAAACGCGATTTCAATTTTCTGCAACAATTGCACGGACAAGGGAATCATGAACGCCATAAGTCGTCGCGAAGTTACACGCTTCATCGACCTAGCGACCATCGTACAAAAATATTGTGCAGTGGAGAGTGCCAGGAACACTGAAGCTAGGTTTTGGGACAGTCCGGCCTTGACTACAACCCTAGTCCGAAGTAAAAGGGTGCGCCATACTGAAGCACCTGGGTTAAAAACCAAAAAGCAAAAAACCCCTAAAGGGCATGGAACCGTACTGGAGGGCTGGCTCAACGGACCCTGCAAAATCCACAGTACGGAGGGCGCCACTCCAACACACAGCCTTCGAGCATGTTGGATACTACGGCAGGTGGCCAAAAGTGGCGACGGCTTTTTAGCCCCGGGCAAACAGCCCAGCAGTACCGGTACGGTATTAACAGTCTTCGAGACTTTCGCATCAAATAACATGCGAAAACGAACAATCCGCGGCCTCGCCGAAGTCTACCAAGTAGCAACAACAAATCCATGGAGTGACACGGCTATCACCTTCAACGCCAGCGACGAACCTAAATTCCGAACAGCTAGAGCACCAGCCGCATTGGTCCTCAGTTTGATAGTGGACCACTTTCGCCTTACCAAGGTACTCATGGATGGCGGCAGTGGATTAAACCTCATCTACGAGGAAACCCTTCAAAAAATGGATATTGACTGGAGCCGCATTGAGCGAAGCAGCACAACCTTCAGAGGGATAATCCCTAGTCGAGAAGTACGCTGCACAGGAAAAATCACACTAGATGTAGTGTTCGGCTCACCGGACAATTACAGGTCCGAGGAGGTCACGTTCCAAGTGGCCCCATTCGGCAGCGGATATCACGCTTTATTAGGGCGAGAGGCATTCACAATCTTCCAAGCTATACCCCACTACGGGTACATGAAGCTCAAAATGCCCGGACCCAATGGGATAATCACTCTTGCCAGTGATCCAGACATAGCACTCCGCGCTGAAAATAAGACAGTCGCACTGGCCCTAGAGGCATTGTCCGAAGCCCTAGCGGCAGAGGAACTAACTACGCTGCGCTCCACGGTGGATAGGGACGATGTGATACTCGATAAGAGGTCCAAGTCCACCTCTTTTAAACCAGCAGACGAAATAGTCAAATTTTAGGTCCATCCAACGGACCCCACAAAGACGGCCTCCATTGGGGCACAATTAAGTCCTAATGTCGAAGCCGCACTACGAGAATTCCTTCGGGAAAATTGGGACATTTTTGCCTGGCACCCTTCAGACATGCTAGGAATCCCATGTAGGCTGGCACAGCACAGCCTAAACATCCTAAAAGGATTCAAGCTGGTCAAACAAGCTCTTCGGCGATTTTTCGAACCCAAAAGACAGGCAATGGGAGAGGAGCTAGCCAAACTCTTAGAAGCCGGATTCATCAGTGATATAAAACATCCGGACTGGCTAGCCAATCTAGTAATGGTACCAAAAAAGGACAAATCCTGGCGTCTCTACGTCGATTTTAAAGACCTTAACAAGGCATGTCCAAAGGACCCTTTCCCCCTCCCTCGCATCGACCAAATCATCGATGCTACCGCAGGGCACGATTCATTGTGCTTCCTCGACGCATACTCCGGATACCATCAAATCAAGATGACGGAGAAAGACCAGGCCGCAACGGCATTCATTACTCCATATGGACCATTCTGCTTCAACACAATGCCCTTCGGACTCAAAAACACCGGCGCAACATATCAGCGCATGATTCAAATATGTCTGGCTACCCAGATAGGCAAAACAGTAGAGGCATACGTAGACGATGTGGTCGTCAAGACCAAACACGTCGAAACTCTAGTAGAAGACTTGAGGGTGACATTCGACAACCTCCGAGCATATGACATTAAGCTCAATCCGGAAAAATGCGTCTTCGGCGTACCAGCCGGAAAGCTCTTGGGCTTCATCGTATCCGGTAGAGGAATTGAAGCAAACCCGGCCAAAATCCGAGCTCTGTCACAATTGGATATTCCAAAGGACCTCAAGCAAATACAAAAACTAACCGGATGCGTAGCGGCCTTAAGTCGCTTCATCTCCCGTTTGGGAGAAAAGGCTCTGCCCCTCTACCGCCTCCTCCGGCGCATCGAACATTTCGAATGGACGGATGCTGCCACAGCCGGACTCGAAGAAATAAAGGCCATACTGGCAACAAATCCGGTCCTGGCCGCACCCAACCTGGGCGAACCTATGTTATTATATATCGCAGCAACACATCAAGTTGTCAGCGCGGTACTCGTCGTTGAGCGAAAAACAGAAGGGCACAGATTCCCTCTTCAAAAACCAGTGTACTACGTATCCACTGTTCTAACTCCATGCAAGTCCCGGTACCCACATTATCAAAAGATAGCGTATGCGGTGTTCATGGCATCCCGGAAGCTGCGACACTACTTTCAAGAGTGTTCCATAACGGTGGCCTCCGAAGTACCTCTCAACGATATTATAAACAATCGCGACGCAACGGGCAGGATTGCAAAATGGGCTATTGAGCTCTTACCATTTGACATAACCTATAAACCACGGTGAGCTATAAAGTCGCAGGTTCTGGTTGACTTCGTCGCCGAATGGACCGAAGCCGAACTCCCTATTGAGTACGACGCATACTCCAATTGGATCATGCATTTCGACGGATCCAAAATGTTGGCTGGCTTGGGGGCTGGCGTCGTCCTGACGTCCCCAACTGGAGACACAATCCAATACGTACTTCAAATAATGTACATGGACTCCAACAACGCAGCCGAATACGAGGCCCTTCTACATGGCCTCCGGATGGCAATCTCCATGGGCATTCAACGCCTAGAGATGCGCGGGGATTCAAACCTTGCAATATCCCAAGTAAATGAAGACTTTGACGCCAAAGATCCAAAAATGGCAGCTTACCGCAATGCTGTCCTAAAAATGTCCGCCCGGTTCGAAGGACTCGAATTCCACCATGTAGCCCGGGATAATAACCAGGCAGCAGACGTGTTAGCACGCATCGGCGTGAAACGAGACGCCGTCCCTCCAAACATCTTCCTGGAACGGCTCTTTAAGCCATCCGTGTTATGGGAAGAGGAGTCCGGAAATAACAATCCGGAGCCAGCTGCACCACCTAACTCAGACCATTCTGACACAATCGGCGGCTCAGCCAATGAAATAACACCTTCAGCTCACAAAATAATGGCAGTAATTGCCCCGTGGACAGAACCATTCCTAGCCTACTTAATTCGGCAGGAACTTCCCGAAGACCAAAATGAGGCCCGCTGCATAGTTCGGTGATCTAAAGCCTACAAGGTCCATGAGGGAGAACTTTATAAGAAAAGCACAACCGGAATCCTTCAAAGGTGTATCTCCGAAGAGGAGGGGCGGAATCTCCTGGCTGAAATTCATGCCGAACTCGGCGGGCACCACGTTGCAGCCCGGGCCCTTGTAGGCAAGGCCTTCCGTACAGGATTTTATTGGCTGACAGCCCGGGCAGATGCTCAGGACTTAGTCCAATGATGCGTCGGTTGCCAGCTCTTTGCTAATCAGAGCCACATGCCACCCACCGCCCTCAAAACTATACCTATTACCTGGCCGTTCGCGGTCTGGGGGCTTGACATGGTTGGACCCCTTAAAGGGGGAACCCACAAGCGCAAATACTTATTGGTCATGGTGGGCAAATTCACCAAATGGATTGAGGCCAAGCCGGTTAAAACGGCAGAATCCAGACTGGTGATAGACTTCATATCCGGGGTAGTACACCGTTTGGCGTCCCCCACAGCATCATCACTGATAACGGCACGAACTTCATGGCCGACGAGGTTAAACTCTGGTGCAAAAATATGGGCATCAAGCTCGATTACGCTTCAGTCTATCATCCCCAAACTAACGGTCAAGTCGAGCGAGCAAATGGTCTAATCATGAGCTGCATCAAACCCAGGCTAGTGTAGTCCCTCAAGGAATCTAACACGCACTGGGTAGAGGAGCTCGACTCCGTACTCTGGGGACTGCGGACCACGCCAAACCGAACTACTGGATTCACACCATTTTTCATGGTATACGGCGCAGAGGCAGTTCTGCCCTGCGATATAATTCATGACTCACCTCGTGTGCGCATGTACGAAGAAAGAGAAGCCGAGTTGGATCGGCAGGACAGTTTGGACGCCTTAGAGGAGGAGCGGGACGTGGCAAAGGCTCGTTCCGCATTTTATCAATAGCAGGCTCGAAGATATCAAAGCAGAGAAGTACGGGCCAAAACTTACAATGTCGGCGAACTTGTTCTACGCCCGCCGGACAAGAAAAAGGACAAACTTAAGCCCAAGTGGGAAGGTCCCTTCATCATCAACCAAGTCCTGACCGGTGGAGCATACCGTCTCTGTAAAGCATCTGACAACCGACTCGAGCCGAACCCATGGAACGCAGCCCGTCTCCGAAGATTCTACGCCTAAACACCGGACTCAGAGTTCGTCTCACTCCCCCGTCCACCTTTTTATATATTTTTACTGTCTCTTGTCCCCCTCCTTCTTCCCACTTTTTTTTCTCAATACCTTTTATAGGCTGATTTGCGCTTTGTTTGCACACACTTGATGTGCTCCTAGCACTCATTACATCTAGGGGCTTCTTTACCAGAAGCTTATTCATATGGGCTTCACGCCCAATACATGTGTCATACTTCCGCATGTACCTTTTATTCACCATTATATGCATTGATATGACTTAAGTTTTGGCCAAGCTGGGTTGCCTGGCTCCTGTGCTTACCCCTACATTCCTGATTGTTCGGCTAGGAGGTAAAGGGAGCACCTCTGCGATTGTTACTGCCGAGTCAGCCGGATGTGTACCTCAGACTGGGTGAAGCCGAAAGCTAGCGTTCTTAAGAGAATATTCGGTCGGTGACTTGAAAGATGATTCATTACTTACTTATTTATCTGCCCCCAGATGTTTTTTCTGCTATTTTCGCAGTCTGGCATTGCACCTTAGGGCATGCCTCCCAGGAAAAGGAACCCTTAACGGAACTATTCTCCCTGGAAGATGTTTCTTACTAACCATGTAATATAACATAACTAGTTGGGCACTTGTCTGATAAAGCAATTATGACCCCGACGCCTTGTCTCCATGCATGCCCCGGTTCTTTTATAACCGTAAGGGTATTCGGACACACTCCGGACTGTTGGGTCCCAAGGTTGAAGCGAAACGGTCCGCAAAGACAAACGATCTACAATTCGACTAGAAGGCATTTTACATGTCATTTCAAATTACATCGTCAAACCGACTGATTGTACTCCTCCTCAATCCCATCTAACAGGCTGTCTAATTTACAGTCCTGTTGGGAATATTTCGCGGCCAGTTCTACTTGGCCGTACATCAAGCTCACAGGGATCTCCTTCCCATCAGGCCCCGCAGGTCCGACCTCGCCCATGTGGTTTGGGTCAGACTTCGGGTAGCGCGTCTTCACCATGGCCCAGGCCTCCCTGGCGCCCTGACGGCAGGCCGATATCTTCCACAAACGGAGGCGTCGCCGTGTTCCTTGGAGCTTCTCAGCAAGCTCACCAAGGCCCTCGGGTAGGGAGACAGATGGCCATAAAGCCTGAACGACGCCACTCATCGCCTGTCGAACACGTTCGAACAATTGCACCAGCTCGGGCAGTTGGTCACCCGTTGACCCAGGCATTTCCTCCACAGGGCGACCTGTGAGCATACCTAAAGACATATTTCTGTCAATCGACTTCCTCGCCGAATTCTTCTTTTCAAAAGGAATTTGCTCAAGCACTTACTATAAATGCCGCGACGAAGCCGCTGATTCTCCTTCACGGAGCCAGACAGCTGGGCCTGAACACCTTTCAGCTCTTCTCCTAGCTGGGTGTGGGAATCTTGGAGCTTGTTTCTCTCCTGCTGCACCTTCATAAGCACCCTCTCGCCGGCCTTTAGCTGACGCAGTAGCTGTTGCTTGTCCGGATCTAGTCCGGCGACCTCTGCAATATTATTGTCAGATTCACGCCGCACTTTGTTAATTAATTATCTTTTCAAAGTACGTCTTACCAGCGGGGGTCTCTGTGGCTCCCCCTGTGGCGGCCAGTGCGGCCTCAAGTTGGGCCTTGCGCTCTTGGAGCTCCTGGGACAGATGGTTATTCTTCTCCGTAAGATCCTGCATAAAAATTGATCCTTAAATCAGTTATTTTAACTATTTTAAGTCTCGGGGCTACTAGCATATATAACTATTAAAATTACTTACATCTATGTCTTTCACATACTGCTCCGTGGCTCTGGTTAACCCATCTTGAGCGGCACGGAGGTGCGCGTTTCCCGCATCAAAGGCATTTAACGCCTCCGGGGAGAAACACGCGTCACGAAGAACTGTCCGGCGACGCCTGTGATTCATGGCGCTCTCCACCTCAGACCGGGTGGCGGACAGCCTGTCGGCATCCTCCGTCGGAGGAGCGTCCGGCTCATGCCTTGTATTCGCCTCCCCTCCCGGGCCATGCGTTGGAGCATGGCTAGCGGAGGCTTGATTGGCAACCTCTCCGGACACTGTCCGGCGAGCGCTCTTTCTGGAAAAGTTATGAGCATTAATATACCTCTTGGGAATTCTTCCCTTAAAAATAGCGGTGCTCCGTACCGTTGCGGCGATGTTTCAGTTCGCGTTGCACTCCTCTCCCGCCTGCTGGGCCGGACTGACCCTTGTTGGCCGGCCACCGCGGGTTCGGCTTCCCGCCTTAAAGGCACCTCCTGCGATGCACCATCAGTATGGGATGGTCAGAATTGAGCACGGATCAAATGATGGTGTCAAGACCTCGGTCGTAGTCACCTGGGAGGCCGGAAATAAACCGGGGTAGTCAGCCGTAATGGCGACTAGGGCATTGTCCATGCTAAGTTGGTGGAACACCCAGTCGATCAGCTCCACCTTTATGTCCGGATCCTCTTCGGAGGTCGGATCAAGGGATCGTTCCGGATCCTCGGGCTGTGGAGTTAGGCTTCGTATGCCTTCCACATCCAGGCGCAGCTCCTGCGTCGAAATCACAGAGTAAGATACTTGACTTTGAAAGTATGGATCGGGTGGATGAATATCCGCTTACCCAGCTCCGAGGGTTATTCATAGAGAATCCATTCAGCGGATTCGTGCGGAGGAAGTCCTCCTCCTCTCCCTTGTACAAGCCGGACAGGATCTTTGCCAGATCGGCTGCCGAGCCTGGCCCTTTGCGGCCATGACGGGTGGCGTCATCTTCCCCGTTGAAATCCCACATAGGGTGGCCTCTATATTGGAGTGGCTGCACCCCTCGCATAATGCACGTGGCCATGACTCCAATCATGGTCAATCCGGAGTGGGCCAGTAATCTAATCCGGCCCATCAGATAATGGACGCTCCTATCATCTTCCCGTTGAGGGCTCCGCGGGCGCCAACTCAGGCGTTTCTTCAAGGAAGCATTGCTGAACTCCGGAAGGCCGATCCGAACTGGATCCGGTAGAGGGGCGTCCTCCATGTAGAACCATTCCAAAGGCCAGTCTTCGGACGCCTTCTTCGGGGTGCCGGATAGATATCCGGTCCCGGCGATGCGCCATATTTCGGCTCCGCCCACTTGATATATCGACCCCTCATGAGAATGGGGTACGAGGCAAAACAATCTGTTTCACAGCGTAAAATGGGGCTCGATGCCCAAGAACAGCTCGCAAAGAGCTACGAAGCCCGCGATGTGCAAAATGGAGGCAGGCGTGAGGTGGTGAAGCTGGAGTCCGTAGAACTCTAGGAGCCCCCGGAGAAACGGATGTATGAGAAATCCGAGTCCCCTTATTAGGTAGGGGACAAAGCATATCTGCTCCCCTTTGGAGGGGTTGGGGACGCTCTCCGCCTGCTTCCCACCCTTGTAGGTGGCTAGTCCGGCTCGAACCGGAACCATGAAAGCTGCGGGAAGATATCCCTTGGTTTGGAGCGCCACTAGCTCGCTGTGTGGAACTGAGCATCTCCCCCAATCTCCTGGCTTAGGGCTGGGAGCGCGAGAGGAGGAGCCGCGTCGACTATCCATGATGGAATGGATTTTTGTCAGAGGCGCTTCGATGAGAACTTGCGGATGGAGGATTGGGTAAGCTGGATCTAGATCCTCGCCTCTCTTATAGGCGGCTCGTTCGCACGGTTAGGGGGTAAAATGTAAAAATACCCCAGCCTTTCGCATTCGTACGACACGTGGAAGAGGGCCATTATTGGACGCGGAAGCCAAGGAGCGCAGCATTTATGAAGCAACCAGGACACTATCCGGCAAACACATGGAGCATGGAGAAGAACCCGCCTTGCAAACGCCGAAGACAACATACGCGCCGGATTCGTCGTTATTGAAGCCTGGTTCGGGGGCTACTGAGGGAGTCCTGGACTAGGGGGTGTCCGGATAGCCGAACTATCATCATCGGCCGGACTCCAAGACTATGAAGATACAAGATTGAAGACTTCGTCCCGTGTCCGAATGGGACTTTCCTTGGCGTGGAAGGCAAGCTTGGCGATACGGATATGTAGATCTCCTACCTTTGTAACCGACTCTGTGTAACCCTAGCCCTCTCCGGTGTCTATATAAACCGGATGGCCCTAGTCCGTAGGAAGAACAACAATCATACCATAGGCTAGCTTCTAGGGTTTAGCCTCCTTGATCTCGTGGTGGATCACAGAGCTACAAAGAGAAAAAGACATCCGCCGAGCAGTCGCAAGCGTCATCATCATCACCGGCTACCTCCGAACGGGCGACTCCGACTTCACCGAAGACCTTCATCGTCGAAGCCAACCCGCAAACAGCTGCACAGAAACCATGACGGCACATGCCAACAGAAGGCCACATGCGCGAACAACCGACAGCTCCGACTCTGATGACGATCATCACAAGGGAAATATGCAGGACTTGCGCCGACCGTGCCGCATAAAGCACCTCGGACATGCCGGGAAGATCCGACTACCGAAGCCCGAGTCGCGACCAGAGTTCCTCTCGACGCCATGCATCATCGTTGCCAAACAGAAATCAGCGCCCCCGAAAAGGCCGCCTCAGCAAACTACGCGGCGAAGATGCTGCAAACCACGCGACAAAGATGCCGCAACCCACACGGCGAAGATGCCATCCACCGGTCTTTATGTTCTGCCACACAATCCTGCCCGACAATGTCCATGTGGGACGGGCCATATAAGAAAAAAAACACTCATAGCGTCTCTGTTGAGGCACTCATAATTGATATTGAATCACTAAGCCCCGTTGCAATAGACAATTAGCTAGTATAAACTAATTGAAGGCACTGTCATCTCTAGCTAGATCGAGGCTCCACAACGGAACGGAATCAACGGTCGTGGAATCGATCGATGCAGACGTAACATGCACGCTGATTAATTAGTCGTTTCCCTCGATCGAGCAGTACAACTTTCACGAGGGGAGGCATCCTTCACACATCCACATGGAGTACACGCAGACCCGGACGACGTGTTAGATAACTTATAGATTAGCTTATTGACCGAAGATCAATCAAACACAAACCCTTGGGCTTACAAATACTACAGGTCGACTCCCGTTTGTTATACACACAGAGTCATAATTCATCGAGGAAGCTATTTTCCTTGCCTAGCTAGCCAGGCGCACGAGCTGGCGGCAGGTCATGAAGGGCGCCATCGTTCTCCTCGGTCTTGTTGTGGTGGGGGCGCTTGTTGGTGCGGTCGCCGCCAGCGCTGGGGTGGTGCGGCGGCCGGTGGTGCCGGCGATGTTCGTGCTTGGGGACTCAACGCTGGACGTGGGCAACAACAACCACCTGCCGGGGAAGGACGTGCCCAGGGCCAACCAGCCTTTCTACGGCGTCGACTTCCCCGGCCGCGCCATTGCCACCGGACGTTTCAGCAACGGCTACAACATCGCCGACTTCATCGGTAAGCAGCGGCCGGCTACAACATCACTGACTCCATAATCCATAAACACATGTGTTCATATATACTGATTGATGGATGCAGCAAAGTACCTGGGGTTCGAGAAGAGCCCTCTGGCCTATCTGGTACTTAAATCACGCAACTATCTCATCCCTAGCGCTCTCACGAGAGGTGTGAGCTACGCTTCAGCTGGAGCTGGGATCCTCGACTCCACTGTAAGTCACATCTAACTACTACTGCCTGCGTTTATCAGTCGTCCTTGTATTTTGTGTCAAACTTTGATCTTTATATACTTATCAAAAATTAAGTTATAATACAATAATGATGGTATAATTGAAAACCTCTTTCGAACATGATTCCAATAATATAACTTGTATGACATACTACTAGTATATTTTGTTAGTCAAATCAACAGTCAAAACTGGACACAAATACTAAGGTTGCTTAATTGCGTCAACGCAATTGGTACATATATGTAGTTCCGATGTTTTCGTAGGGTTGTAGTTGTACATTGTTCTTTTTCCTCAAAACAAAACATATAACGTGCACTCCTCGTGACCAAATTTAGTTACATTTTGGTTAGATATATCGCCGGCGAACAAAGCCTTTTCAAAAGGTTTTAAACTTGGACGACCTCCATACTTTTTTTTTCATACGTGCTAGAGAAATCTTTGGCACCAAAGCCCGATGGAGGGAGCAACGTGGGAAACATCACCCACCGAGATAATTAATTTTTTTTTATGGTCACCAAAGATAGCACCACACAGATCTCAACAAACTAATAAATTAATCTACTACTTGGATCAAATTTCACGTGTATGTTAGTAGATAGCCGCATCGACACGATCGCCAGATCACATCTCGATCTACCAAAGCCACACACATAGACATAAAATGAAAAGCAGGGCACTAATATTTTTTTAACACGAGATTTATCAGCCGCTCATCTACCTGGCTACATTCTCTAGGCATGACTACTTGTCCACTAGCTCTTCACTTGCATTGTGGGGATTTTGGATGACAACATGCTTCCTAGAGCAAAGTCGACCATACCCTCATCCCACATGGGTGACCTTTATCTAGTCGCGAGTCGACAATCGAAGTTACATGACCTTCATTTCTATGGTTGTCAATCGGTTATATGTGCTTGACTTCAGCAATGTCGACTCCACTCGTATGTTGTTTAGCAAACTGGCATCACCGCTTTTGACTTAATTCTCTTTGAATGTTGATTACAATTATGAAGAGTTTCAATGGATTGACATAAGAAGATTGTAGGTCGTCTAGCACTGCCACTAGTCTCAAACATCCCCCAACGCTATCCGCTACCATAACAATATAAGTCGAACCGCAACCACAGAATAAACTAATCGGCTCCATTCTAACATTGCATAATTAGCCACAATTGCTTATAATTTCTGAGAACCAACTTTGTGACTTATTGCAGAGTGCCGAGATCAGCATCCCATTGTCGAAGCAGGTACGCTACTTTGCGGCGACCAAGGCTGAGATGGAAGCCGCAGTTGGCAGAGGCAACGTGTCCAGGCTCCTCGCTCACTCCTTCTTCCTCCTCGGCGTTGGCAGCAACGACCTGTTCCAGTCCACGGCGACCACCCAGGGCGATGTCATTGCGCTCTACACTGCTCTCATCTCCAACTACACGGCAGCGATCACTGTAAGCAAACCGATAAACCATCCAATCCATTATTATTTTTCATTAATTAAGTGTTTTTTTATTTTCGAGCAGAAGGGAAATGACTATTCTTGTACATATGTTTTATTTTAATTAGCTGGTCATACATATCACAATGCATAGGATTTGTATGGGATGGGGGCGAGGAAGTTCGGGTTCATCGGTGTCAGCCCGCTGGGCTGCGTGCCAGCGGTGCGCGTGCTCAATGCGACGGGGGCATGTAACGATGCCATGAACCAGATCGCCATGGGATTCACCGCCACGCTTAAGTCTGCACTCGCCGGCCTCGCCCCGAAGCTCCCAGGCCTCGTCTACTCCCTCGGCGACTCCTTCGCTGCCTTGGAGACAACCTTCTCCAACCCGCAAGCAGCTGGTACGTCCCTGTACAGAAATCAATAGAAAAAGTTATGGCACTATAATTTCCCTAAGAAAATCTTGAAAATGTGCTATTTTTTTTTCTTTTGAAAAAGAGAATTACCCCTGACCTCTGCATCAAGCTATGCACACATCCATTTTTTGAAAAGGCACTAGTGATTTTGTAGTTGTACAAAAAATGCTTGAGATCGAAACACAGGATGATGCATGCTCATGTATCTCTCTGTGAATCAAAGGGTACGAGAACGCGGACAGCGCGTGCTGCGGGAGCGGGAGGCTGGGCGCGGAGGGCGGCTACTGCACGCGGAACTCCAAGCTGTGCACCGACCACGACGCCTATGTGTACTGGGACTGGATCCACTCCACGCAGCGGGCTGCCGAGCTGGGTGCCCAGGCGCTCTTCAATGAGGGCCCGGCCCAGGTCACCGCACCCATCAGCTTCGGGCAATTGGCCCACGAGAGATAACGGCACACTCTCTTGACACGTTGTAGCTGTAACATTTTTGTGTTGGAATAGTGTAGCTGTAATCTTGTTGTTCTGAATCGCATTAAGCTTCGAAGCTCCTCGAAGAAAAGCAATAAGCTGGGATGAATCTTCTCATTACACGTTGCTTCATTGTATTTGGATTTAGTTTGTAACCAATGCTTGGTTCATTTTGATGTGTACACTGACGCTCGTTGGTTAGTACTGACAAGTATCTAAGTCTTTCAGATGTACTAGCTAAAGCATGGTTTAAGCCATGTGCAGGTGCAATGCTTCCTTGGGAATACGTGAGCTTGCGTCCACATACAAGAGAAGAGAGGTTTCTATTACTGTCTAATCCTCCAAGAAATGCTAGTGGACAAACATATACAAGAAATAAAAATGGTGCGCTGAAGAAGCGTCACTACATTTTTGTTAAAGTGCGCTGAACGGTCTTGTCCTTGTGTCATTCGAGAAGTGCAGCCACATTGGAGCATTCTACTCGTGTCAATCTACGATGTGGCACATAGGTTACAATCTACTGCTAAAATAGGAAAATAAAAATATATTTCGTGTACTCAATGTCGCTCTCTCGTGTAATGGAAAAGTAAACAATTGATATAATGTTTTCCTTATTTTTCGGCCCAAAGAGCTAGATCCCACTCTATTTTTTGGTCCACCAAGCTAGATCCCACTCTATTTTTCGGTCCACCGAGCTAGATCCCAATCTACTGCTATGAATTGGAAGAGTCAAAAATACTTTACAAATTTAAGGCACAAAGCCAAGGATAGAGAAGTGCATTTTCATGATTATATGGAAATTTAGTAGAGGTAAATTACAAAGTGTATCTAAAAACATCAGCGCATGACATTAGTGTTGGTGTGGAGCATAACTAATGGACCGAAATGTCAGGGAAGATAAACCAGCCCTACAGCTTCAACAATAAATGTCCGAGAAAACTTCAGCAAGGAGTTTAATGGCACACGCGG
>NC_041393.1:741983142-741994743 GCF_002162155.2 Triticum dicoccoides | reverse complement strand
GTGTGCTCATTGTTGCCTTGACATGTTTTGCAAAAAAAAAAAACAGAATAACTTAATGGTGTTGCTACTTTTAAGTACATTGTGCCACACCTATTTTCTTCGACCTCGTCTATTTTCTTGACTGTGCCACGTCAGGTCAAAACTATGGTGTGCCAAGTCTATCCGACATTGATAGTTTAGAATAAAATTGCGCAATTTCTTGTACATCTAATCAAGCTTTGCAATAAATTGAAAGATGAAACACACATACCTATTGCTAAAATGCTATATTCGCATAAAAGGCCTTATTGATGTATGTTAGATGCACCAACTTTAAATACCAGGTATTGGAGTGAGCTTTAGTGTTGGTCCTTTTCTTGGTGGCCCAAGCACGTATGACATAGAGTAGATTACCGAGAAAGTACACAACACAAAATGGACCGAATTGCCAGAGAATATAAACAGGCCGGGCCTACGACTTCAACAACAGCCGTCCTAAAGAATCTTCACTGTGGCACACAACGGAGATGGCCTATCTGCAAAGGACACAGCTAACAGAGAAGTGCCTCTACAAAAAAAAAAACAGAGAAGTGCCTCTACATGATTTTATGGTAGCTTAATAGAGGAACACAAAGTGCATCTAAAGAAGCACCACTGCATGAGATTTGTGTCATAGTGCGCATGAATGGTTTCGGCCGTGTGTCATCCTACAAGGGCGGCATTGAATATGTGCACTGAATGAATACAAGAGAACTAAATTGTTATCTGATGCAACATACTAGTACTAAAGAATACATTTTGTGTACTTGTCGCTCTCAACATGTTATGCAAGAGAACATGATTAACGTAATGGTTTTGCTACTACCTCCGTCCTCGTTTATAGGTCCCCTTTGTAGTTTGTGCCAAATTTTGACTAAAGATTTAACTAACAAAATGTTAATGCATGTCAAGAAAAGTTATCTCATTGGATTCGTATTTGAACATAGTTTTCAAAAATATAATGTTTGGTGACATGCGTGAACATTTTGTTAGTTTAATCTATGGTCAAAATTTGACATGAAATACAATGAGACCAATAAACCTAAACGGAGGTAGTAATTTTAAGTCCAGTGAGCTCTCATTAAATACAATAACATACGAGCTATGCATTAGAAGAGTTCAATAAATATGCAGGGCCGGGGAGGTTCTAGCTGCCAAGGATACGGTTAATATCTAACTAAAAAAAAGACGCGGTTAATAGAGAATTGTCCTTATATGATTATATGGCAGTATAATAGAGGTAAATTTTAAATGTATTTGAAAAAAACACCACCACATGACAAGTGTTACCGTATCAACCTATGGTGCATGTATGACAAAACCTAGGGTGGAAATTTGATGTATTTGATGCAATACACCAGTAAATTAAGAAGAAAAAACAGATAATATACTTTGTGTACTCGTTGCCGCTCTCTCGTCATGTGCCATACACAATGGTTTTGCCCTTTCTTTAGAAATGACTATATATTAACAAGGCGATATGTGCAGATCAAAAATGAGAAAGATCAGTATCAAACGGCTACCATATTTAAAACAAAGTTGCTAGCGGCCGCCTCCTGCCAAGAAGAGAGATTAGGGTTCCTATGTCTCCCGCCAGCGCTGCCACATGTTTGCCTTGTCTCCGGTTGCCATAGGGCCATGGAGCCGTGTTGGATCCCGGCCCTTGCTGGCGGGATGACTCCGTTTTAAGATGTTTCTTAGAGTTTTGTCAGGGTTTGTGTCCTGCTCAGGAGGACGAGACCACGGCGGCTCCCTAAAAATGGAATAAGGTTCTCCCCCTAGTCACGTCCTAGTGGCGTGTCTAGCATCGTCGTTGGGCGTGTGGAGGTGTGTCTCTGGTGGATATTTTTTTGTTGGATTTGCTCGGAACTGTTCTTCGTTCATCTACGTCCATGTGTCTTCAAGTTGGATTCATCTGATCTATGCTACTCTTCATTGACGACGGTTGTTGTTCTGGTGCACTGGTCCTATGGAGCCTTACCATGAAGACTTCCCGGCTGTCTACTTCAACAAGTTTTACCCGGCTCCAGCAACGGAGGAGCAATGACCTCGGCGCGTCTTTGGTTCACTTCAGTGCTTAATTATAGTCGTCGCTTGGTGATCTGCGAATTTGGATGAACTTTTTATATTTATGGTGTTTGCTTTACTGCCATGATTCAAAATAAACAGATCGGATGTTTTCTCCAAAAAAAAAGCGGCTATCACCAGAATCTGATCTGATAAAATGATGTTACGTGGTGGACATGAACAGTTACCTGATACATTCCAGTAAAAAAAAGTGTGTTATAGAAAAAAAAACTGAAAAGTGGAATCTGTGGACGTACAATAATGCGCTCGGTCCACCGACGATCGTACTACTTGCACATATGTATATCGCGACCGATCACTTTGTGGCGCATGCATCACGTACGTTCTCCAGCCAACTTGTAGTCGATCGATAGGATGGTCACATGCATGCACAGCACCAATAGGCACGCACATGGCGCGCGAGGACAATGTACGTCGCTTTCTCCCCGCGGCCATGCATGCATGTGTTCCTCGCATCGCATGGACGTATACCTGCCTGGTTGAGTGAACTCTGCTTTGAACTCTAAAATTATAGCACGTGACGCAAATAAACCCCGTCCAAATCCCGGACCTCATTGACACCGATCAATTGTAAACCTAAATCCACTCTAGACCTGTTTGGAAGGACAATTTGAACTAGGATCCCTTGTTTCTCTCACTGAGCACGCGAGCCTGCCTGTCATATCTCTCTCACTGATTCCATCGCCGGTTCCCAAAATTTGAGTTGTGTTTCGACATTTTGAGGAGCTCGTGAGAAAAAAAACTAATTTTGGCCGGCAAAAAGAAAACCCAAAAAATGATTTTTTTTTCTGCTAGAGCTCATCGGATGTTATTTGACCACACAAATTTACACACACCTAGCGCACCCAAGCATCTTGGTTGTCACAAAATTTCAGATTTTTATTTGAATTTGATTGATGTTCATCAGACAAACATGGTCAACCCAGTCAACCCGCTCAAATTCTGGATTTGGACCAAACTTGTCTGGTTTTGAGACTTGAAGGACCAAATGTCTACCAAAAAATCTTGAGGAGCCAAGTCTATACTTTTGGAAAACTTGAGGGACCAAAAACATATTTTTCTCAATATATAATGATTGCGTCCACATGTGTTGTTCTTCCTATACCGGCTGAGAAACAATTACTTGTTATTGTCTTTTTTTTGGGATAAACCTCCAACATATTCATCTTCAACCATGGCAGTACAACAAACACCAGCAATAATAAAAATTACATCTAGATCCGTAGATCATCTAGCGACGACTACAATCACAGTAGGGAGACGAAGGTGCGCCGTCATCATCGCCCCTTCCTCGCTGGAGCGGGGCAAAGGAACCCTAATTTCTTTAGAAGGCGGTTGCATAAGGCTTTTGGTGGTCTTCTTTGGAGGGGGTGCGTCACAGTAGCATGTTCTTTACTTCTTTTCCTACTTGCCTCTTCCTTTGCTTGTAATAAATATAGATCTTGTATCATTGACTCCAATGTGATAGTTCATACGGACCGTAGCTTTACAATATCTTCTCGTCAAAAAGCATGCTAAGCCTCGGTCGATCAATTTATATTAATTCAACAATTTGATTTGCAGATCATCGACAGAAAAGGTGAAGACAATCATGTGGCAAATCATCTGTCAAGAATGGAGAGGATACCATACGCCCAATCCCGATCAGTGATTCCTTTCTAGGTGAAACTTTAGCAACAGTTAGAAAGATAGTATCATGTTTTGCCGATTATGCTAAGTTTCTTTTTGGAAAGTATATGCCTCTGGATATTGATGAAGTCATATACCTGGGGTAGGGTCATAGACCTGCCCAAAGGTACCATCCACAAGGAGACTCACAAGAGAAGCAGCCTTCCAGTCGACCTGGTAGGTTTCCACTCGACAGATTCAAAGACACTCGACTATGAAGACCCACTCGACCACCAGGAGTCCAAGAGCCACTCGGTGTCCAAACGGTCTGTAGTTAAATAGCCTTTATGGTCATAATGATACTTTATGTAAGGCATTACCAGTAATGCCTGGCCTTAACGCACCTTAAACCCTCTCCTACGTGGGCTGGCTGGGGTCCTGGCGCACTCTATATAAGCCACCCCCTCCACAGGTAGAAGGGTTCGCACCCCTGTAACACATACGCATATAATCCAGTCGACCGCCTCCGGGCTCCGAGACGTAGGGCTATTACTTCCTCCGAGAAGGGCCTGAACTCGTAAATCCCTTGCGTATACAGCTACTCCATAGCTAGGATCTTGCCTCTCCATACCTACCCCCCATTCTACTGTCATACTTAGAACCACGACAGTTGGCGCCCACCTTGCGGCCGGTGTTCTAGCGATTTGTTGGAGAAGTTGGGATTCTTTCGATCTCCGGCATCATGGTTTCAGGTGGAGTTCTGGTCGACGGCCACGAGATCCGTCTCGGTGCGCTCACGTTCGTCGCCGACGACTCCGCTTGGCTTCAGGAGGCTCCACTCGACGTGGACGCGCTCCCCGTCCGCGGGGTGACGCACTTTCGCGCGTGTGTCCGCGGCATCCTCCTGCGGCAACCGTCGACCCAGTATAGGCCGGCTCCTGCGCTGTCTTCACTCCCAGTCTCCCACCGGCGCAAGCGTTCCGGTCGGTCGAGGCTTCAGCGGTGGGTGATGCATGCGGTGGCCCGCCAGTCGGCCATCCCCCAAGTCGCGGCGATCGAGCCTGACGAATCTCTCTATGACCTGTTCGACCTGTCGACTGGCTCCATAGAGACTGTGTCTGAATGCGATAGCAGTGACCCGGCGGCAGAGGTTCTGATGGTCGATGGACCACGCAGTCCCCCTGGATTCACCCGCACCAATGGAGGTGGCGGTGGAGACGATTCGGAGCAAGCCCACGAAGAGTACTTGCCCGAGCCCCTCACTTCACTCCAGAGGGAGGAGCTTCGCCGTCGGAACATGGATGCACTTCACACTCCTATCGTTGGGTAACTCCCGAGGCTCGCGCCTTGGAGAATGCGCGCTTGGCCAACCTGGCTAAGCGCACTCGACTGGAGAATCTTCAGCGAGCACTCGACGAGCGTACGCAATCAAGGGTTCCAGAATCCAGTCGACGCCAGCTCTTTCAACCGCCAACTCAGGTGTATCGAACTCCGATTCAGAATTTAGCAGCTGCCGCCCGTATAGCGGAGTCAATTCAGCCTTCCTAGTCGGAGGCGGGTAGAGGTTTGCAGCAAATTAGGGATTTGCTCCGGGCGGCAGGAGATCAAAACTCAGTTGTATCCCAGTCGCGGAACAGGGTTCACAGCCGATCCGTCGCTGCGAATTCAGTCCAGTCGGCCCATAGTCCAAGATCGCCCCCGAGGCGTGAGGAACGTGGGGGCCGGCGTGATGATCAATATAAGGGCCGCGAGCAGTATGAGCACCAATTCGATCGCAACGATCGACGTCGAGTGCCCTCTCCTCCCCCAAGGGGTGGATCATACGCTCCTCGGCAGCAGGACGACATACGCCAAAACAGTGCTGGGCGGAGAGTTCCAGTCGACCCCAGGGAACCAGGCTTTGATGCGAGATCTATTATCGTTCAAGGTTTGGTCGACAGGAACAGAGCTCACCGAGATGGCCGTGATAGAGATGTTCCTTCCAGCAGCAGAGTTCATGTCTCGGGACCAGAGTGTTTCAGCAGAGCCATCAGAGCCGCAGTGATTCATCCCAACTTCAGGTTGGCGACTGGAGTCAGCAAGTTCACTGGAGAATCCAAGCCTGACACTTGGCTTGAAGATTACCGAGTGGCGGTTCAGATCGGCGGTGGCAACGATGAGGTAGCCATGAAGCATTTGCCTCTTATGTTGGAGGGTTCAGCCAGGGCATGGTTGAATCAGTTAGCACCCAGCAGTATTTACACTTGGGAAGATCTTGCCCGTGTGTTTGTCAGGACATTTGAAGGAACTTGCAAACGACCAGCAGGTTTGACGGAGTTGCAGTCGTGTGTGCAAAAGTCGAGTGAAACTTTGAGAGATTATATCCAGAGGTGGATCACTTTGCACCACACAGTCGAGAATGTATCTGATCACCAGGCAGTCTGTGCCTTCAAGGAAGGTGTCAAGAACAGAGAATTGAGTTTGAAATTTGGTCGAACCGGAGATATGACCCTGAGTCGGATGATGGAGATTGCCACCAAGTATGCAAATGGTGAAGAAGAGGATCGGCTCTGGAGTGGTAAATATAAATCGGCCGCCAATGAGGCCGGCGGAGGAAATTCCAGTCGGAAGCAGAAACGCAAAGCCGAGCCAGCGGCTCCCGGAGAGGCCTTGGCCGTGACCCCAGGAAAGTTCAAGGGGAAACCCAAGGGTCCTTAGAACCCCAAGAAGGTGAAAGACCAGGATGGAAATGACGTGTTGGATTTGCCATGTCATATTCATACAAAGAAAGATGAAGAGGGTAAACTCATTTACCCGAAACATACCACTCGACAGTGTCGGCTCTTGATTCAGCAGTTCCAAGGGAAACAGCTCAAGGATAAGGATAAGAAGATAGACAAAGTTGAGGACAGAGATGACAGTGATGGTGGATATCCCCAGGTCAATTCCACTCTGATGATTTTTGCTGACGTCGAAAGCAAAAGTCGATTGAAGGTTATCAATCGGGAAGTGAACTTGGTTGCTCCGGCGACTCCTAATTATCTGAAATGGTCCCAGACCGCCATCACATTCGACCAGTCTGATCACCCGACACACATTGCCACCCCTGGGAGGCAAGCATTGGTGGTCGACCCAGTTGTTGAAGGCACTCGACTGACCAAAGTCCTGATGGATGGTGGTAGTGGCTTGAACATATTATACGCGGAGACGTTGAAAGGGATGGGCATTCCGATGTCCAGACTTAGTACCAGTAACATGAGCTTCCACGGAGTCATTCCTGGAAAGAAGGCTGAGTCACTCTGCCAAATTGCTCTTGATGTAGTTTTTGGTGATTCAAAACATTTACGGAAAGAAAAGTTGACCTTTGAGGTCGTAGATTTCCAGAGCGCTTATCACGCTATTCTGGGGAGACCAGCTTATGCATGTTTCATGGCCCGACTATGTTACGTGTATCTTAAACTGAAGATGCCTGGTCCCAAGGGCGTGATCACTGTCACGGGCAATCGGAAGAAGGAAGAAGAGTGCTTCTAGAAAGGCTCTAAGATTGCCGATGCTCAGTTGGCGGTGGTAGAGCTACAAGAGTATCAGAAAACTGCAGATCTGAGTGATTTGTTGCGAGCTAAGAAGCCCGCTACGGAGTCAGCATTTTAGTCGACTGGCGAGACGAAACAGGTTCACATTGACCAGACTGATCCTGACGCTGCTCCGACCAACATCTCAACAACACTCGACTCAAAATAGGAAGAAGCGCTCATCCAGTTCCTCCGTGAGAACTGGGACATCTTTGCATGGAAGCCTGCTGACATGCCGGGTGTTCCTAGGGGGCTGGCTGAGCATCGCCTATGAGTCGACCCAAAATTCAAACCGGTTAAAGAGTATCTTCGGCTGTCTGCCGTCCAGAAAAGAAAGGCCATTGGCGAGGAGGTGGCTCGACTCTTAGCAGCAGAGTTCATCCGAGAGATCTACCACTCCGAGTGGCTCGCCAACGTTGTCATGGTCCCCAAGAAGGACAAGTCGTTGCGCATGTGCATCAATTTCAAGCATATCAATCGGGCCTGCCCGAAAGATCATTTCCCTCTTCCTCGCATCGACCAAATAGTCGACTCAACTGCAGGATGCGAGAGGTTGTCTTTTTTGGACGCCTATTCCGGGTACCATCAGATCCGTCTGTATGGACCCGACGAGATCAAAACAGCTTTCATCACTCCATTCGGGTGCTTCTGTTATGTCACCATGCCATTCGGCCTCAAGAATGCCGGAGCCACGTTCATGAGGATGATTCAAAAGTGTTTACTCACTCAAATCAGTTGGAATGTGGAAGCATACATGGATGACATCGTGGTCAAGTCACGGAAAGGTTCCGACCTGTTGACTGACCTTGCCGAAACATTTGCCAATCTCAGGAGGTATGATAACAAGCTTAATCCATCAAAGTGCACATTTGGAGTTCCCGGAGGAAAGTTACTCGGTTTTCTCGTTTCTGAACGAGGAATTGATGCTAACCCAGAAAAAGTTGGCACTATACTCCGAATGAAACGCCCTGTGCATGTGCACGATGTCCAGAAGCTTACTGGTTGCTTGGCCGCTTTAAGTCGATTCATCTCTCTCCTCGGCGAAAAGGCATTGCCTCTTTACCGACTGATGAAGAAGTCAGACAAGTTCGAGTGGACTCTAGAAGCTGATGCAACATTTGCAGAGCTCAAAGCTCTGCTCTCCACCCAGCCGGTGCTTGCTGCTCCAATCAGCAAAGAGCATTTGCTTCTTTACATTGCAGCCACTAGACAAGTCGTCAGTACTGTACTTACGGTCGAGCGGGAAGAAGAAGGAAAAGCCTTCAAAGTTCAACGCCCAGTTTATTATCTTTCTGAAGTACTGAACCCATCAAAGCAAAGATACCCTCACTATCAGAAGCTTGTTTATGGGATCTATATGACCACGAAGAAGGTTGCTCATTATTTCTCTGATCATTCCATTACAGTCGTCAGCGACGCCCCTTTGTCGGAAATTCTTCATAACAGAGATGCAACTGGTCGAGTGGCAAAATGGGCGATTGAACTCCTTCCCCTTGATATCAAACTCGAGGCAAAGAAAGCCATCAAGTCCCAAGCAATAGCAGATTTCCTCGCCGAGTGGACTGAACAGCAGCTTCCGACTCAAGTTCACTCGGAACACTGGACTATGTTTTTCGATGGATCCAAGATGTTGAACGGTTCTGGTGCAGGGGTTGTATTGGTTTCCCCCCGAGGAGATAGGCTCAAGTATGTTCTCCAGATTCACTTTGATTCTTCCAACAACGAAGCAGAATATGAAGCACTCCTGTATGGGTTGCGCATGGCCATTTCACTCGGCGTCCGTCGCCTTATGGTCTACGGCGACTCGGATTTGGTTGTTAATCAAGTGATGAAGGAGTGGGATGTCAGAAGCCCGGCTATGACAGGTTATTGTAATGCAGTGAGAAAGTTGGAGAAGAAATTCGAGGGGTTAGAGCTTCATCATATACCCCGACTGAAAAATCAGGCTGCAGCTGATTTGGCGAAGATAGGATCCAAAAGGGAAGCCATTCCTAGTAATGTATTTTTGGAGCACATTCATGCACCTTCAGTGCAGGAGGATCCTTTCACGAAAGAAGCCCCGCAGCAAAAGAGTGCCAATGATCCGACTGAAGTTGAGATCCCAGCCATGGTCGACCTAATTATGGAAGTGGTGGTCATCACTCCCGACTGGACGGTTCCTTACATTGCATATATCCTAAGGAAAGAGCTCCCAGAGAATGAAGAAGAGGCTCGACAGATCGTCCGATGATCCAAGGCCTTTACAGTGATCAAGGGACAGTTGTTCAGAGAAAGCGTGACTGGAGTCGGCCAGAAGTGCATCACGCCAGAAGAAGGCCAGATGATTCTTGAGGATATCCACTCGGGGACCTGTGGCCATCATGCATCCTCTCGGACCATTGTGGCTAAAGCATACCGAGCGGGATTTTACTGGCCAAAAGCAAATGAAATGGCAAAAGAAATAGTGGACAAGTGTGAAGGATGTCAGTTCTATTCCAACATGTTGCACAAGCCCGCCTCAGCCTTGAAGACCATTCCACTCGTCTGGCCCTTCGCTGTTTGGGGATTGGACATGATTGGACCGTTGAGAACTGGCAGAAGCGGCTTCACTCATTTGCTAGTAGCAGTCGACAAATTCACCAAGTGGATTGAAGCCAAGTCCATCAAGAACCTCGATGCATGCACTGCTATCAGTTTCATCAGAGAGTTGATATTCAGATATGGAGTTCCGCATAGCATCATCACCGACAATGGGTCAAACTTCGATAATGACAAGTTCAAAGCCTTCTGCGCCTCTCAAGGCACGCGGGTCGACTATGCTTCAGTGGCTCATCCTCAGTCGAATGGACAAGCAGAACGAGCAAACGGCCTCATTCTCAAAGGGCTGAAACCACGACTGATGCGCGATCTAAAGCACGCAGCAGGAGCTTGGGTCGACGAACTTCCATCAGTTCTCTAGGGAGTGAGGACCACTCCTAATCGGTCGACTGGGAGAACTCCATTCTTCCTAGTCTATGGAGTTGAAGCAGTTCTGCCGAGTGACCTGCTTCACAATGCGCCTCGAGTCGAGCTATACTCTGAAGAAGAAGCGGAACAAGCTCGGCAAGATGCAGTCGACCTCTTGGAAGAGGAGAGAGAAATGGCCCTGATCCGCTCGACTATCTATCAGCAAGACTTGCGTCGGTTCCATGCCAGAAATGTGAAGAGCCGAGCCTTCCAAGAGGGAGATTTAGTCCTCCGAGTGGATCAACAGAAACCACACAAGCTCGCCCCAACTTGGGAAGGTCCCTTCATCGTCACAAGAGTCCTCCACAATGGAGCATATCATCTCTACAACGTTGATCGCCAGATCGACGAGCCTCGAGCTTGGAACGCGGAGCTGCTCCGCCCCTTTTACACTTAAAACTCACTAGGTTGAGATGTAATAAAAGTACTTTTGTAGTTTATCTAAGACAAGAATGTTACAATTTTCCCGGTGATTGTTATTGCTTTTTGTTGAAATTTCCCCCAGTGGGTGGCTTAGTCGTGAATCCGATTCGCCTAAGTTTGTAAAAAAAATCCTTTCGGAGTGCGAGCCAGCCTCCCACTCGGGGGCTTAGCTGCGAATCCGCTTCGCTTAAGTATTCAAAATCCTACCGAGTGGCAAGCCAGCCTCCCACTCGGAGGCTTAGCTGCAGTCCAAGTACTCACCTAAGTATACAAAATCCTACCGAGTGGCGAGCCAGCCTCCCACTCGGAGGCTTAGCTGCAGTCCAAGTACTCGCCTAAGTATTCAAAATCCTACCGAGTGGCGAGCCAGCCTCCCACTCGGAGGCTTAGCTGCAGCCCAGTGCTCGCCTAAGTAATAAAAATCCTACCGAGTGGAGAGCGAACCTCCCACTCGGGGGCTTAGCTGCAGTCCAAGTACTCGCCTAAGTATTCAAATCCTACTGAGGGGTGAGCCAGCCTCCCACTCGAGGGCTTACACAGCCCAAGGATTCGCCTTAAACATCCAAAGTAATAAAAATCCTACCGAGTGGAGAGCGAACCTCCCACTCGGGGGCTTAGCTGCAGCCCAGTGCTCGCCTAAGTAGTAAAAATCCTACCGAGTGGAGAGCGAACCTCCCACTCGGGGGCTTAGCTGCAGCCCAGTGCTCGCCTAAGTAATAAAAATCCTACCGAGTGGAGAGCAAACCTCCCACTCGGAGGCTTAGCTGCAGCCCAGTGCTCGCCTAAGTAATAGAAATCCTACCGAGTGGAGAGCAAACCTCCCACTCGGAGGCTTAGCTGCGGCCCAGTGCTCGCCTAAGTAATAGAAATCCTACCGAGTGGAGAGCAAACCTCCCACTCAGAGGCTTAGCTGCAGCCCAGTGCTCGC
>NC_041393.1:741965911-741982882 GCF_002162155.2 Triticum dicoccoides | reverse complement strand
GAGTGGAGAGCAAACCTCCCACTCGGAGGCTTAGCTGCAGCCCAGTGCTCGTCTAAGTAATAAAAATCCTACCGAGTGGAGAGCAAACCTCCCACTCGGAGGCTTAGTTGCAACCTAGTGTTCGCCTAAGTAATAAAGATCCTACCGAGTGGAGAGCAAACCTCCCACTCGAGGGCTTAGCTGCAGCCCAGTGCTCGCCTAAGTAAGGAATTTATCCCAATCCGCAAGGACGACGAGGTGCAGGTCGACTGCTACCTCCTCCTTCGGAGCTTCGCCACAAGTACAACGTGCGGTTCATCCCAATCCGCAAGGACGACGAGGTGCAGGTCGACTGCTACCTCTTCCTTCAGAGCTTCGCCACAAGTACAACATGCGGTTCGTCCCAATCCATAAGGACGATAAGGTCAGTCGCAGTCTGTGTTCCATCTCTACCTGCAGGATAGATGAAGCACAAGTCGACTGGAATTTCAACGGAATATCTTCCGAATGAGGAATAAAGTTCTCTCGAAGGCAAACAAAGCATGTTAGAGGAAAAATCAAGTTCGGATAAGCACCCTACAGATCCAAAGGTGCTCAGGCGTTAAGCCTGTTAAAGTTCATCGGTTACAGAAACCACTCGGCATTCCGAGGCAAATTTAAAGTGGGACTTAGAAGTTTTTTACTCCTCCGGCGGAGGACTGGAAGGTGCAACAAACTGGTCGAGGTCGATTCCGTCGGCAATACGGGTAGCAGCAGCGATGAAAGTCTCCATGAAAGATCTGAAGTCGTGCTTCCTGGTATTGGCAACCTTGAGAGACACCAGCTTGTCCTCTTGCGCTTCTTTGCAGTGGACACGAACCAGAGATAGAGCAACATCAGCACCACACCTGGCAGAAGACTTTTTCCATTCCTGCACTCGACTTGGAACCTCATTCAGTCGAGTCATCAGGGATTCAAGATCATTCTGAAAAGTCTGTTCTGGCCAGAGAGTCGAGTCGATCCGTGACACCGCAACTTTCAGTCGAGCAAGATAATCCACCACACTAGCAACGGGAGACTCCAGTCGAAGCACATTCATAGCAGCTTCGTCCTTCACAGGAGAGTTGATGGGGTCCAAGCTGGTTTCCACTCGACTGGTTTATTCTTCAAAGTTTTGGCAGAATTCTGAAAACGCAATTCAGACTCAAAATAATGATCATGTGATAAGCCGTTGAAAGCAAGACAGTCGGATAAAAGAGATTACCTTCAAGCATGAGAAACAGCTTCTTGGCGAGCCCTCCGAGATAAATCTCCAGGTCGTTTCGCTTCCCCGCCAGTTGGCTAGCCTTGTCAGACAGAACAATCTTGTCGTTCTTCAGTCGACTAACTTCCTTGTTAGCCGCGTCAAGAGCAGCTTTCAGCTTGGCATTTTCATCTTCGATTTTGTCGACTGAGGCAAGCTTCTCTTCAGCGAGCTTTGTTTTCTCCAAAGCAGCCTTCTGTGCCTCTGCAAGGTCAAGGTCCTTCTTCTTTAAAGTCTCTTCCAGTGTATCTGCAAAGCAACGATGAGAACAGAGTTGAGAATGAGCAGAAAAACAAAGGCAGTTGTCAAAAATTCTCACCAGCCATACCTTTGGCTTCATCCTTTGCCTTCTGCAAATTCTCCTGAGCAAGCTTCAAGTCGAGGTTGAGCTGGATCTGCTTGTTCTCTAACTCAGTATAGCGAGCCACAAGCTCGCAAGATTTCTGCAAAGAGTCAACCAACGAAAGACATCAAAGACAGATCACTTCCGAGTGTTTAAGGAAAAATAGTAGAATTTCTAAGACTACAGTCGAATCAAAGCATTCGATAGTAGTCTCGGGGACTACACCCAGTGGGTGCACTCAGCGTGCCCCCACTGGTTTACCGATTTGGTTCGATCAGTCGACCAAAAGAGGCAAAAAGTTATGATTCTAAAACCATGGCTAATTGTCAGCGGTCAGCTGCAGTAAAAAATGTATATATATATATACAGCTCTTTAGACTATAGTCGACTGCACGCAGTCGACCATAGTCTCGGGTACTACACCCAGTGGGTGCACTTAGCGTGCCCCCACCGTTTTTTCGGTTCCATTCGACTTGGTCCGTCCAGGTCGAGTGAAGAAGATCACAGCATAAAGACTATAGCCGACTGCACGCAGTCGACCATAGTCTCGGGGACTACACCCAGTGGGTGCACTCAGCGTGCCCCCACAAAAGTTCAATCGTCACACACACCCAGTGGGTGTACAGATATGGAAATCTCCAGAAGGAAGCAGTTTCAGGTAGCATATCCTAACAAAGCAAGCAACGACTGACTTACTTGGACATTGCTCTGGAGAGCGGAACTAGCATCATAGGCCGCCTGACTAGCCTCTCGGACCGCTTTCACCTGCTCCATCATGATCTTCGCCTGGTGTATGGCCTCCTTAGCAGCACTTACTTGGTCTTCCGGGACGTGGTGTGTAGCAAAGAGAGATGGTGGATCAACAGTCGACGAAGTGGGTCGGGTACTTGTCAGCGGTACAGGGAAAGACACAGAAGTCCGAGTGGGGTTGCCTCCCTCAGAAATCAGCGTCTCAGGAATCGCCGCGACTTGAGCAGCCTTGCCAGCAGGCACTTTCTTGTTCTTCCTCTTCCTCAATGGCGCTTCCTCGTCATCATCGGGGAGATCAATGACGTGAGGCGGAACTACAAGAAGGATTCAGAAGTAAACATGGAAGTCCAATCGACTAAAAGCTCCAGTCGACTAAAAGCGAAACCTCAGGGATCTTACCAAGGTTGGAGGTGGCCACATCTTCCATTTCCTGATCTTCGTGCTTGGCTGAAGTCTCGGAGGTAGCGGCGCTGTAGATTTCAAGAATCGGCTGATCAGTCATCAAGTCGACCAAAAGTTCACTTATGTTGAAAAAGGAAACACAAGGTTCTGTTGGTTACCCGGAGATGGTGGGGATGACCATTCGCATCTTGGGCAGGGCCTTCACCGGCTTTGACGACGTCGCTCGAGGTTGCTTCGGCGGTTTCTCAGTCGGCGCGGGAGAGGTTGTCCTAGGCCGCTTCGTCGACTGCCCGGTGGGCACAACAGCTTTACCACGCCCGGCCGCCGGGTCATGCGTCAGCTTGGACCTTCCCTCCGAGCGAGGAGGATCGACGTCTTCCTCCTCTTCCTCCTCCTCCTCCTCGTCGTCAGAGCTATCATCCTCCTCGCCATTGGACTCCCATTCCGCCGGACTTTCACCTCCACTTCCTTCTTCTTCGACTGTTTCCTGCACCCCGTTGGGTATCGAGTACATCTCAGTGGTGACCTAGAAGACAACGAAACAAGGTGAAAGTCAGTCGACGAATTGGCATCAAAACAGAATGAATGCAGCAGAATCACAGTCGGAGATAAGTGGTTATACCTGGTCTGGTTGGTAACTCTGGTCGAGTGGTGGAATCCTCCTAGCTCCGCGATGGTTGTCTTTGTTTCCTGTGATGGCAGTCATCCACTTCTCCAGCGTGGCGTCATCGACCTCCTCTGGATGGACCCGAGTGGTATCATCCGTACCAGAGTACATCCACATCGGATGACCTCGGTATTGAAG
Organism: Triticum dicoccoides; assembly: GCF_002162155.2. Taxonomy (NCBI): domain Eukaryota; kingdom Viridiplantae; phylum Streptophyta; class Magnoliopsida; order Poales; family Poaceae; genus Triticum; species Triticum dicoccoides. The sequence goes on along the minus strand of NC_041393.1, from coordinate 741,979,321 downwards.
TGGCTGAATACGCCGTCGGAGAAAAACCTCCAGGAGATCCATGCCGGTCACCCCATCGCGAATAAGCTGGACTACACGCTCCATCAGCAACTTTACTTGGGCCCTCTCCTCTGGTAACACCTTCAGGGAAGATGGCTTGTTCACTCGACTCATGGAGAAAGGAGGGAGACCAGTCGACTGCCCCGGCGTCGGCTGGTCTTGGCAGTAAAATCAGGTCGACTGCCACCCTCTAACCGAGTCGGGGAGAGTCATAGCTGGAAATGCGCTCTTCCCCCTCATCTGGACCCCGAGTCCCCCACACATCTGGATTACTTGGGTCCTCTCGTCATTCGGGCTCGTTTTCTTCACCGTCTGAGAGCGACAGGTGAATATGTGCTTGAAGAGACCCCAGTGCGGTCGACAACCCAAGAAATTCTTGCATAGCGAAATGAAAGCAGCAAGATAGACAATGGAGTTCGGAGTAAAATGGTGGAGTTGCGCTCCAAAAAAGTTCAAAAACCCCCGGAAAAAAGGATTTGGCGGCAGAGAAAACCCCCGGTCTACGTGGGTGGCCAGGAGGACACACTCACCCTCTTCAGGCTGCGGTTGCCACTCCGTGCCCGGAAGCCTCGCCGACCCATGGGGGATCAGTCCTTCATTGGCCAGATCGGCGAGATCCTTCTCGGTGATGGTCGAGCGGATCCAGTCTCCTTGGACCCAGCCCTGCGGCAGCTTGGACCGCGAAGAGGAGCCGCCCCGGCTGGGCGCTCTCCCCTTGGCCTTCGCCGCCGCCTTCTTCACCCGTTCCAGGGCTGCGGTCTTCTCCTTCACCATGATCGCCGGCGAGGCAAGTTCCGAGCTTCGGCGCTGGACAGACGAAGAGCGCGGCGAGAAGATTTGGAGGCGGAGAGAGGAGAAGTCTGAGGTCGTACTGTTCAAAATGCCTATCCAACGCTTTATATGGGGCCGCTTCCGAGTGGCTGACCGGTAGGCCCAGGCAATCCCGTCACAATCCCACAACAGGCGCGCGCACGATACGTGGCGAAAAAGGCGGCGCGAAGATCGAGGCGTCATCGTCTTATCCCATCCGAGTGCCGCGGTTTTCTTTGCTTCGCACGCTTCCTAAAATTCGGATCCCGCGAAATCCGCTAACCGCAGAGCAACTCGTCAGATAACTGATTTCCTCCGATCCGTCGCTCGGAAATCCTCAGGTTCACGGAGTTCACTCGACAAACGTGAAGAATGGATCAAGGCGACTGAAAGAGAAGTTGATGCCATCCCTAAAAGGTCGTTGATCCAGAGTAAGACGCACTCACAACACGAAGAACAGGTCGGAAAGATCATCAACTCCTTCCTCACTCAAACCTCGATCCATTCGGGGGCTAATGATGAAGTCATATACCTGGGGTAGGGTCATAGACCTGCCCAAAGGTACCCTCCACAAGGAGACTCACAAGAGAAGCAGCCTTCCAGTCGACCTGGTAGGTTTCCACTCGATAGATTCAAAGACACTCGACTATGAAGACCCACTCGACCACCAGGAGTCCAAGAGCCACTCGGTGTCCAAACGGTCTGTAGTTAAATAGCCTTTATGGTCATAATGATACTTTATGTAAGGCATTACCAGTAACGCCTGGCCTTAACGCACCTTAAACCCTCTCCTACGTGGGCTGGCTGGGGTCCTGTCGCACTCTATATAAGCCACCCTCCCTCCACAGGTAGAAGGGTTCGCACCCCTGTAACACATACGCATATAATCCAGTCGACCGCCTCCGGGCTCCGAGACGTAGGGCTATTACTTCCTCCAAGAAGGGCCTGAACTCGTAAATCCCTTGCGCATACAACTACTCCATAGCTAGGATCTTACCTCTCCATACCTACCCTCCATTCTACTGTCATATTTAGAACCACGACAGATATAAACTATATTCAGAGGAAGAAATTCTTTAGCGACTTAAAATATTATTTTTGGGATGACCCATTCTTATCGACATGCATGGTCCAGATGTATGATTCGACGATGCGTAGCCGATCATGAGGTGAACACCATTCTCTATGATTGTCATAGCAGTACGTATGTGGTACATCATGCAGGCGATCGCACCTTAGCAAAGGTAATTCAATTCGGTTTCTATTGGCCGACTCTACTTAAAGACGCGCACAAGTATGGCAAAAATTGTGATGTTCGTCAATGCACAGGTAATGCAGGTAGCAAACAAGAAATGTTTGTAAAATACAACTTAGTTTGTGAACCTTTTGATGTATGGGGGCTGAATTATCTAGGTCCATTTCCCACTTCGGATGTTGGGTGTGTTCGGTGGAATGGTGCCCGTTGGTTTCTCAAGGCGGCGTGGTTCCGTTCTTGCTTGATAGTCTGAGTTGCTTCTGTTTAAGTGTGGTGACTTCTGTAATTAATCTTGCTCGACTTTGAGTACGTGGTGTTTTCGCTACTATTTTGAATGTTCTTTTTCTTAACCTACTTGTAAGAGGATTTCTTCATCACTTTAGATCGGTATGAATATTTGTCCTATATTTATAGAGCTGGGCGAAATCTTGTTTCGATAAAATAGTGCGTCCATACACCCACAGTAGGGCCAGAGGTGGACACCGCGGTCCACTGCGTGCCCATACGCATGCCTAGCAACCGATCACTTTCTCCCGCATGCATCACGCTCTCCAGCTAGCTTGGATGATTACACGCACCATCACCGAGCATGCATCCCCGTACGTCGCGATAGGCGCAGCCCGCGCGAGGACAAGGTAGGTCGCTGTCGTCTCTGTGCATCGCATCGCATGGACGCATGCACCGACGGTAAGCGTCCGTCCGTCTACCGGTCTGACTCGGACGATTGATCGCGCGCGTGTTACACGGCTCCGTCGATCGACCCGGCCCTTTAAATACCGGCCCATGGGACACCGGCATCCTCACACCAAAACCTATCTAGCTTTGCCTATTGCTACCACATCACGCACGAACTAGCTAGAGTGAGAGCCATAGCAGTTTCGGCCATGGCGAGGAGCATTGCTCTGGTCTGCTTCCTCGTCGTCGGTCTCTGCCTCGTCGGCGCCGTGTGCGCCTCGACAGTGGTGGCTGGCGGCAAGAACGGAGGGCGGCTGGTGAACGCGGTGTACGTGTTCGGCGACTCGCTGGTGGACGTGGGCAACAACGACTACCTGCCGGCGCCGGCGCCCAGGGCGAACCGGCCCTACGGCATGGACCTCCCCGGCAAGCCCACCGGCCGCTTCACCAATGGCTACAACCTTGCCGACGTCATCTGTAAGTGTACCCCTGATAGCACTCCATGCGCCCACTACGTGCATGTATGCTTAATTATTATTGCTAATTAACATTATCCGCAAACGTATGGGAAAGGCAGCAAGCTTAACATTATACATGTGTGCACCGGACGTGCATTTTAACCTCGAACGGGATGGACATGCATGACTGTTATAACCACTAAATTAGTTAATTTCTGACTGAAAAGTCGTGGATATATAATAAAAGCAAGAGCTTAATTTGAAGATCAAACTCAAATCATATGTCAAGATCGAGATATGAACGACATGTTTATGAAGTGGACGGACAAACGTGTGCGGCAAATTAACAATGCAAACCCACAGCTTGGATCATGCACAATAACAAACGAATTAAATAAGCAGCTAGGTAACCAAGTTTCTTATACATGTGTTTCATATATATGTTGTACGTGCAGCACAACGTGTGGGGTTCGAGATGAGCCCCAAGCCATACCTCTCCATGCTGCCGCACGACAAGATTTTACTCGGCCTCTGCAAGATTGGCGCCAACTACGCTTCCGGTGGATCCGGCATCCTCGACACCACGGTACACAAACAACTTCAAGCTTGTGACTACAAAGCCACTCAGGAGCATAATATTATGTAAGTACATATATTTGCTGGTTAATTATATGCATAACACATCGATCTTTTGCAGGGAAAAGGGACGCTCACGATGCGCACACAAGTCGAGTACTTCAAGAAGGCGGCGGACAACATGATTTGCTACCCAAGCAAGGAGGAGCACCTGGCGCGGTCCCTCTTCCTCCTCAGCGGTGGCGGCAACGACTTCTCGGCCTTCGACCCCTCCACGGCCAGCCCCCAGGCCTATGTCGTCAAGATGGTCACCACCTACATCGAGCACATCCAGGCGCTCTACAACATGGGAGCGCGAATGGTGGGGATCCTTGATGTGCCGCCGATCGGGTGCACGCCGGGGCAGAGGGTCGGCATGCCCAATGGCGAGTGCAACGAGCAGGCCAACTCCCTGGCGCAAGCATTCAATGGCCTCCTAAGGGCTAAGCTCGCCGAGGCTTCCGCGACTACCATGAAGGAGCTCAAGTACTCCATCGCCGCCAACTACAACATCCTCAACGACATGATGGACAACTCGCTCGTAGCCGGTACGCACGCAGATACGCTAACCATTTTATTCGATTGTACGCACGCAGCAAGATTCTTGTACGTACGTGCATGAACTAATTCATGTGGACTGTTTCCATACATGGCCAGGGCTGAGGCAGGTGAAGACGGCGTGCTGCGGTTCGGGGAAGCTCAACGCGGAGGTAATGTGCAGCCACCAGGGCACGACGGCGTGCCCCGCCGCGGAGCACGATGACTACATGTTCTGGGACATGCTCCACCCCACTCACGCCACCATCCAGCGCGGTGTCGTCGCCCTCTTCTACGGCAACGGCCCCAAGTACGGCGAGCCCGTCAACTTCGGCACGCTGGTCACGGGCCAGAACCTATCTCCCGCGATCAAGATGGTGGTCGACTGCCAGTAAACGGCGACGTTCGTCGTCGGCATGCTTGCCTAATTCGAAATAATGATGATTTAAAATTTGCAGCAGCTGCTAACTAGCTAGCTAGGAGCTAGCACTCAATAAGAGGATGATTTTCCCGTTAATTATTCCATGCGTACGTGCTGCTAGCTCCATCTTGTGTTGAGTTTTGTGCTTCAATTATTAGTATGTGGAACTAATAAAGTGGTTAAGTAAATAAATCTTGTCCTATCCGGCCCGCGTGTGGTGTGCAATGCATGATGCATCGATAATTCAACATCTGACACGATCTACAAAATTTGCATACATGCTTAATTATCAGCTGCATAAATATGTGATCGATCTTGAGATCATAGAAAAAGGAAAAGAGAAACAGTACATAGATGTGAGTCGTCCTTGTGGTCAATTGTGAGGTCCATCCGATCACATGCAATTATGCATGCAGTGCATGGTACCGCGAGAAGATGGATCCGACACAGTACCTAGCCGAGCCAATCACACAAACTACACAGACACACATAGCACAGTAGTTTGTGGTCACCCTATATCTTTTGAGATCGATATGCTTTGCTAGCCAACAAAAATATAAAGATATGTCCACGTGTTATCAGAAGCCCTACTACACATGTGGTTGGATTGTTATGAAGACAGTGATATCCCAACTCATCAGGGTTCAAGCCCTAGACTTGACGGGTACTCATAGGGTTCAGGTTGTGCATGCGTGCGTTTACAGAGGTGAGTGTATTCTCGTGTATGTGAGCGGCTTCAATTGTACTATGTTAAGAAAAAGAAGAAAAGCATCCCTTCTACTCTAGCTGTCCATGAAGAGGCAGGAAACTACAAGTTGTTAAAGACTTAAGAGATGGGCCAGACCTTGACCCGGCCAGGCCGGGCCAAATGTTTACCTGCAGGCTAGGCCAAATGAATGGTGATCTATATTTTCCTTTTTTTTGTATGTTTTTGATTTGCTTGAAAAATTCATGTTTGCGTTTGAGACGTTCATTCCACCAAGTGTAGCAATTCCTTATTTTTGTCAGGGAGCAATTCACCTTGTTATATGAGCGGAACTTTAACCGAACGCAAGTTTGGAAAGTTCAAAGACGATAGCTAAAAATGTTCAAAGAAACTCTAGAGGTTTCATGGTTAAAAGAAGTCACAAGTTTGGGGTTGAGTCATGGGAGAGTTTGGAGAAGTAAAAATACCAGAGAGTTCATGACACTACGAGAAAGCAAAAGAAAGTACTCCCTTTGGTCCTTTATACTCTCATTTAAGAATTGTCTGAGTCAAATTTTATAAAGTTCGACTATCTTTATATGAAAAAATATCAATATATACAATACTAAAGCTACAAAATATGAAAATTAAATTAATGATGCATCTAATGATATTGAACCGTATTGTGAATGTTGATGTTTTTCCTATAAAGTTGGTTAAACTTTACGAAGTTTGACTTCAAACAAATCTTATATGTGAAGTAAAAAGGATTGGATGGAGTAAAAAGAAACGCTAGAAGTTTACTGGACAAAATACTAAAAGTTCAATTGCTATTGCGACGACAGGTTGGCATGGTTCCAATAGAAATGAAGTAAAATAAAACATAAAATAAAAAATGCAAAAGTTTACATTAAAATAAACAAGAAGTTAGAGCTTTGAAAATAAAAATGTCATGTGAAAAATAATTAGAAATTCCAAAATCTTATAAATAAAAAATTAAAAGTTAGTATAGAAAAGTTAAGAACAATCCCTCAAAGTACACATGAGTAAACATGGTGAGGTTATCAAAATTAAAATAACAAAGAAGTTCAATTTTTTACAAAAAAAGGCTTTTGCGCATTTCTAAAAATAAAACTAAGAAACTAAAACAAAAAAAACTAAGCACTTCAATGTTTACACAAAAAAAATCAGATTTTTCCTGTTTAGAGAAAACCAAAAATTTCAAATTAAAATAATAGAGAAGTTCAATGTTTATAATTTTTTGTATTTTTCTTGATTATAAAAATAAAACCAAGAAGTTCACATTTTGTTTTATAAAATAGAGCAGTTCAGTTTTTATAAAGAAAATCTCTTTTGCCCGTTTGTACAAATAAAATCAAGAAGTTCAAATTATAACAAAGCAGTTAATTTTTTTGGATTTTGTTGATTCTACAAATAAAACGAAGAAGTTTAAATTAAAATAAGAGAGTAGTTCAAGTTGATTAGAAAATTAAATATTTTCCGCTTGTAAAAACAAGCACACCAACTCCCTGGCGCTGGCTTTCAACGGCCTCCTCAGGGCCAAGCTCGCCGAGGCCGCCACGGCCACCATAAAGGAGCTCAAGTACTCCATCGCCGCCAACTACAACATCATCAACAGCATGATGGCCAACTCGCTCGTAGCCGGTACATATGAACTAGCAGCTAGGGTTCGTACGAAGGTGCATGAACTAATTCCTGTGGACTCTCTGCACGCACGGCCAGGGCTGAGGCAGGTAAAGACGGCGTGTTGCGGGCCCAGCCAGGAAGCTCAACGTGGAGGTGATGTGCAGCCACCTGGGCACGATGGCGTGACCCGCCGCCTAGCACGATGAGTACATGACATGCTTCACCCCACGCACGCCACTATCAAACGCGGCGTCGTAGCCCTCTTCTACGGCAACGGCCCCAAGTACGGCGAGCCCGTTAACTTTGGCACTCTGGTCACGGGCCAGAACGTATCTCCCACGATCAAGATGGTTGTCGCCGACGAGTGAATGATGGATGGCCACTAGTAGAAAAATGGCCATTCGAACCGGTTCGTGAGGACCATTTGTCCCGGTTCACGAACCGGGACTAAAGGGTCGTAACTAAAGCCCTCCACCTTTAGTCCCAGTTCGATCGGGAAGCGGTATAGATAGGGCTTCACGTGGCCGTAGCGGCTTGCCCAGGCAGGGGGACCTTTTGTCCCGGCTGGTGCCACCAACCGGGACCAAACACTAGTACAAAAAGGGGCAAATCTGAGACACATTAGTGCCGGTTTAATTTTGAGCCGGCACTAATGTGTCCATTAGTGCCGGTTCCAACGGCTAGCCGGCCGTTCTCATTAATACCGGTTCGTGGCGAACCTTTAGCACCGGTTCGTGCCACGAACCAGTACTAAAGAGAGTGGTGGCAGGATGTTGTCAGTCTGGGGCCCGTCCAGCACCTTCAGTACCAGTTCGTGGCACGAACCGGTACTAAAGGTCGACGTACATAAACCCTTCGTCCACCCGAGCCACTCTGTTCTTCCCCTTTCCACTCACTTCCTCTGTTCTTCCCCTCTCTTCCTCGAGCTCCTCACAAATTTTGCCCAAAATTTGTCAAGATTTGAAGGCCTCCATCCATTCAAATGATCACAAAGGTTAGCAACTTTGTCGTTTCAACTCTCATTGCTAGATTAGCCCTTGCAATGCTTTGTATAGTGATTAATTTGGGAGGAATTATATTTGCTAGTATTTGATTTATATGCAATTTGAGGTCAAAAATAACACTTAGTTTGCATATGTAGGTGTGGTTTACTTACTGCCTTCTAAATCTCCGTCGTAACCACCGTCGATCGCCCGCACCGTCCCGTCGCCGGCACCACCTTGTGGTGAGGCTCTTGTTCATGAATGTTTTACATTACCAAATTGATGTTTGTGTGATTTGGATACATAGTTACTCCCATAATTATCTTACCCGTACGTTGTTTGTTATACATAGTGCCATGGTTTTGATATCCGTCCCCGTCGGCCCTCGTCCTTGTTATGATTCGGATGTGGTATATTCTCTTTTAAAACTAGTTGCTGGATTTCGTGTTTATGACAAATTATGCCCATCAAGTTGACATAGATATTTTTATCTAGGAGGTATGTGAACCAGAAATTCCAACCGACCCTATTGTCGAGAGGTTAAATTTAATTGAAAGAGAAAACGAGTATTTGAAAGAAAAATTGAAAAGAATTGAGGGGGAGAAGATGGAATTGGAGTTGCATGTTGCCGATGATGATCACAAGATCAAGATGGAGAAAATGAGGTTGAAGATTAGAAAGATTAGAAAATATGCCATTGATAGTGTGGCTTGGTATCATTATGCTGTTGAATCAATTGTTACCTTAGCTGCGATCTTGATCGCATTTGTTGTTGCATTTAAATTCTTTAGTTAGAGAGTTATTTGTATGTTGCATTTAATTAAGTGATGTATATGAACTTTATGTATGAACTTTATTTATGAACTTGTATTAATTTGGTCTGTTCGGTGTTGTGTAATGAAGATGAGCCGACAATGGATGTATGATGACCGATGCTCTCCCGAGTTCATTAATGGCGTGCATACTTTTCTGCTTGCCGCTGAGGCAAATAAGCGGGCGAATGGTTTTATGCCTTGTCCATGTGCTGGCTGTAAGAATGGTCACAGTTACTCTACGTCAAGAACCATTCACGTCCACCTATTTGAGTCCGGTTTCATGCCCCACTATAATGTTTGGACCAAGCACGGAGAAATAGGGGTTATGATGGAAGACAATGAAGAAGAAGAGGACGACGACGGCTATCCTGGCCATGGGTTCCCTGAATACGACGATACAACAATGGGTGAAGAAGCTGAGCCGGCAATGCGGGAAGAAGCTGAAGAAGAGGCATCAGATGAGCCCGCTGATGATCTAGGTCGGGCCATTGCCGATGCAAAGAGAAACTGCGCAAGTGATCTGGAGAGGACGAAGTTGCAGCGCATGTTAGAGGATCACAAGAAATTGTTGTACCCGAATTGCGAAGCTGACAAAAAAAAGTTGGGCACCACACTTGAATTGCTGCAATGGAAGGCAGAGAATGGTGTATCTGACAAGGGATTTGGAAAGTTGCTGGTAATGATAAATAATATGCTTCCAAAGGACAACGAATTGCCCGAGAGTACGTATGAAGCAAAGAAGGCTGTCTGCCCTCTAGGGTTAGAGGTGTAGAAGATACATGTATGCCCTAATGACTGCATCCTCTACCACGATGAGTACGAGGATTTGAACGCTTGCCCGGTATGCGATGCATTGCGTTATAAGATCAGTCGCGATGACCCTGGTGATGTCGAGAGCGAGCGCCCCAGGAAGAAGATTCCTGCCACGGTGATGTGGTATGCTCCTATAATACCATGGTTGAAACATTTGTTCCAAAACAAAGAGCATGCGAAGGCGATGCGGTGGCACGTAGAAGACCATAAGAAAGACGGAAAGTTGAGAGTACCCGCTGACGGTTCGCAGTGGAGAAAAATCGAGAGAAAGTACTGGGAGGAGTTTGCAGGTGACCCAAGGAACGTATGGTTTGGTCTAAGCGCAGATGGCATTAATCCTTTTGGGGAGCAGAGCAGCAACCATAGCACATGGCCTGTGACTCTATGTTTGTATAACCTTCCTCCTTGATTGTGCATGAAACGAAAGTTCATTATGATGACAGTGCTCATACAAGGCACTAAGCAAACCGGCAACGACATTGATGTGTACCTAAGCCCATTAGTTGAAGAACTATTACAGCTGTGGAATGGAACAGGTGTACGTGCGTGGGATGAGCACGGACAGGAAGAATTTGACCTAAAGGCGTTGTTGTTCGTGACCATCAATGATTGGCCTGCTCTCAGTAACCTTTCAGGACAGACAAACAAGGGATACCGCGGATGCACGCACTGTTTGGATGATACCGACAGTATATATTTGGATAGTTGTAGGAAGAATGTGTACCTGGAACATCGTCGATTTCTTCCATCAAGGCATCCCGTAAGAAAGAAAGGCAAGCATTTCAAAGGTGAGGCGGATCACCGGACGAAGCCTCGCCACCGTACTGGTGCTGATGTACATGATATGGTCAAGGATTTGAAGGTAATCTTTGGAAAGGGTCCTGGCGGACAACCTGTTCCAAAGGACGCTGACGGACGCGCACCCATGTGGAAGAAGAAATCTATATTTTGGGACCTGCCATATTGGAAAGACTAGAGGTCCGCTCCGCAATCGACGTGATGCACGTGACGAAGAATCTTTGCGTGACCCTGCTTGGCTTTTTGGGCGTGTATGGGAAGACAAAAGATACATCAGAGGCACGGGAGGACCAGCAACGTATGCACGGAAAAGACGGCATACATCAGGGTCAGGCCAGCTACGCTCTTACCAAAGAAGAGAAGGAAATCTTCTTTGAATGCCTGCTCAGCATGAAGGTACCGTCTGACTTCTCGTCGAATATAAAGGGAATAATAAATATGACAGAGAAAATGTTCCAGAACCTAAAGTCTCATGACTACCACGTGATTATGACGCAACTCCTTCCGGTTGCATTGAGGGGGCTTCTACCGAAAAACGTTCGATTAGCCATTGTGAAGCTATGTGCATTCCTCAATGCAATCTCTCAGAAGGTAATCGATCCAGAAATCATACCAAGGTTACAGAATGATTTGGTGCAATGTCTTGTCAGTTTCGAGTTGACGTTCCCACCATCCTTCATCAACATCATGACGCACGTCCTAGTTCACCTTTGCGAAGAGATTAACGTTTTGGGTCCTGTATTTCTACACAATATGTTCCCCTTTGAGAGGTTCATGAGAGTCTTGAAGAAATATGTTCAGAACCGTGCTAGGCCAGAAGGAAGCATCTCGAAGGGCCATGAAAATGAGGAGGTCATTGAGTTTTGTATTGACTTTATTCCTGACCTTAAGCCAATTGGTGTCCCTGAATCAGGGCATAAGGGCAGACTCGAAGAAAAAGGCACGCTATGAGGGCAGCAAATAATATGTATGGACGGGCATTCTCTCACTGAAGCACACTACACAGTTCTACAGAATTCCGCCTTGGTGGCTCCGTATATGGAGGAACACAAGAATTTTGTACACTCCAAACACCCGGAGAAGTCTGACGACTGGATTACACGCGAACAAACGAGGACTTTCGCCGGTTGTTGCAGAAATGTGCCCTGAATGATGGCGATATTCAAAATCACCTGTACTCGCTGTCCCAGTTACCATCTTCGAATATAATGACTTTCAAAGGGTACCAGATAAATGGGAATACATTTTACACGATCTCCCAAGATAAGAAGAGCACCAACCAAAACAGTGGTGTCCGCTTTGATGCAACAACCAACACGGGAAAGGAAATATATTATGGTTACATAGAGGACATATGGGAACTTAACTATGGAGGTGATTTGAAGGTCCCTTTGTTTCGGTGCAAATGGGTCAATATGACATGAGGCGGGGTAACGGAAGACCCGCAGTACGGAATAACAACAGTGGATCTCAACAATCTTGCGTATGCAGACGAACCATTCGTCCTAGCCAATGATGTGGTGCAGGTTTTTTATGTGAAAGACATGTCTACCAGGCCGAGAAAAAGAAAAGATAAGGAAGCGAATGGATCATACGACGAGCCAAAGCGCCACATAGTTCTTTCAGGAAAAAGAAACATCGTGGGAGTGGATGACAAGACAGACATGTCAAAAGATTATGAAAAGTTTGATGAAATTGCTCCATTCACAGTGAATATTGACCAGGGCATCCAGTTAAATGATGAAGATTTTCCATGGCTATGGCGCAAAGGGACACACGCGAAGAAAAAGTTTCATACCCAAAGATCTGGGATGTGATCGGCTTCACTATCATCACTTTCTTCTGTGTTTCACACGCAGGAGGGAATCTCTGTAATAGTTAGAATAGTTATGTGTTTTGGCATTTAAAACGCGAATTTTTTTTATGTGCAAACAAATTCTTTTCATGCATTTACTGATTTTTTCTAGCTAAATGACCCTGAAATTAAAAAGCATTTCAAATCACTGAAAAATCTTTTTTCAAAGTTAAGTTATTCACAAACTAGTGATTCACACAAATTTCAAATAATTCAAAATTTAAACTATTCAAATTTGAAAACTACCGACACTAACAGAAAGTTTGTAATTTTTTGTACCTAAAGAAAAAATATTCACAAAAAAACTATAAATACAACAAAAAACAACTCAAAAATAAATAAAACAAAAATAAGTAAAGCGAAAAAAATAAGAAAATAAAAAAGCCCGCCTACTGGGTCAAAGCGGCCTGCATACGACTAGGAAACCAACCTTTTGTTGGGCCAGGACGCAGGCCCGCAAAGGCCCAGTAGGCCCACAGGGCAGAAGAGAACGGGTAGGCCTAGTAGGCCTGCTTAGGAGAGGAGCTCGAGAGAGCTATCGCACTGGGGCTTATAAACCAGTGCGGTAGCCCCTCGGCTAGCGAGGTGGGACTAAACTTGCGCACCGCCTGGAGCCAGCGCACCCCCTTTAGTACCGGGTTGTGGCTCCAACCGGTACTAAAGACCCCCCACTTTAGTACCGGTTGGTGCCACAACCCGGTACTAAAAGGGATGCGCTTCCCGCTGCTTGGCCTGGCCAAAACAGACCTTTAGTACCGCTTGGTGGCTCCAACCGGTACTAAAGGTCCTTCCTATATACACACGAGTTGAAAAAAATTCACTTTCCCTCTGTTTCTTTCCTCTGTTTCCTCCCTCCGTCGCGCCGCCCTGCCCCGATCGACGTCGTCCCCGTCGACATCGCCGCCCCCGCCCCTCGTCGCTGACCCCGGCCGTCCCCGCCCCTCGTCGCCGCCCCCGTCGACGTCGTCGCCCCGGTCGTCCCCGTCCCCGTCATCCCCGTCGCC
>NC_041393.1:741960044-741965564 GCF_002162155.2 Triticum dicoccoides | reverse complement strand
TTTTAGTTATATAAATATTAGAAATGTTAGTTATATAGAAATGTTATAAATTTTTTCTGTTTTTTAGTTATAGAAATATTTATAGAAATGTTAGCATTTTTTCTGTTTTTTAGTAATATAAATATTAGAAATTTTAGTTATATACAAATGTTATAAATTTTTTCTGTTTTTTAGTTATAGAAATATTTATAGAAATGTTAGAAATTTTTCTGTTTTTTAGTTATATAAATATTAGAATTGTTATAGAAATGTTAGTTATATAATCAGGAAATTTTAGAATTAGTTTTAGTTAGATGAATTAGATTAATGTCAAATTGTTAGAATTTGCATAAATACAGAATTTTAGTTATCACAATCCAATCATTTAAAAAATGTTACTTTTTGCGGGCATATAGTATTTGTTCTCGATGATATGCCCGGCCCGCATCCTCGCCGTCGACCCGTGCGCGACGACGTCCTGCTTCAGAGGACCCATGTCCGGGACTGGGCTCCGCCGGGCTAGCACTGGGAGGTGCTACCTAGAGGGGCGCGCCGTTTGGTGAGGAACCCGACCTCGGGTCCCGTCGTCGACCCTGATGTCCTTTGGTGGCGTTCACGTGGGCCACATTCGGTGCAGAGGGAGCCGGCGCCACCGGAGGTGGTGCGTCGCCGTGTCAGGGAGGAGGACGAGCATGTCCATCGCTACATGGCTGCTATGGGCGTCACGTTCTCTAATACTTGGCAGGTTCTTTGGGCAGATGACCGGAGATATGATCCTGTGACGGTTCCTTCTCTTTGGGTGTCCACCGCCCGTTCCCCAGGGACCACGAGTGGCCTAGATTCTTCTGTAGTACTCGATCTTTATTAGGTACCTAGCCAGTGATGTATTCGATATATAATATTCAAGACGATGTGTTCGAGATTATATATATTAAGACGATGATGTATTCGAGATTATATATTCGAGACGATGTATTCGAGATTCAGTTTTTCCTTATTGATTGCATCCATGCATTGTAATTTGAATACTAATTAAATGTTTTATATTTCTTCTGTATTAGTTAAGTAAAAGCTATGGCGGACAATACCGGCAGAGAGAGAGAGAAGAGGAATTGTTCGACATCATACGCAGCCCTCACAGGCTAGATGATCTGAATGAAGCAGATGACGGCTACCGGAGAGGGTGATGAAAAGATATTCAATCTCGACGACCGAGCTGATGAAGTCATGAACTATGATTATGATTATGATGCCACAGACAATGTTTGTGATGACACAGACAATGCTGATCTTTAAATAACAAAGACTACCGGCGAGGTATATTTATATAAACAGGCATCATGGTGATCATCACATGTTTTTTTATTGAAGATATATTAATGAATCGATCTTTCTTCTTTCAGCCCTCCGGATCGAGCAAATCTGCTTCTACAGACAGCAGGACAAAGCGAGGCCCGGGCAGATTGTTGAAGGATGGTGTAAAGTATAACATCGAATCCATCAAACCTAGTGGCGCACCCCTCACGCCTAAGAAAATTGCGAACAAGTGGTCTCGTCAGTGCGGAGTTCTTGTGAAGGACAAACTCCCGATCTCCATTCAAGAATGGAAAGAGCCAAAGACTAAACGTCCAGGTGTTACTTGGATCGACGACAGAGCCAAAAAAGTCCTTTGGGAATCTCTGATGGAACATTTCACCCTACCAGATAATTTCACTGAAGCAGATGTGGAGAAAGTCAAGGGCGCTGCTCTTAAGAAGATGGAAATTGCATTCAACACCCACAAGAAAACTGTATGGGCCAACTACCTCGCTTCAGAAAGGAAGACTCCAGAATTCGCGGGAACACTGGAGAAGCAAAGAGAACACTGGAACGATTTCGTGACCTTCAAGGATTCAGAATTATCTAAGGAACGGTCGATAAAAAACAAGGCAAATGCCGCAAAAAAGACGCAGTTCCATAGGCTGGGTCCAGGTGGCTACGCGGTGGGAATTCCTAAGTGGGATAAGTCTGAGCAAGAGATGGAGGATGCAGGGGTCACTCTGGTTACTAAGAGCTGGCCCCCCAGGTGCAGAACTTGGTTCTATGCGCATGGGGGGCGTTGGACCCGAAGACAGGCCTGGTTTCGAAGAAGGCAAGTCTAAAAGGAGCCGAACAAAAGATAATTGACGCAATAGAAGAAGCTCGAAGGGGGTGTTCACGCCCAACAGAGAGAATGACGAGCTTACGCGCGCCCTGGAAAATCCTGAACACCCGGGAAGAACACGAGGCAAGGGCGTTATTCCCTGGTATGAGGGCTTTTCAGAATGGGACGAGGACTACAGGTCCCGTGCAAGAAGGAAGATGGAGGAGGAGAAGAAAAGGAAGCCGGAGGAGGAGCAGAGGAAGCAGGACGCAGAACGCCTTCAAGGCCTAGAAGCAAGGCACGCGGACCTGGCACTCAAATTCCAGCAGCAGTAGTAGCAGATCGACTCACTTAGCCAGGAAAGGGGGTCTCAGCAGCGGCAGCAGCAAGCAGATGATCGTCCAGCATTGGATAGCACCGTCCCATCCATGCCGAGAAGCAGCGTTGGTTCTGCCCCGGGCGACACACTGCTGGATACATACCCTGTGGATGACATCATAGAGAACACTAACTATGAGCTACACTTCAAAATGAAGAACATATCCATGAAGGTGGCGGACGACGTTGCTTTTACAATTACCCCCGAAGCAACCTTCCATTGCATCCCGATTCCAGAGGGCTATGCTCGTGTCTTGGTTGATGAAGTGGTGGACCCATATTTGGGGCTACAGCTTGACATTCTTGGAGGTGAAGACGAGTGCACACTGAGAGAGGCCATACATCGTATCATCCTATGGAGAAAGGATTGCATCATCTTTCGAAGTCCACCGACACCGTGTCGTATGCCGACTCCTCCTCGAAGTCCGCCACCGAGTCAGCAGACTCCCGCTCCTCCAAGTCCACGAATGCGTGAGCCGACTCCTCCTCGAAGTCCGCCACCTCCTCCAAGTCCCCGAACGCGTGAGCTGACTCCTCCGGTTTCAAGTCCGGCACAGCGTCATGCCACTTCTCAGGTTTCAAGTCCGGCACCGTGTCAGGCCACACCTCCTGCTTCAAGTCCGGCACATCATCAGGCCACTTCTCCTGCTCCAACTCGGCCACTTCAGCCGTCTCCGCCGTCTCAGCAATCGCAGAAGAGACACGCCGCAGCTATGGTGCGTAGCGGTACGAGTCGAGGTAGTTCAGGAAGTACAGGCGGAGACAAGAGATATAAATATGGTCCAAGCCTTGCTCCTCTTCCTCAGAGGCCTTACGACATGACTGAGTAGCAAAACACAGCCATAGTGCAGGCCGAAATGGACGCCCATTTTGGACCGAAATTGGCACCGCCGCCAAAGGAGAAAGTGCCTGAGAAAACGATTGACCACTTCATTCGTATGGCTAGAGAACCAGCTCCCAAGCCTGTTGACTCAGACTATGAGCGCCAAATCAGGAAACTACATCAGGAACAGCTAAAGAAGGAAGCGAGCTCAAGCTCGAGCCAACAAGCAGCGGGCAAAAAATGCGGGAAACTCGTTCCCCAGCTAGGAGAATAGGCGGCACAATCGATCCCCCCGCTTGTTGTGCCAACAACAAATGAGAGGAGGCCGCACGCTCAATATTATTGTGGGCAAAACGTTAAAGTTCCCCAGCTAGGTGATGTGGTAATAACGGAGGAGCATATAATGCAGGCTGAAATGCTCAAGATCTCTGTTGGACAACTCCTCGAAATTGAGCCCATGTCTCCGCTTAGAGAGGAGGAAATAAAACGGAAATATGTCCGGGGCCAACCTTTGGTCGAGCCAGACAAGGTCAAAAAACTCCCAACGAGAATGTATGAATTGCATCAATGGTACATGAACATTACCAAGATTTTCAATCGAGAGTCCCTCATGGTGAATGTCAAGAAGGAGCATTACTACCATGAGAAAGCTCTGTGCATTGAGTATTCAGAACTATTTCAGTTATACAATCAAGACGCACTCGACAAATCTCTCGTCAGTTGCTATTGTCTGTAAGTGATTTCTTTCTGTAATTTTTGATCAATCATTATATGTAATTATCCTCACTATATATTCTTTTCTGTGGTATTATATGCAGGATGAAGATGTATGAAATGAAAAAATCTGGATGCTATGACATTGGGTTAATTGACCCAAATACCATTAATGAGTACACATGGAATCTTGCAACTTCTCAAGCAAGTGTAGAGGAAAGCATGCTACAGTTCTTGAAGCGCCTTAATACCAATGAAGATATACTACTTCCTTACAACTTCCTGTGAGTTAATACAAATTCTGTTTTTGCTTACTAGCTAGCTAGATGTTAATAATTAAGTATATATGGTTTACGATAGTTGATTAATTTTATGCATATGCCCGCTTAATTAAGACATGCAAATGTGTGCGCATGCAGTTTTCACTGGATCTTGTTAGACATTAAAGTTGACAAAGCAACAGTTGAAGTACTGGACTCGCTACTTAAAGAAGATAAAGACTACACCATCGTTAAGGGGATAGTCAACATGTAATTTCAATCATTATTAACTATATATCGGCCTATTATTAGTTCATCATTTCCTGATATGAACTATTTAATAACCCCTTTATTAATTTTCTTTGCCGATGGGCAGGGCTTGGGCAAAGTTCATCAAGGTGACTCCAGGCAAATGGCCAAAAAAGTTGTTTTGGCATCGACCAAAGGTAAGTAATTAAGTAGTACTAGCTAGCTAGCCATCTCTTTAATTCTTGTTTCAATATCATTAATTAGTTATCATGCTTGATTAATCATTATCTAATTCAATTCCATTCTCGTAAAGGCCCTGAAGCAGGCGCCGGGGAATGATCTGTGTGCATTCTACGTTTGCGAGAACATTCGCATGATGGCGTCCGAAAGGAGCAGATCTCAAAGACAGGACTGGGTACGTTGTCAAAACACTATTCACACCATTATCGATATCTCGTAACACAACTAATATACATGCATATTGATCTCCTTCTTAAAAGTTCAGAGAGGTGCAGGATAAGCTCCTACCCAAGGAGCGCATACTAGCACTTCAAGAGGAAATAGCCGGATTTTTGCTCGACCAGGTCATAGATCCCAAAGAAGAATACTATTACCCGCTACCGCCCCCATGAACCACTTGTCATCGTGCTCCGAAGGCACCAAGGCAACATGTAGGAGAAATTATATATGTATATACATGTGTATGTCTGAATAGTTAATGGTGTTGGCTGTGAGATATTCGAGGATATTATATATATATATATATATATATATATATATATATATATATATATATATATATATATATATATATATATATATATATATATATACGGTTCTACGTACGAGAAAATTTATTTATATATATATGCATAACGTGTACAATTTGTAGTATCGTGAAATACCAGCAAACAAAAAAGAATTAAATGGAAAATAAAGCCAAATTGAAAACACAAAATTAAAGCAAAAATTAAAAAAAACACTCAAACATTTAT
>NC_041393.1:741955793-741959560 GCF_002162155.2 Triticum dicoccoides | reverse complement strand
GGGTTAATTTAGAGTTTGATATATTGTGTTAGCTAGCTAATAGAGAGGAGTTTCCTCTCTTATCTCCGTGCTTGGTCGACGCTACGTATAGAGAGGACTCGACACGCTAGCTAGCTAGTAAGCAAATGAAGGAAACCATTAAGTACAAAAGATCATCATGAACACAGAGAAGTGATCGACCTCTCCTTCTCCGATAGATTGGTCGAACAACAAGTTTTCGTATATCTATCAGACGCTACTGGCTACATATATACATACAATATAAGATCTCTTACGTCCCCTAATATCTGAACTCAACTTCCACATGGTATTCTCCGTGTTTGTCGATGACGTGGTCAAGAAAGAATCCCGCCAATTCCTCTTGAATTGCTCGTCCCGCGTCTGCCACATCTAATTTCAAGAAGGGGGTCAATACATATATATGAATGAAACTGAACACAAATGATGGTAATAAAAAAATTGTAAATATTATTGCCTACGAACTTCATATTGTTGTTTAGAGTAGCCCCGCTCACAGGCGGTGTGGTGGATGAACTCGCAAATGTAGTATCCACATAAATCATTCCTGGGTTCCTGCCACAACCACTTTACAAGAAATAAAGGTCAATCAAACTGATAAGCAAGCATGCTAAATATGGTATTGATGAAACTAACTAGAATCAATGGGAGATGTGGGGAACTAGCTACTAGCTAGTACTTACTTTCGGGTGGTTAAATCTCAGTTGCACCGGCGAATGTTTTCCAAATCCTGCCAGACAAAGAAAACAAGTACTTGATATCAGGAAATGAGCAAAGTTGCCGATACGGTGCGATAATGATCGATTGAACTTACTTCTCGAGCATTTTAGTCATGGTCGCATACTCCTCCGGATTTTTTTCGTTTGGAGTCTATGACGGTTACTAGTCCCTGCTCAAGCTTAATCTCTAGCAGAATAAAGTGGTACCTGCGCATGCATACATAACTCATCAATTACATTACTATAACCTCGAGTAATAAGGGAAATCGAATATGCACAAGACAGTAACACTCACTTGTATTCGTAAGGAAAGAGTATTGCAGCTTTGTTTTGATTTCGAAGTAACGATGCGAGCATCTTGGCCTCAGTTTGTCTGGCATCATGTTTAACACTCCATTCATCCATGAGATTTGTGTTAATGAACCCAATATCACCCACTTGTCTTTTCTTCAATTCGGCGATCTTCAATCTGCATAATTGTGTGAGGATAATTATATATACATGCAATGAAAAAGCTGAGCTATATATAGAGACTTAACTAATTACAGAGAAGTAGTACTTACAGACAGTAGCAAGTGATGATTGTTTTATCGAGGGCCATTTGATTGTAGAACTGGAAGAACTCCTCAAATGGAACTGACAACACATCAATTCCAACGAGGTCGTGCTCCTCTTTAACCGATAGTGACAAAGTATTTTTCCCAGACTTCGTGCAGATGTCCATGTACCAATCATGGAATCTTTGCATCATCGTTGTTAGGGAAGTACCAGGTCCGACGAGAGGCTTCTCGTGCTCGAATCTGAATATGTCCACATCCTCAAATGTTTCAAAAATTATTGCATCCTCGTCGGCCATGTAATCTCCAGGGTTGGTACCGGGTAGGACCCCCGGAAGATTAGCGATGATATTGCTAGAGAAATTGAGCGGGGGGCACGATTGCTTCGCTTGTTCGCCGAGCTGGGGAATTTGTTTCCTTTTCTTCATTCTGCTTCTGGCTGTACTGCCTCCCATTCTAGAGGCTTGACAGACGATGGACTGTATCTGTTTTTCCTCCCGCCTCTGGCTGTACTGCTAGACATCGGAGCAGCCGGAGCGGCTGCGGCTGTCTTCTTTCATTCGTTAAGAGGCGAAGCAGCCGAAGGCATACTACTACGACGCACCGGAGCAGCCGGAGCGGTGGCGTCTGTGTTCCGTCGTCGCTTACGAGGCGGCGAAGGAAGTGGCGGGCTGCTCGGACGGGCCGGAGCAGGCGGAGAAGGAGGCGGAGTACTGCCGCCCTCACGCGCTGGAGCAGGAGGCGGAGGAGGCAGATCACTCGCCGTAGGAGGAGGAAGAGGCGGATCACTCGCCGGAGGAGGAGGAGGAGGCGGAGTGCCCAGCTGACTAGATGAATAGGACGTGTGTCATGATATTGAAGAAAGATGGTGGCAACACCAGCTCGAAACTGACAAGACATTGCGCCACATCACTCCTTAAGCTTGGTAGGATTTCTAGTCGATCACCTTCTGAGAGATTGCATTGAGGAATGAACATAGCTTCACAATGGCTAATCGAACGTTTTCCGGTAACAGCCCCCTCAATGCAGCCGGAAGCAGTTGCGTCATAATCACGTGGCAGTTATGAGACTTTAGGTTCTGAAACTTTTTCTCTGCCATATTTATTATTCCCTTTATATTCGACGAGAAGCCAGACGCGACCTTCATACTGAGCAGGCATTCAAAGAAGATTTCCTTCTCTTCTTTGGTAAGAGCGTAGCTGGCAAGACCTTCATACTACTTTGGAGGCAAGCCGTCTTTTTCGTGCAAACGTTGCAGGTCCTCCCGTGCCTCCGTTGTATCTTTTGTCTTCCCATACACGCCCAAGAAGCCTAGCAGGTTCACGCAAAGGTTCTTCGTCACTTAATTAATTATACCTTGGGTCGAAACCAATATAGCTTTTCTCTCCATTCGCCTGGAACCTCTTTCGAATTCCTGAACTTTCCCAAGCCCTGCCCGCCGGCAAAGAAAATGAATAAACGAGTTATTAAATAGTTGATATCAGGAAATGACAAACTAAAGAGGCCGACATATAGTTAATAATGATTGAAATTACTTGTTGACTATCCCCTTCATGATTGTGTAGTCTTTCTTTTTTTAAGTAGTGAGTCTAGTACTTCAACTGTTCCTTCGTCAACTTTAATGATTAACAATATCCAATGACAACTGCATGCACACACGTTTGCGTGTCTTAATTAAGCGGGCATGTGCATAACACTCATCAACTACCCTATACCCTATACACTTAATTATTAACATCTAGCTAGCTAGTAAGTAAAAACAGAATTTGTTGTACAAGACAGTGTGACTCACAGGAAATTGTAAGGAAGTAGTATATCTTCATTGTTACTGAGGCGCTTCAAGAACTCTAGCATGTTTTTCTCTACTTCTGTTTTATACCATGGATATTTCCATGTTTGTTCATTAATGGTATTTGGGTCAATCAACCCAATGCCATAGCGTCCACCTTTTTTCATTTCATACATCTTCATCCTGCATAATACCACAGAAAAGAATATAGTGAGGATAATTACAGGTAATGATCAATCAATGAGCACTATAGCTAGCTTGAGACTTAAATTACAGAAAGAAATCACTTACAGACAATAGCAACTGACGAGAGATTTGTCGAGTGCGTCTTGATTGAATAACTGAAATAGTTCTGAATACTCAACGGCCAGAGCTAGCTTATGGAAGTAATACTCTTCCTTGACTTTCACCATGAGGGACTCTCGATCCGTACTCTTGGTAATTTTCATGTACCAATCATGCAATTCATACATTCTCGTTGGGAGGTTCTTGACCTCCTCAGGATTGACCAAAGGTTGGCCGCGGACATATTTCCGTTTTATGTCCTGGGTCTAAGCAGTGGCATGGGCTCAATCTCGAGGAGTTGTCCAACAGTGACACCGAGCATTTTAGCCTGCCTTCTATGCTCGTCGGTTATTACCAGCTAACCGGTGCCGGTACTCTCATGTGTTGGTACAACAAGCG
>NC_041393.1:741945984-741955547 GCF_002162155.2 Triticum dicoccoides | reverse complement strand
TGCCGCCTGTTCTCCTAGCTGGGGAACGGTTTTCCCGCATTTTTGGCCAGCTGCTTGGCTCGAGCTCGACTTCTTTTGTCGTGCTCGATGTGCCTTCTTGGTTTGGCGCTCATAGTCTGAGTCAACAGGCTTCGGAGCTGGTGCTTTAGCCATACGAATAAAGTGGTCAATCTTATCCTCGGGCACTTTCTCCCTTGGCGGCGGTGGCGGTTTCGGTCCAAAATGGGCGTCCACTTGAGTTCACCCGCGCGATAGCAACCCACCGAGCAGCATCTTCAGGGATATCGTCCTCATCGAGCACTACATCGTCCAGGTCCTCTTCCTTCAGCCCAAGCTCTCGCATCATCTTCTCTGCTTCGCTAATCCCCGCAACGCTAGGGTTTTCGTCAGAAGCCATGTTGCAATCTCACCCGATGGAGATCGTATCGGGTTGGAACAGGGGAGCCCTAAGAACGCCCCGCTCCTAGAAGCCAGCCCCGTCCCCCAACGATGAACGTGGAAGGATCGGCGAAAGCGGGCAGGGGAGGTTGATAGGCGGCGACAGGGACGGCCAAAGCTCCAGGAGGCGGCGGATCGCCTCGGAGAAACAAAACCCTAACGTGAGGGAAACCGGTGTTAGAAAGAGTTTACGTGGATGGACGTGCACAGTTACATTTCGAGACCGAGGTAGCACGTCCTAGTAAAAAATGAAAAAGTGGAATTTATGGACGTACAATAATGCGCTCGGTGCCTCGGTCCACCGACGATTAAAAGTACACTACTATTATAGACATGATATTTCTACATAATACACACCATTACGGGCAGCCTTTAAAAAAGAAGAAGAGAAATTATGCATATGTGAGTTGTCCTTGTGGTCAATAGTGGGATCCATTCCGCCATATGCAAGATTGCAAGTGTGCATGCATTGCATGCTACCGCGAGAAGATGGACCCCCATGCCCGAGCCAATTACACGTAGTGACACACGTAGCACAGTGTGTTGTGATCACTCGATATCTTGTGAGATCGATTTGTTTTGCTAGCCGACAAAATATATAATAATCGTGTCCACATGTGTTGCCGTTGTGCTTCCCACACCGGCTGTAATAATTAACTAATCCACATATATTGAATATACTTCAAAATTTCCATGCTAATTAGAATTTGCGAGTCGTTTATCTAGTGAGATCAAATTATTGTGGTATAGACCTTCCGATATTTTCCTAGATCAATCATAAGAAATGTAAAAAATATGAGCGTCCACCTTAGGACAGTCATAATGGAGAGTTACTTAGATTAATGGCATACATATGACACTAGTTTATGTTACTACCTTCATAATGGAAAGTATCGTAGATGTAGTATCAAAGATTGTTGTATTTATTATCTTGTACACTCATTGTTCCTTGAAAAGCGCAATGTGATGGTAACATAATATGTTACCACTATCATCTCTTTTCTCATACTATGCCAAGTCACTGATATGTTTAGTTGGCATTGCACAAGGATGCATATTACTGACTATGTTACTCTCATGATGACTAGACTTATGGGCAAGAGTTATAATGGAGGAGATTAACTCAGGTGGAAAACGGGAGAAGTCCCTTTGCTCGAGCCTGTTGGAAAAGTAAGTCATATGCCTACTGGCCACTTTGTTCCTCTTCGCTATTATCTTCCGTTGCTTCCTCTCCATGAATCAATATTCATGTCTTTCCAGTTTGCCCTAATTTCTATGGTTCCATGCCATGATTAGTCCCATCTCTCCTATCACTGATT
This sequence comes from Triticum dicoccoides, assembly GCF_002162155.2. NCBI lineage: Eukaryota > Viridiplantae > Streptophyta > Magnoliopsida > Poales > Poaceae > Triticum > Triticum dicoccoides. Next base: position 741,953,790 of record NC_041393.1, on the reverse strand, counting down.
TTATGCACACCACTCTCTCAATACCACACCTAAATCCATTAATTTCACTTTCCCAGACATGATCCAGCAAGATGTGGCCAGAGTTTCATTTTTCATATGTTGGGTGTGTTCTTCTTGTTTTGAGAAAACTTCCAATCTATTCATCTTCAATCATGACAATAAAACGAACATCTGAAACAATAAAAATTACATTCATATTCATAGACCACCTAGCGGCGACTACAAGCACCGAAGCGAGTCGCAGGCACACCGCCACCCCCCCCCCTCGCCGGAGCCGGACCAACTTGTTGTAGTACTTGCTTGATAGTCTCAGTTGCTTCCGTTTTAGTGTGGTGACTTGTGTAATCTTGTTCGACTTTGAGTTGGTGGTGTTTTAGCTACTATTTTGACCATCATTTTTCTTTTAACCTGCTTGTACGAGGATTTCCTCATCACTTTATATATTTTTGAATGTTTGACCTCTATTTATAAAGCCGGGCGAAAACTTGTTTCGAGAAAATAATGCGTCGATGAAACCCAGATACATTATGCCTATTACGCTAGTAGAAGCCTCGATGAAACCCAGATACATTATGCCACCACCGAGAAGGAATTACTTGATATTGTTTTTGCTTGTAATAAATTTAGATCTTATATCATTAACTGCAAAGTGATAGTTCATACGGACCATCGAGCTTTATGGTACCTTCTTGCCAAGAAGGACACTAAGCCTCGATTAATCCGTTGGATATTATTAATTCAAGAAATTGATTTGCAAATCGTCGGTAGGAAAGGTGAAGACAATCTTGTGGCTGATCATTTGTCAAGAATGAAGAGAAGACCATATGAACTTAGTTTGTGAACCTTTTGATGTTTGGGGGCTGGATTATCTAGGTCCATTTCTCACTTCAGATGTTGGGTGTGTTCGATGCAACCGTGCCCGGTGGACGGTGGTTTCTCAAGGCGGCGTGGTTCCATTTTTCCTAGATAGTCTCAGTTGCTTCTAAGTGTGGTGACCTCTGTAATCTTGCCCGACTTTGACTTGGTGGTGTTTTCGTTACTATTTCAAACGCCATTTGTCTTTTAACCTGCTTGTACGACATCACTTTATATATTTTTGAATGTTTGACCTTTATTAATAAAGCAGGGCGAAAACCTGTTTTGAGAAAATAATGCGTCCGGTACATACACACACTAGGGCCAGAGGTGCACACCGCGGTCCACCGACGACCATACGTACTGCGTGCCCATACGCATGCATAGCGACCGATCACTTTCTCCCGCATGCATCACGCTCTCCAGCTAGCTTCTATGTATAGTCACATGGACCGTGCGAGGACAATGTAGGTCGCTGTCGTCTCCCTCATCGCATCGACGGCATGTGTTCCTCGCATCGCCATAGGCGCAGCCCGTGCGAGGACAACGTAGGTCGCTGTCGTCTCCCTCATCGCACCGCATGTGTTCCTCGCATCGCATGGACGCATGCACCGACGGTAGAGTGAACGTCCGTTCATCTGCCGGTCAGACTCGGACGATCGATCCATCCGGCTCTTTAAATACCGGCCCATCGGACACCGGCATCCTCACACCAAAACCTATCTAACTTTGCCTATTGCTACCACAGCACGAGCTAGAGTCAGAGCCATAGCAGTTTCGGTCATGGCGAGGAGCATTGCTCTGGTCTGCTTCCTCGTCGTCGGTCTCGGCCTCTTGGGCGCCATGTGCGCCTCGGCAGCTGCGGCAGGCGGCGAGAACGGAGGGCGGCTGGTGAACGCCGTGTACGTCTTCGGCGACTCGCTGGTGGACGTGGGCAACAACGACTACCTGCCGGCGCCGGCGCCCAGGGCGAACCGGCCGTACGGCATGGACCTCCCCGGCAAGCCCACAGGCCGCTTCACCAACGGCTACAACCTCGCCGACGTCATCTGTAAGTGTACCCACTACATGCACGTATGCTTAATTGTTGCTAATTAACGTTGTCCGCAGACGTATGGGCACCGTACGTGCATGTTATACTACATGTTAAGCACCGTACGTGCATTTTTTTGACGTCGAACCGGATGGACAGGCATGACTGTTAACCACTAATAAATTAATTAATTTGTGACTGAAAAATCATGGATACTAAAAGCAAGAGCTCAGTAGAAGATCCAACTCAAATCATATGTGGATCGAGCTATGAACGACAAGTATAACTAATTAATGATGAAGTGTACGGACGGACGTGTACAGCATGACGAAATTCACAGTGGAAACCCACAACTTGGACGACGCAGCTCATGCATAACAACGAACTAATCAAGTAAGCAGCTAGGTAACCAAGTTTCTCATATGTTGTACGTGCAGCACAACGTGTGGGGTTCGAGATGAGCCCCAAGCCATACCTCTCCATGCTGCCGCACGACAAGATCTTACTCGGCCTCTGCAAGATCGGCGCCAACTATGCTTCCGGTGGATCCGGCATCCTCGACACCACGGTACATAAACGACGTCTTCAAACTTGTGATTACAATGCCTCTCAAGAGCTAAGTACATATTTGTTGGTTAATTATATGCATGACACATCGATCTTTTGTAGGGAAAAGGGACGCTCACGATGCGGACACAAGTCGAGTACTTCAAGAAGGCGGCGGACAACATGATTTGCTACCCAAGCAAGGAGGAGCACCTTTCGAGGTCCCTCTTCCTCCTCAGTGGTGGCGGCAATGACTTCTCGGCCTTCGACCCCTCCAGCGCCAGCCCCCAGGCCTACGTCGTCAAGATGGTCACCACCTACATCGAGCACATCCAGGCGCTCTACGACATGGGGGCACGGATGGTGGGGATCCTCGATGTGCCACCGATCGGGTGCACGCCGGGGCAGAGGATCGACATGCCCAACGGCGAGTGCAACGAGCAGGCCAACTCCCTGGCGCAAGCATTCAACGGCTTACTCAGGGCCAAGCTCGCCGAGGCCGCCGCTGCCAACATGAAGGAACTCAAGTACTCCATCGCCGCCAACTACAACATCCTCAACGACATGATGGCCAACTCTCTCGTAGCTGGTACGAACATCATATGATATAACCATTGTATGTCCGTATTAACTAGCTGGGATTCTCGTACATGCATGGACTAATTCATGTGGGTTGTCTTTATGCATGATCGACCAGGGCTGAGGCAGGTGAAGACGGCGTGCTGCGGTTCGGGGAAGCTCAACGCGGAGGTGATGTGCAGCCACCAGGGCACGACGGCGTGCCCCGCCGCTGAGCACGACGACTACATGTTCTGGGACATGCTCCACCCCACTCACGCCACTATCCAGCGCGGTGTCGTCGCCCTCTTCTACGGCAACGGCCCCAAGTACGGCGAGCCCGTCAACTTCGGCACGCTCGTCACGGGCCAGAACGTATCTCCCGCGATCAAGATGGTCGTCGACGAGCAGTAGACGGCGACATTCGTCGGCATGCTTGCCCAATTCGAAATAATGATGATCTAAAATTTGCAGCAGCTGCTAGCTAGCTGAGCTAGCACTTACTAAGAGAATGATTTTCCCGTTAATTATTCCATGCGTACGTGCTGCTAGCTCCATCTTGTGTTGTGTTCTGTCCTTGGATTATTAGTATGTGGAACTAATAAAGTGGTTAAGTAAATAAATATTGTCCTATCCGGCCCGCGTGTGGTGTGCAATGCATGATGCATCGATAATTCTACATCCGACGCGATCTACAAAATTTGCATACATGCTCAATTATCAGTTGCATAAATATGTGATGGATCTTGAGATCATTGAAAAAAGAAAAGAGAAACTGTACATAGATGTGAGTCGTCCTTGTGGTCAATTGTGTGGTCCATCCGATCACATGCAGTTATGCATGCATGCAGTGCATGATGCCGTACGTGAGAAGATGGATCCGACACAGTACCTAGCCGAGCCAATCACACATACTACACACACACATAGCACAGTAGTTTGTGGTCACCCTATATCTTTTGAGATCGATATGCTTTGCTAGCCAACAAAAATATAATGACATGTCCACGTGTTATCAGCAGCCCTACTACACATGTGATTCGACTGTTAGGAAGACAGTGATATCCCCAGATTACCATGTTTAAAGTCATAGACTTGACATGTACTCATAGGGATAGGGTGTGCGTGTATGCGTTCATATGAGTGGGTGTATTGTCGTGTATGTGAGCGGCTTCGATTGTACCATGTTAAGGGAAAAAAAGCAGCCCTACTACTCTTGTTCATGAAGAGGCCGGAAGCAACGAGTTGTCCGTTTATTAAGAGATGGGCTAGGCCAAACGGATGGTGATTTATATTTTCCTTTTTGTTGTATGGTTTTAGTTTGCTTGAAAAATTCATGTTTGCATTGGAGAGGTTCATTCCACCATGTGTAGCAATTCCTTATTTTTGTCAGGGAGCGATTCAACTTGTTCTATGAGCGGAAGTTTAACCAAACCCAAGTTTGGAAAGTTCAAAGACGATAGCCAAAAATGTCGAAAGAAACTCTACAGGTTTCATGGTTAAAAGAAGTCACAAGTTCGGGGTTGAGACACGGGAGAGTTTGGAGAAGTAAAAATACCAGAGAGTTCCTAACACTACGAAAAAGCAAAAGAAGGTACCCCCTTCGGTCCCTTTTACTCTACATATAAGAATTCTCTGAGTCAAATTTTTATAAAGTTTGACTATATTTATATGAAAAAATATCAATATATACAATACTAAAGCTACATAAATATGAGAACTAAATTGATGACAAATCTAATGATATTGAACTCGTAGTGTGAATTTTGATATTTTTTCTATAAAGTTGGTAAAATTTTACGAAGTTTGACTTCAAAGAAATCTTATATGCGAAGTAAAAAGGACTGGAAGGAGTAAAAAGAAGCGCTAGAAGTTCACTGGACAAAATGCTAAAAGTTCAGTTGCTGTTGCGACGACGGGTTGGTATGGTTCGAACAGAAAGGATGCAAAATAAAACATAAAATGCAAAATGCAAAATTTCACATTAAAATAAACAAAAAGTGAGAGGTTTGAAAATAAAAATGCCATGTGGAAAATAATTAGAAATTGCAAAATCTTATAAATAAATAAAAATTAGAAGTTAACTGAACAAAAATAGTTAAGAACAAACCCTCAAAGTTCACATGAGAAAACATGGTGAGGTCATCGAAAATTAAAATAAAAAAGTAGTCCGATTTTTAGAAGAAAAAACGCTTTTCCCCATTTCTACAAATAAAACTAAGAAACTCAAATAAAAATAACAGAGCACTTCGATATTTATACAAAAAATATCAGATTTTTCCCATTTAGAAAAAACTAAAAAATCAAATTAAAATAATAGATAATTTCAATGTTTATATTTTTTTTTCTCGCTTATTAAAATAAACCCAAGAAGTTCAATTTTTTTATAAACTAGGGCAGTTCAATGTTTATAAAAACAAATCTCATTTTCCCCGTTTGTAAAAATAAAACCAAGAAGTTCCAATTATAACAAAGCAGTTGAATTATTTGGATTTTCTTGATTCTACAAATAAAACGAAGAAGTTCTAATTAAAACAAGAGAGCACTTCAAGTTGATTAGAAAATTAAATATTATCCGCTTGTAGAAACAAGCACGCCAACTCCCTGGCGCAGGCTTTCAACGACCCCTAAGGGCCACGCTCGCCGAGGCCGCCACAGCCAGCATGAAGGAGCTCAAGTACTCTATCGCGGCCAACTACAACACCCTCAATCCTCGCAAAAAAAAAAAACATCCTCAGCAACAAGATGGCCAACTCGCTCGTAGCCTGTACGTATGCAGATAACCAAACCATTTTATACAGTTATACTCTCTTTATCCGAAAAACTTATCCTAAACTTGTTCATTAAATAGATATAACTTACACTAATTTGGTGCTAGATACATCCATTTAAGGACAAGCCTTTTCAGACGAAGGAAGTATGAACTAGCAGCTAGGGTTCGTACGAAGGTGCATGAACTAATTCATGTGGACTATGTGCATGCACGGCCAGGCCTGAGGCAGATGAAGACAGCGTGCTGCGGGTCCGGGAAGCTGAACGCGGAAGGTGATGTGCAGCCACCCGGGCACGACGGCGTGCCCCGCCGCCGGGCACGACGAGTACATGTTCTGGGACATGCTTCACCCCACGCACGCCACTATCAAACGCGGCGTCGTAGCCCTCTTCTACGGCAGCGGCCCCAAGTACGGCGAGCGCGTTAACTTCGGCACTCTGGTCACGGGCATGGACGAAGGATATCCTGCGCTCAAGATGGTCGTCGACGACGAGTAAATGATGGATGGCATGCATGCATGCATGCATGTCCACGTGCATGTGGAATCGTCGTCTGACTCCCAAAACTAATTTAAATTTTGCATGCAGCTGCTAGCTCAGATAGGCGCTAGTAGCACTTTGTAATAAGCGAGTGATCTTCACGTTATTATTCCGTGTGTGCAGCTAGCTCGATCTCGTGTTGCGTTTGGTGATTCAATTATTGTGTGGGTCTAGTAAATCAGTTTAGCGGGATGTCGAATTTAAAATTTGGGTCAGTCGATTCTGTTGGAAAAGAAGCAGCAGTCGTGCGAAGCACCGAGGTCCAGAGGCCAGACCCCTTCGGCCCCCCTGTAGTGAGTTGCAGCGGGGACTGTACTAATTAGCAGGCTTAATTATCCAGCCATTAGCAAGTATACGGGCTAAACTAATTCAGTTTGTCTAATTCACATCTAGATATTTTTTAAAGATGTCACATCTAAGCTTCCACAAATATATAATGGGGCAACAAGAAACAAAAAAAAAACTACAAACATAATGGACATCAGCTTAGATGTATCACATCTAGACAATCCCCTAATTAGTGTCAAGCCCAAAAGGCCGAAACGAATGTGCAACATGGCTAAGCTGCAGGTCTCGCTAATCGATCCTCGCTTTTTTTTAGCATCAGCACAGACACAAGCGCTCATATACACGCGCATACACTCATCCTTATGAACGCACACACGCACACCCTACCCCTATGAGCACCTCCGAGATACTGAGCCGGCATATCATCTTGAGATTTACGAAGTCACCGTAGACGCCTCGTCGTCGACGGGAACGTCTCCTCCTACTGAAAGCGCATCGCCGGAAATCTTGAAATAAATTCATGAATAATGCGAGCACCAGGATTTGAACCCTGGTGGGTTGGGGATACCACTATCCACCTAACCAACTCAACCACATGTTGATTCGCCTAATTGATCCTCGCTGATCGATTAACAACTCGCACGCACGCGGTCTGCGGTTGAGAACTTCGTGGACCGTTTCTTCCGCGACGACTAGGTCTTCGTTCTCGACGGCCGCCGGGGGTCGCACCGTGAGTGCTTGGTGATCAGCAAAGCTGCCGGGCTGCCGCTTGCCGCGCGTCAGCTTTTTTATTTTTTTGAGTAATGGAGATTCTACCGATCTACGGACTACGACCAACCGGATGGTACATCCATCCAATTCCTACTTGATCCCATGAATCAGACTATCAGATGAAGGTATTATTGTTGTCGTTCAATTTGATTACACAAAATCAATTAATCAATCGTTACTAGTTAATATATTTTGTCACGTGTCAGATCAATTACAAATTGCAACTTTGCTTTGTACTAATATTAGAATTGCATAGGTCATGAAGAGAAAAACTCCACCGATTAGTAATATTTTAGGGCCAACTGCAACAAACTCTAACTCTATTGTTGAAAATGCAAATCCAGCTGGGGATATAGATTATCACAGAGCAACCAACTGGACATAATGTCCCCAATTCATAGCTGCAAAGTTCAATGTTGATGAAATTACTGATTTGTTTGATC
>NC_041393.1:741922543-741945548 GCF_002162155.2 Triticum dicoccoides | reverse complement strand
AACCGTGGAATTCAGGTGGTTCGTGCTTTAGAGGGATGGTCAGGGAGAGTGGCAAGCTCGACGGTGTGGGGAGGTCGATAGGAGGACGGGAGCGTTGCTAAACTGATTTTCGGAAGAAGAAACAAAAAGCTGATGGTTCGCCTAATGATACGTGAGACGGTTTTCGGAAGAAGAAACAAAAGGCAGAATGTCGAAGAAGGCCATATGCCTTTTAGTTTTGCATCCGACGGCCGAAAACGAATCGACTGATCCATAATGAGTTTTCGGTCGATTGACCCCTAATAGTGGTATATGGTGTACTGCAATGCATGCATGGACTGACCCATCGATGATTCTACACGTACCTACTTAACATCTTTTTTTACATCAAGTTTAGAATGCTTACCACGAGTGCGTACCAACATCTGACATGCAAAACATGCAACCGCGTTGTCAATTATCAGCTTAGTTGTATGCTTATATATAAACAAACAAGAGAAACTGTACATTGATTGTGAAGTGTCCTTGTGATCAATAGTGGGTCCATCTGGCCACATGCAAGTATGCATGCAGTGCATGGTACCGTGAGAAGTTGGATCCGACATCACACACTCACACATAGCACGGTAGTTTGTGATCACCCGATATCGATCGATCTGCTTTGCTAGCTGACAATTCGGTTTAATGATCATGTCCACACGTGTTGCGCGTCCTGCAACGCCTGTATAATTAACTAATCTGCATATATTAAATAATTAGAGCAACTCCAACTAGCCGGTACGGCGAATTTGTCCGTTTTTATCCGTTTGGATCAGCCCCGTCCGGTGTTCGACCTGTTTTAGATTTGGGTGGGCAGTACGTCCAACGCGCCGACCCATTTCATGCCTGCAATCAACATTTAAATAAAAGGCCCGCGGCCGATCATGCCAGCGGCCATGTCTCATGCCGGCACCATGCCAGCACCGGCATACAATGCCGACTTCAAAAAATAACACCACAGTTCATGCTCGCCAGCCGGCCGGCACACATGCCAGCACACAAAAAAGAGTGGGACTTGAGTTCGACCACGCCATCGCGGCCCCGTGGTCATGCTAGCACACCTGCTGGTATACAAAAAAGATGGCGCTCGCCGCCATAGATCACTCGTCGTGGAACTTGAGCATGTCGGCCTGCATCTTCTCGAACCACAGCCTCTTCCTTGGCGACACGGTGTTGAGATCCACCTTCATGATCTCCACCCCGGTCATCATGCTCACGAGAGCCACTTCTTTCGCCTTGGTCTCGGCGTTGGCGGCCTCGATCTCTAGCATCTTGGCTTGCTTCTCCGCCTCCATCTCAAGCATCCGTGCTTGCTTCTCCGCCTCAATGTCAAGCCTCCTCCTTTGGATCTCCATGAAAGGCATTCATTTGCTCTTCCCTTTCTTGCTGGCGCTTCTCCTCCCTTGAGTCATTCTTGGTGATCATGTCCTCCACGGTTGCGATCAAGGCGATCGATGCCGCATCCCGCTTGTCCTCCTTCTTGGAGTTGGTCTTCCCCCACGGCCGAGCCTTCTCGCCGTCCCCAACCTCCTCCACGGCTTGCTTCCCACCACGTGACTTGAGAGCGGCATATTGCGCCTTGAACTTCTCCTCGTTTTTGATCACCCTAAAGCAATGGGAGAGGTTGAAGCACTTGTCATTCTGTTGGACCTTGAATGCATCCAAAGCTTGAAATGCCTACAAATGTATTTCATGCAAGATTGGCAAAATGGAATGCACACGAACACGCAAGCATAAACTTGATGACACAAAAAGAGGGCGTCTTGCTAGCATACCATGTCTTGCATGCCGATGCCGCTCACGGGGCGGGTCTTGACGCTCTCAAAAGTGGCACAAAACTTGTTGCACTCTTGTTGGATGACCCTCCATCGCTTCGAAATGGACACCCACCCACACACACTTACTATTTGGTACGGTGGAAATTCTTGCGCTCATGGAACTCACGGTGGACACGAATCCAAAAAGGTGAATGCTTTTGTTCGGCGCCCGTCTGGGGTCTTGCCCAATGTCTCTCCAACACTCGCAAAGAAGCTTGTCCTCGGCTGCCGTGTATGCCTTGGTCCGCTTGCTCTTGTGCTTCGGCTTCGGCCCGGTGGCTTGGTTGGAGAGCTCGTCCTCGAACAAAGGCTCCCCTTCGATGTCGCACTCGTCCTCTTCCTCTAGCCCGTAGTCCTCCGGAAACTCATGGTCGAGAGGGAAGCCGTCCAAGTCCAGGCCGACCTGATCGCGCATGAAGGCCGCCTGATCTTCATTATAGCCAGCGGACGGCATGAACACCCCTGGCTGTCCTGGCTTTGTGTCTCATCGGGATCGAAGCCAGCGGCCTGTGCACCACCCTCGAAGATCATGTTCTGCATGTAGTCGTCGTCGCCGGCGGCCGGCATTCCGTCGAACATGTTGTGTGCGTCCGGCAGATGGTCGGCTGGCGTCTGTCGCGCGCGTTTCCTCGCACCTCGGCTGACGAGCCACTGGCCACCGGTGTGGCGTTGAGGTCGATGGGCGCGGGCGCGGGCGTGGAAGGCGCGACCACACTCACGTCGGGCGAGCACTCCCCGGAGAGGCGGGAGGCCTGCGGGTAGACGTGGAAGCCGGGCACCGGGGTGCAAGCCGACGCGCAGCGCGAGTCGGGCAGCACCGTCCAAGGGAAGGCAGATGAGCCGGTGCTGGCCGCGGCGGCCATGGCGGTGTAGACGAGGCTGTGCTGGCTAGGGTTTAACCCCATCATGCAGAGCGCCTCCCTCGTTGCCGCCGCGACGCGGGCGTTGGTGACCTCCTGCTGCGCGGCGGCGGCGACGACGGCCGCCGCAATAGCTTCATTCCTCGCGTCCGCCGCGTGCCTCCGGTCCTTGCTCTTGGTCGACTCCTTTGCCCGTTGTTTGGGAGACAGCACCTTCTTCGGCTTGGGCGCGGTGGTCTTGCGGGGGGGCGCGAGGCTTGCCTTTGCCGGATGAGGTGAGGGAGGCGAGGCTGGCAGCGGCCTCGAGGTCATCGTTCATGGCGGGGGTGGGGCGGGAGCGCGCGCGGGCGGGTGGGATTTTTGGGTGGAATGAAGAGAAAATGGTGGAGGCCGCCACCGACCAGCGGGTCCGGGGAGAGGAGTAGGCGCGCGCGCGTCCGTCTCATGTCCGCGCCGACGCAAATCCGGCTCAAAAGGCCCGGGAATGGGTTGGCAGGCGGACGCCAAGCGGACGCGCGTCCGTTTGGGTCGGCGCGTTGGGCCGATTTTTGTGTCCGCGCCGACCCATACGGACGCCAGTGGACGAAATGGGTCGCCCCATTCGAGTTGCTCTTCACCAACCCATGTTAGCTTTATATTTGGAGAAAAAGGAAGCATGAACTTCGAGGATCAAATCAAACAGCGTACCCTTCGGCCTGGTAGGCGAGGGCACCTAAGCGCTATGCTTTCTTCGTGCCTCCTGTCGGAGCCGTCGCCGGTCTATCTCGTCTTCTATAGTCTTAAGGCCATGGAAGCGCGGTGGATCTCGGTTCTTGCCGACGAGAGGGATTCATTTTGGTTCTTTAAATTTTGTTAGGATTTGTGCCTTGCTTAGAGAGGCGAGATGGCGACAGGACAACTCTTTGAAGGCGAAATAAGGTTCTCCCCGCCTAGCCCCTGTTTCAGTAGTGTTTCTAGCATCGTCGGAGGACGTGTGGAGGATTGTCTCCGATGGATCTCGCGGAATTCAGTCGGCGTTTGTCTTCAATGGATCCACGTGAATCCGATCTTCATTTGTCCGTGTTCATGTGTCTACAGGTTAGATCCTTCTGATCTACGCATCTCTTCATCAACGGCGGTTGCTGTCCTGGTGCACTGGTTCTATGGGGCCTTAACACGACGACTTCCCGACTAGCTATCTACTACAATAAGGTTTGCCCGACTCCGATGAGGGACGGGTGATGGTGGCGGCGTGCCTTTGGCTCACTAGGTGGTCTGATGTATTTTGTACTTCTGGTGTTCTTTGTACAGTACTACCTTGAAAGTTGATGAATAAATCAGAAGTTTTCCTCGAAAAAAAGAATGAGCTCGCATAAAAAAGAATGAGATTATGCCATTCAATTGGAATGGATCTCTTTGGCAAAAAAAAATTATCGAAAGCATCACAAAATGTTAGTTATCACCCTTCATATTTGGTAAAATTCAGGAAAATGGGGATGCTAACGTCGAGGTGCCAAACAACTCTGTTGATAAGAGCTCTTGGTACTGTCTTTCTAGTGAAAAGATACAAACACGCAATAAAAAGAAATTTATTGTGGCCCATGGAATAGGTTAAAAACCCGATATAATTGTGCAAGACCAAAAAATCTTGAAAAGAGAAAAACTGCCCCCCAACATTGCTCCGTGTGACCGTGAGTGGTACGGGCGGCACTCCCATAATTTATAGCCCAACCACCTCTCCTCTTTCCTCCTTCCCTCCCGCCGCCGCCAGCAAAGCTCGTGTGGTTGATGCGGCAGCGGGGCCTCTACTAGTAGCCGCCTTCTCCCATGGGCGCGTGATTCCGTGGCGCTGATGGCTTGATATGGGGCCTCGGTAGATGACACGCGGCAATGGCGGAGCATCACACACTGACGGTATGGGAAACCCCCAGTACCCTCGGTAGAGTGGCAAACGTGGCCAGAATTACCAGAAGGGAGCTCACACAAGGGGATTACCCAGATTCGGGCCCTCATGGTGAGAAGGTCAGGGCGGTGTGCTATGAGCAAGGACGGAGCCAGGATTTAGGCATAGGGGGGCCGAAACGTCAACGAAGGCAAAAGAAAATTTGTGCTTCACAATTTTCCAATAGTTTTATATCTAAGCTATGTCAACACACTAGACACACATTTTTTTCTCTCGCAGCTGGAGTGTGGGAAGCTATAGTTAACATTGGTCAATAATGCCACATACATGCCAAGTAGACGAAGTTGGCCAATATAAAATCACAAAATCAAAATATTTAAAATCTAATGCATCAAATTGACATGATACAAGATGAGAATAGAGATTAGTAGACAATATGATATGTTGACCTTGGCTAGTTCATTTACAGCCTAAAGAATCGATATGAATGAAGCAGACAAGCACCCTGCATAGCCATCGCAATCCAATCTTGCAGGAAGAGCAGAGGCGCGCAGGCCACAGGGGCGCATGACGGCGGCAGCGCAACCCTAACCCATGCAAAGGCTAATCACGGAAGAAATTCCCAGCGCCGGCTCCTGCTCCTGCTCGTCCCCCTGGCTCCGCCACTGGCTATGACGTGGCCCGACGTGCTTAAGATCTAGGTTGCTGCCTTCAGATCGGCCGGTGGCAGCGGCCATCAGCCAATTGGTTGGTGCGGCGTGCGCCGTCTGCAGTGGTGTCACCTTGCTCGTGGGTGCATTCTTTGCCGACTGCAGTAGTGGGTGCTCCTCGGTCCGATGTAGCGCATAGTTGGTAGCTTTGGTGGGAGCGACTACCGGTGGCCAGGTACATGGCGTGACGGTCGGATCTAATGCCGGGCAGGCGCTACTTTGGTGGTGTCCATAGCGGCCCAGACGTGGTTGCCCTGATTCAGATTTGGACGGGTCTAGATCTGGTCAGCCGGATGGTAGTGGATGTAGACTGTGTTGCAGCGACCTCCTGCGGCTCCACGACGGGGTTGGTCGCTGACAGGTCTTCAGGATAGTTCATCTTTCTAGATCCGATGATTGACTTTGGCGGAGAGATGTAGACTATGGACAAAGGATTGATGCGGAGAGATGGTTGTGAAGTGGCGGTGGTCGCACATCACATGTGGTTGTTGGTCTTGGTGGTTGGATCCGGTGACGGCTGTGTTTGAGTATCGCCCCCTTCTTAAAAGTGTTGGTGTTGAAGAATCTTGTTATTTGTGTGGTGTCTTGAGATGGTTGGTGCGGATATGACAATTATTATAGTTTTCCGACCGCGGGTCTGATCGCTTTGTTTTTTTTTCTCAGCTACACTAGCCCTGGTCTTATATGGCTTTGGTAGGTGCCGGTGTGTTTGTATGTGTTTTGGTGTTAACTGCATGCATCCTAACTATGATGAGCGGGTGTGTTGTACCTATCTATGCTTTTTAGTTTTGTAGGCCCATTTGCAGTCAATGGGTCCTTACCAAATGCCAGGTTTTATCTATTCACCATCCCTAGCACCACTCCATTCTTTTTTGCGCAAGGGCATCATGTAACTGAGTAGGCAGGTTCATCAGTGCTGGTAAGATAAACACGTTTGCGACTTTCATACCTTACAGGCACCGTCTTTATATTCTTTTAGCTTGAAAACACTAACTAGATTGTGACCTGGTATTGCGATGAGCTTCTCCGCCGATTCTCCCATCGGGTTGCCGCCCCGAAGCGGCGGAGGGAATGAGCGCCTCGTCCGAGGCCGGCCTGTGCCTACGTGCGCTCCCGTCGGCGAACTCGCCCCGCCGGCGACGCGTGGAGGAGGAGGAGGAATGAGGCGGAGTGGAGGAGGGCATCAGCGATGCGGTGGATCGGACGGAGGTGGGCACTTTGAAAATGTTTACTCCCGTACTGCTAGATTACAAGGGGAATGAATGGCTTCAAAGTTCTTTAAAAAAAAGAGAGAAAATGTATTGTTTTGAGATTGAAATCCTTAAAATTTGATGAAATCGCCTTTTACTCGTTTTTCGCAAGAGAGATGCGTAAATGTTAGTAGTAGTTTCTGATTCGTAATGCTTAACTATGCCCATCAGACCCAAATATGGATGCACTTCCTTGCAAAGCAGATGTAGCTCACATCACATGGATGTGTTTGATAACAACTTGAATCGAATTTGAGAGGCTGGCACGATGGATTTCTATGATCTTGTCAGCTTTAAGCCTATCTGCTTGAAACATAAATGAAAAGGAAACTGTGTTTCAGCCCTTCAGGGATATTTGAAGTGGAAACAGTTTCATCATTAGTTCATCCCTTGGTGCTGCTTCTGACATTCAATTACTCTAGATGTTTAGTTCACTGGATTGTGACACAGACTCGATAAGGTAGCTGTCTTCTCTGAACTCAACTTTTCTGTGTGGCCATGGCCTCCGGTATCACTTTCTTGTCTGTATTTCTGGGCTGTTTTGCACTTCTCCAACAATACTCAAGAACATCAGAGCCAAGTGCTTTGTCACCATTTCTTGCAGAAAAACGGTCCACCTAATCTATATGCTTCAGAGGGATTTTTGCTTCCCTACAAACTGGGTGCGCAACTTCAGTTGGATATCTTAATGGCATCTCAGTTTCAATACCAACATCAACATCAGGCTACCTCTGTGATAGGGTTTATTAAACATGCTTTTCTTTAAGACGAAACTCTGTAACAATTCAAAAGCAAAACAGAGTATTCGCACATTTGGCTTCTGCTTATATAATTAAAGCACATTAATTATTGTGGGCCGGCTTCTTCCATATAGGATGGAGCCCAAATCTGGTTTTGGATATACACTTTGATTAGAAATAAACATGAGCATGGATCCTCTTACTTTTTGCTTCCTCAACATCACCACACGGCTACTGCAACAAAAAAGAAAGCAAAGAACCCAACAAATGGAGAAGACCATGAGTCAGCGGGGAAGCTGTACATGTGCAGTTGGACGCAGCAGCAGATCCACCTTCTTTCGCGCCGTTACTCCGAAGGCTTCTGTCATGTCCAGTTCGCTCGGAAGAATGCCATCGGGAAGACTCCAGTCAAAATAAAACAGAAGGCTTGCGAGAGCTAGCTCAATATTCGCAATCCCAAACAGCATCCCGGGGCAGATTCGTCGACCGGCGCCGAACGGAATG
The DNA here is from genome assembly GCF_002162155.2 of Triticum dicoccoides. Classification (NCBI taxonomy): domain Eukaryota; kingdom Viridiplantae; phylum Streptophyta; class Magnoliopsida; order Poales; family Poaceae; genus Triticum; species Triticum dicoccoides. The sequence continues at coordinate 741,937,767 of NC_041393.1, read as the reverse complement.
AACTCGAAGTTGTTGCCTTTGTAATCTCTCACACTGCTCATAAATCTCTCCGGCACGAATGCTTCCGGTTCGTCCCAGCATTCCGGGTCCCTGGAGATAGCCCAAGCATTCACCAGCACCGTAGTCCCCTTGGGCACGTCATAGCCGAGTATCTTGCAGTTTTCTTGGCACTCCCTTGGCATCAGTAATGGCCCAGGAGTGTGCAACCGTAGGGTCTCCTTGATGACACACTGCAAGTAACTCAGCTCACCGAGACCCTCCTCAAATACCTTCATTTGTCCCATGAAGGCTGCCCTGACCTCAGCTTGCGCCCTGGACATCACGCTCGGGTTTCGCATCAGCTCGGCCATTGCCCACTGCAGCGTCGTTGTTGCTGTCTCGCTCCCACCTGCAAAGAGATCCTGTTCTTTTTCCTGTTAGTAAAACCATGGATTGATGATAGGAAAAATAGCACTCTGCTTTCTTTCATTTGAGAAGCTGGTACTAGCAGCAGCTGCAGGAAGAATAGAACAACTTACGAAAGTCACTGCATTGATGTTGCTCATCGTGAGGGGAAACTGAAGGTTGTCTTCTCCTTGAATCCTCAAGAGAACATCCATCAAATCTTCCTGGTGCGGTTCATCGGAGGACTTCCTCTCCAGATGCTCTCCTATGACGCGGTCCATGAACGCCATTAAAGAGTCCCGAAACACCGCGGCCTTGCGCAGTGTGCTGCTCAGAGCGAGTGCCAGCCTCGAAGATGGGAACAAATCAGGCAAGCTGAAGCCGCGTACCAACCGCACCGCCTCGTCGACGTAGCGGAGCAAGGTGTCCTGCTCCTTGAACCGGCCGCCCATGATGGCGTGCACCGTCGTGTCCGTCACGTACATCGCCAGCATCTTGCTCAGGTTCACCACCTGTTCTGACTGGGATGCAGATGAGATGGACCTGATTAATCGGGTAGCCTCCTCCTCACGGATGGGCTGGAATGAACTGATGCGCTTGGCGCTCAGAAGCTCGAGGTAGCAAATCTTGCGCATCTGCCGCCAATGGTCGCCATAGGGGGCAAACGCGATCCCCCGGCCAAGCTCGTTGATGACCTTGACGGATGAGCTCATTGGCCTTGTACAGAAGATGCTGTCATGCACCTTCATGATCTCCTTGGCAGCCTCCGCGGAGGAGGCGATGATCACCGGATTCTCGCCGAACTTGAGGAGCATCAGAGGGCCATGGCGCCGAGATAGGTCTCGCAAGGCACGGTGCGGGAGGGCGCCAAAGAGATGGTGGAGGCTGCCGACGACGGGAAGCTGCCATGGGCCTGGAGGGAGCCGCAGACCGTGGCTGCGAGGGCCAAAGGAAGCTCTGTAGAGCCGAATCAGGTAGAGAAGAGGAAGAAGAGCTAGCAAATAGTAGTATGCATCATTCTCCATGATTGGGTATGTATACCATAAGGAAGAAGAAGAAGAAGAGCTAGCAAATAGTAGACCTGAGAATCGGTGACTGCTGTGAAAGGAGGATTTATGAAGGATCCAATGCTGCTGCTTCTTTGTTTATTTCTGTGATAATTTCTTGGTTGCTTCCTTATGGTATTTCTTTACTTATATTTCTTGGGGCTGAGAAAAATTATGGTCAAACTAGTGTGATGTCAGTCAGATTATATTACTCACTTGATGCCCTTCCTACATTTTATATACAGGTGTGCTGCAGGTGCAGAATTAAATAGCATGAATAGCTAGTAATCTATACAGTAGACCAGCAGTGCTTACATGTGCAGAACTGAACTGAACTACTACCAGTACTCCTACTACGCAGAAGCACATATAAATAAGCCGTACTGCACCCAACTAACCATCATGTGGACATGACATGGTGCGGACCTGCCGAAACTTGGCATTCGTATGTTATTTCTCAGTCAAAATTAAAATTACTGCCCTTTTACTGGTCACCTAGTGTTCAGTTCTCTCACCGGATCATGCATCTCTCTTCTTTAATAGGTGCATTACTGTCACAAATTTTGGAACTCGACGCTGCACCTGACTCTACTGGAAATAAATAATGTCAAGAAAGTTCTTGATGCCTGTTTACCTTCTTTACCCTGAAAATGCTCTCGTTTTCAGGGGATGAACTCTTCTTTGTGACAATGGACCTGATCTGTATCTGCAACACAGCCGCTGTTTTGGAGGCTTCCATCCCCCAAGAGAGTGTCAGCAGGTTTCAGGAGATATGCCCCCAAGCCATCAAGACATATCAGAATAAATCCGGTTTGCACGCACTTGTTTTAGAAACAACTCGATGAAAACGGTAGTGTTCATTGGCAGAGTGCTTACACTCCAATGAGTCATTGCTCTGCAAGTAAGAGATAGTTTCAATTCCCATTCCTAGAATCTAGATGTAAACGTACCTATCATCGTGCTCTGTTTTGATGGCAGGATAAATTGGCAGACCCATTTATACACTTGAGCATCCATTGGCTCGGAAGATGAAGGAATCGGCACACACGATAAGTATGTAAACTGTGGTTGTGCGTTCAGAATGTTTGAGCCTAGACCCACTGTGTATACGTTTGATGGGCTCCAAGAACCTTAAGCTGCAGTTATCAACTTTTATCTATTAGTAACCTTTATTACTCCTTCTGTTCACTTTTGTAAGTCATTTCAGACAACTCAAAATAGGCTGTTTTGCACATTGTCTGAAATGTCTTCTAGGTCTTATAAAAGTGAACAGAGGGAGTAGCTTCTACCAACTTATTTGCTGATTATGCAAAAATCATGTAAGCTATTCCTCAACCATCTTAGGCTTGACACTTCCCATGCAAAACTGTCTACCTGGTTGGTTGTCCGAAGTTAGCTGACAAAGCAGTATTCAGGTATAATTCAAGCATATATATCCTTCGCATCTGGTGAAGCTAGTGATATGCGGGTGCTACTCTCCAATAATTTGTGCCTTGTTAAAATAATGATTAACATTTCTCAGTTTCCTTGTCAATCTATGACAGGTAGATTCCAGACCGGTGCGCAGCGCAGGCAGGATCGAAATCCCAAATTTGTGGATGATTTGCTGCTTCATTTTGTCAGTGTGCAACAGAGCAGGCCATAGCCAGTATGAAAATGGCCATCATCAGATGAGTATAATCATGGGATGGGAGTATGAAAATGGCCATCATCAGATGGGTACAATCATGGGATGGGAGTATGAAAATGGCCATCATGAGATGCAAGGGAGATCCAAATCGTCATCGCATTTTTGGCATGATCGATCTGCCACACCCTTGTTGAACATGTTTAAATTCAGTTATATGAGAAATGTCAGTCAGGGTTAACTTTTCAAGGTTAATCACTATGGATTTTTACTTTTGTGAGGAGCAGATTTTTACCACTGTGCCCTGTATATATGCCTAAGACATCATTTGTAGTTTCGTACAGAATCTTGCTCCAGTTGCGGCTAACAATTTTGGCCAAATTGTGGCTCGCTGATGTGGCACACATTTTTCACTGTTTTACTGACGATGGATTCAGCATCTGTTAAAGAATGGGAATTTTGGAAGCTTTGCAGAAATTCAGGTAGCAAATGCAGTGCACTTGGAATCTGAACGTCGTCGCCAATCACAGTTACTCTTAGATTTTTGTATAGCCCTTTCTTTCTAAGTTCCGATAAACCTATTAAGCATGGCGTGTCGTGCTTAACGTTGCCCCAATATGAGTTTGCCGATATTTTTTGAAGGGCTAACAGGAGCCGCGACAAATTTTGTGATTTTGAAGGTCATTTTGTGATTTCCAGAGTATGCATGCCTTGGTGACCATGACAAATGCAATGGTGGCGACAATGACACAAATGTTTTTGTCACTAGGGTATGTGCGTTAAGCTCTACCCCTCTTGAGGCTTCACTGGGGTTAATAGGCAACACAGACACAATAATGCATGCTGACCTGGCTGATGTCACCTAATTGACCTTCCTCCAGGAAAAACAAACCCAATTTCCCTTGACTAAACAATGCTGAAATTGTTCTTATGATCGATCTCCCTTGAAAATCGCCGAAAACAACTCAATCTAGTTCCCGAACACCGGTGCCATCCCCGATACCAGGAGCAAGAGGCGAGCTAACGACAGGCACCCAGGACACAAGAGGATAGTTTAGGTTTGTTTTGGAGACTTAAAGCTGAAATCTGATTCCACACAGAGCCCATGAACCAATTCAGAAACAGCTCTGTCGGTGCAACATTACAGGGATCATGCGTAGTATAACTAGAAGCACGAGTAGAATAAAAGGAGCACGGCAGTGCTTATTTCAAACTCTTTTAATACCTAACTGAAAAATACCCACAAAAAAAGAGCACTTTTGTGATCTAAAAAGAAAACCTCTTACAAAATAATGAAAATTATGATCCAACCACAGCGCGTTTGATGATGTCCTAAAAGTAACTAGCATTCAAAGAAGTGACATGTGTTCATCCATGTAGCAGCAAGGATTTTATTTCAAACCATTGGTAACAAAGAAATAGAAAATGATTTGCAGCATTACATCATCAGCAGAATTTCACACACAAGTGGTCGTATAGTAAATCACTGCGAATAAGATGCTTATAATTCCTATGGCTGCTAATAGAAGATAAAAGTTTAAGCCTCAGGATGATTTCGAGAAAAGTTTTGCTGCATGATAATCATTGTCCATGTCTTTTACATATTGACCATAGTACCTTAACGCAAACACTACAAGAAGTTAAGAAATGCATGAAGGTAGAAGTTGACCAAACCAGAAACCAGTACATATGACAGAAAGTTGAGTACAAATTTGGATAACTGACCACAGAGAAATCAGTCAAGTTCCCTCCATACTGAACCACCATTGCTCCAAACCGAAAAAACATGCATTCAGCCAGAGAAAATGAGAGCCGGCTACTCCATAGCATGAAGAATTGACTCCGGTCAGAGATCGACTTTTCTTATAAAGGCACCAACAATCTCGTATTAATGTCAAATGTGCAATGATTGTGACTCCGTGTACAACGGCACATAAGGCAGAAATAGCTGCTTGGCACCTGCAAGATAGGATATCACGTTGACTTGCCGATTATCCATATTATAGCACATGAATGTGATACCCCCCGCAATGATGAAAACCAAGTCACATTCCGGATGAATCGCAATAAAATCAAAACGCCCATCAAGGTATAAATCTCTCAATCCAAATATGTTTGAAGTTTCAATGCTATGCTTCAATATCCAAGGTTCGCCTTGATAGTTCTCCAGAACATAAACTACAAATCGGATGGCAACACCATTTTTATCCCTCTGAAAACTGGCGTAGTGCAAGCGGCCCTGCGACCGCTGAATAAAACCATCAGCCAGACCAAAATCATTAACCTCACCACCAGGGACACTGAATTTCATCCACGTTTCTCCCTTTGTGTCGACTGCAGCTACATACTCGAATAACTCGAGGTCAAAGGCACAAAAAAACAGAAGGCCATTAAGAAATACACTTGCCGAGGAGTGCCGATTAGCGAGCCAGGTAGCTTCTCCGATCCATCTCTCCTCCTTATAAACCCACTCTCCAGTTTCAGACGAATACACTGCCACTCCGGAAAGATCAGTGTCCTGACTATAATTGTGCTCATGTACCAACTCAAACACATGGAAATGCGACGATAGGGCCGAGTCGAAGCCCAGACATGTGGTGGCCACCTCGCCAGTGGCCTTGCCGGAGTTGGGCAACACAACCCACTTCTCGGTGGCGGGATTGCACACGACATAACGGAATGCGACAACCCCATCGGAAACGTCGTAGCGGCGGCAGAGGAGGAGGCCGTTGCAGGAATCCAGCAGATCGACGCGCGGCGGGCGGTGGTTGGGCAGGAAGGTGAAGGAGGTATCAAATGGAGGACGGCGGTCCCCTGAGAGGGTGGTGAAGTGGAAGGGCGGTTCAAGAAGCCGCTCGCCGGTGGTGCTGCTGCCGTAGAAGAAGCCGGCCAGGGTTTGGGGGAGACTTTTGCGGTGGTCGGGGTGGTGGATGAGGCCGAGCCAGTGCTTACAGACGCACTTGCAGCGGCACAGCTCCTTGGCGGGGACGCGCGAGAGGATCTCCACGAGGACGTCATCGGTGAGCCTCTCGGCCGGCGTCCGGCTGGGGAGATCATAGCAAGATCTGCGGAAACGCAAACGGAGGAGAGATCAGCCAAGGAGTAGGGTTTGATGGTGGTTGCTGCTCCGCTTACCGGGCGCGAATCGAAGCGCGGCCTTCCTCCCGCGGGTGAGAGCTGCCCGCCACGATAGACATGGCGCGCGACGGCCGGAGGGAGGCGGCGGCGGCGGCGTCGAGCGAGGAATGGAAACTAGGGCTGCGTGGCCGCTGGCGCCTTAGCGAATGGCCCGTGGATCCGCGAGAAAATGGGCTAACTATCACATCTTCAGGCAACGGCCTATCTCAAAAGAAAATGCCGCCCACAACATTTACAACGCTAAAAATCTTCAATCTTTTTGCCTAAAAAATATTCAACATTTACAACAGCCCGTTTCTAAATTTCTCACACGTCTCCATCTCCGCTCGCCCCTCTCTCTCTCTGTATCCAGGCTCTAGCGAGCGCCATGGCTTCCCCGGCGAGCCCGTCACTGGCGGGGCCCCCATCTGCTCCTCTTTTTCATCCCTCTTCGACGAGATTTTTCTTTTATGTTGCTTAGCTCGTCCGTCCTTTCCATCCTCGCTCCAACGACGACCCACTATCCCCACAGATACTAGAGATGGACCATAGGGACGGCGGCGGACGGAGGAGAATCACGTCGGGAGAGCTGCAACCGGCCACACGGGAGCTGCAACCGGCGGACGGAGGAGCTACAATGGGCAGGCGACGGGCGGTGACCACGGCCAACCAAGTGCTACAACGGCGGGGACCAAATGCTGGAATCAGCCTTCGATTTTGCTACTACTGTTGTTTTGGTTTGCTACTGCCAGCGCCTAATTTTACATTTTTGCTACAATCGTTTCTTTTCTTGCTGAAACCAGCACCATTTCTTGTTACTACGAGTGTTTTTAGTCTGCTTGAACCAACGCCCATCTTTTGAAATTTTTGCTCCCACTAGCGTTTTGGTTTGCTGGAACGAGCTTTATTTTTTGCTACCACCGGAATTTTTGAATTGGTGGAACAACGTTCAATTTTGACAATTTGTGCTACGACCGTTTTTTTATTTGCTAGAACCAACGTTAGTTTTTGCTGCCACCGTTGTTTTTGGATGCGATCCAGGGCGTCATCGCTACGGATTCTGCAGGTGGGCGAGGAGGGAGGGATGGGCAGTAGCGGAGAGGGGCGAGCGTCGGCGGCGAGTCGACGACGATGGGATGTGACGTGCGTGCGCAATTCAGAGGAGGGGGAAGGGCCCACCATGGCTCCCTTCTTTTCTTTCTCAGATTCACGTGCGGTGCGAGAAAGACGGGCGAGGAACGAGCCCCATCTACCGACTATGCAGTAGTCAGTCAGACGGCTAGCGCGTGACCGGCCCAAACTTGGGTCGGCGCACCGGCGCCTAGCACTCGCCGCATATTTCGATTCTAGCAGTTCCTAAAACCGTAATTAGCGTTTATTTCGGCCACCGTGGTTTCTGTTAGCACGCTTTCCTATACGACGTTTCACAAAATCGAAACCGCCCGAATGGTCGTGGGGTAGAAGACGGGCTCAGACGAAGGAACCAAACAGTCCGCGTATTACGTAAGAATATTCCGACGCGGCGCTTCCTGGAGACCATACAGCAAATACGTTACCCGCGCGGAACCAAATGCGTCGTTCATTCCGTTTCTTTTTTTGAGGAAAAAAAATTCATTTCAATGCAAGAAAAATAAACCATCTAAGAAAATATTCAAGATCAAAAACAAAATGATTTTCCCATGAGCACCGGAGCTTCCCGAAGTCAGAAGCGAGCTAACTATTTTTTTTTCCGAAAGCTTAGAGATGATTGTAATTTGTCTTGGAGGCTAAAATTACTCTCATCTTTCAGATTCGCTCTGCTGGTCCTCACGGTGGCCACATTTCATGCATCCAGTGATATCTTCATTTCATTGAGGAAGTGTGTGATCCTTGGGGTTATGTTTTGACTGATCTTGTTTGTTCTGTGAGGTACTCATAAATCTATGCACAAACTCGAGTCGAGAGAAATGTTATACACCAATAAATTTCTGAAGTTCAAATATTCTTCTTAGCCCTTTGCTTCTAAGTTCTTAAACTGTGGCGGGAGTGGTGCTACGGCTACCAAGGAGGTAGGGTTTCATCCCGCCTTAGAGCATCTCTAGCAGATTCCGTTTACCTCGTCCCGCAAAAATCGATTTAAAGGATACCACAAAACATTTCGCACTTTTATAGTACGAATTTTGTTCGGGCAGAACAGATCTAGTAAAATATTTTATTGTCCCAGTAAAATTGCACAACCCCCCTTGAAAACGTCCATTAAATAACAATTGGATCCATCTCGACCGCTCCCACCGTGAGGATCTCGTCACGGACAGAGGAGGAGCGCGTGTCTTGCCAGTGATAGCGCCGCCGTGCAGCAAGGTGAGGACCACGGGGATGGAAGCGAAGAGCAGGCAGCAACAGCTAGCTCGCGGTGGCAGCTGTAGCAGCTAGCTAGCTCATGGCGGCGGCGACAGCTAGCTAGCTCGCTCGATCGCGATGCAGTAGCTAGCTAGCTAAAGGGCAACCACGGCGGCGTGCGGCAGCTCACGAGCGGCGGCACAGAGCCAGTGACATTTGGTCGGAATCGAGCTCAGGAAGCCATGGCGCCGATTGTGAGGAAAGGGGTTGGGGTTGAAATTCCCTCCCGCCAAAGAAAAGGGATCCTCCAAAACCGAGCGAAATCCTAGATATAGAGGAAATGGGCACGCAGATTCGGATGCCACCAAAGAAATTCCATGACGGCCAGATTTGGAGGGTCTATTCGGGCCGGAGATATGGGGATACAACCCGCAAACCGGCGGTTATTATAGCGGACGGCCTGGTTTGCGGGATCTGCTAGAGATGGTATTAGGGAATGAGGCGTCGGTGTGCTTGTAAATGGGCTAATTGTATCACATCTCCAGGCGATGGTCTGTCTCAAAAGAAAATCCTTCCGACAAAATTTACAACATTAAAAATCTTTATTCTTTTTTAGAGGAAAGCAAATCGTCATTCTAATCCAATAGAAGAAAACATTCCAAGAAGAAATGTCCATTCATTATTCCCTCTGGAGCTTCACCAACTTTATGTTCCTTTTTTTCGAGAGTACGCGAATGGTGTACCTTATATTTATATAACATAGAAAGATATTTACAAGAGGTTACAAGAGGGATGAGTACCACAACTCTGTGATCACAACCAACTCCACTCCACTACAGAAACTCTACTACTCGCAATATCATGACACTCCCGTCCCTCCTGCTAGAACCCACCACTTTAGCTCCTGAAATATGAGATCTACTTTCCCTAAAAAAATGAGATCTACTGTTGCCCAAACATCCCGAATGTTGTTCCCTCTAAACACACGTGTGTTCCGCTGCTTCCAAATCGTCCAACAAATGAGTATAACCAAGGAATTAAACCCTTTCCCTTCCGCCTTCGGGGTACTCTTGCGTCCTGTCGTCCACCAATCCACAATTGTAGCCTGAGGAGAGGGGATGATTGCCTGCTCCACGCCACCTTTGAGGAAGCGGGGATACCACATCTATCTCGCAAATACACATTGCAAAAGAAGATGATCTACTCTGTCCTCCTTCTGATCGCCGAAGAAACATGTGGAAGTTTTGTCTTGCAATCCATGCCTAAGCCTCACGACCGACGTCAATAGGCGATCTTGGACTTCTAACCACATGAAGATCTTGCAGGATAGCAGTGCCCAACACCTCCAAATCATCGAGGAAGATTGGAACCGGATTCCTCCATGACATAACATGTTGTAGGCAGAGGCTTTCGTGTAGTCCCCCTCAACATTCCATGTCCAGATAGCTTTATCCTTTGATCCCGGAACCAATTTGATCTCTATCAGCATTTCCCATAGCTGGATGAATTCAGAAAACTCAGCCATGGAGAGATCTCCCTGGCTATCGCTACTCCAGGCATGGACCAATAGCCCCTCGTCGGTCCGTCTTCTATTGATGACCTAAGTTCTCACCTTAGCCTAGATCATCGGGGCTAACACCGATATCTTGACATCATTCATCCATCGATCCTTCCAGAAAAGGGTCCTAGCACCATGGCCAACCTGCCACCTACCGAAAATGTTGAGTGCCTCCAGCACCTGTCGATCTAGTGTCAAACTTAGCCCCTACCAAGTCCTTGTAGCATTTGTCCTCCTTAACCATTCCCAACTCAACCGCATCGTGATTCCCTGTTTATGCAGGTCATTCACTCCTAGCCTTCCGAGGTACTTTTTTCGGCACACACTTTGCCAGGAAACTACACATTTGTCAGCACTGACCTCCTCAATAGCTGTTAGAATGGCACCCATTGTCTACCCTTTCCAAAGCCCATTTGGGCCCTTCAGCAACCATCAAGTGACGCACGGGTCTTGCCCGCATGACTTGATTAACAAGAACCAAACGACCTGGCCTTGTAACCATCTTTCACTACCATCCAGGTATTATTCTCAGAGCTACATCTACCATTGACTTCCAATAAGATCTAGTGAGTTGTTTGATGCTAAGTTGTAGCCCTAGATACTTGGAAGGAAAGTGATTGATCTTCCATGGCTTTGCATTTTTCACGAGATCATCATATCCCTCCTCAGCGCGGAGACGAGTTGCTGAGGATTTGGAAAATTCACCTTCAAATCCGAAGCCTGCCAAATATCTGAAGCACTTATCTGACATAGAAGATGTCAGTCATCGTGGGCTTGATGAAAAGCACCACATCATTTGCATAAAGGGAGAGTCCTTGCATAGGGCTGCAACTTTGCATTCTAGTTAGCATATGATGCTATTGTGCCTTCATCACAATAGTTGTTAGAATGTCCAAGGCAATGACAAACAGTACCGGGGAGATGGATTCTCCCAGTCTAAAACCACACGCATGCATGAACTTTTCCCCAGCACTTCCGCTCACAACCACTCTCGAGCTAGCTGACGTGAGAAGAGTTGCAAGCTATGCTAGCCAGCGCTCCGAGAAAAACCTTTGCCCGCAACACTTCGAATAGACAAGGCCACGACAGAGAGATAAAAGTACGGGATATGTCAAGGTTGAGCAGTACACCTTTAACCATTCTTCGATGCAGTCTCCTTGCCATCTGCCTCACAAGTAGAAAATTATTGTGAAGATACTTAACAAGAATGAACATCGATTGATTGGCATGCACCAACTGTCCCATGCGGGGACTGAGTCTGTTCGCCAGTAGTTTGGATGCCATCTTGGGGAGACTATGGACTAGACGTACCCACGCTACTGCTAAGCGTTGTAGCCATAGCACTGGGTACATAGCCCGCACTGCTGCTAAGTGGGGCTCACAAGATGGCCTCGTGTATCCAGAGTAGCAGCGCAGGGTGCATAGCCCACGCTACTACTAAAATATTAGTTGTAGTACATGTTTTATACCACGCGTTGCTTCTATGGCTAGTCCGGGGTACGGTGGGGACCACTTAGTAGAAGCGCGTGTAGGGAAGCCTAGCGCTAGTGGTACCATTTACCAATAGCACTCAGTTTATCCCCTCGCTGCTGCTACCTAGCAATAGCACGGTGAAAGCACAAGTACTCCCTAGGTGGTTTTGGTAATTAATGTCAACATATCTTTTGTTGGACTAACTACTTTATCTAGTGTATTTCAGGTAAGTTCAACAGTGGCATGGCATGGACAAGAGGATGTGGAACCCTTCAAAATGCTAAGGATGAGGATTGGCAAAATCTCAAGACTCTACATTTTTGGTTAAGTGATCCAAGATCACATTGAGTCCATAGGAAAGCCAATACTATTAAAAGGGGATGGGGTGTTGCTTAATGGTCCTTTTGCTCAAGTGCTTAGTGATATTGCTCCAAAACCCTCAACCACTTTCTCTATCCAAATATGTCCAAACCCTACATTCCAACTCGGCCCCACCTATATTGCCTATTCGGAGTCACCGAGTTCATCTAGAGCCACTACCAAACCCTAACAAATCGGACTAACCGATATGGATCTCGGTGTCATCGAGATGGCCTTGCCAACTCTTTATGATTGTTTGCAATTATGTCGGTCCCACCGAGTTTTGCAATCAGTCCCACTGAGATGGCATGTCAACTTCTATTGCCTTATTTATTCACTTCGGACCCACCGAGTTGAGGAAATCGGTGCCACCCAAACGAGGTTTTCCCTAGCCATTGCACATCGATCAGTTTGAGATGTTCCAGTCAGTATCATCGAGATTCCTAACGTTCATATCTGTTGTGCAGATCGGTGCCACCGAGATTACAGATCGGTGCCACCGAGATGGACCAAAAGTGTGTAACGGTTGGATTTTTGTGTGGAGGCTATATATACCCCTCCACCCTCTTGACAAGCGAGAGAGCCATCAGTTCGTTCCTACACTTCCACATCTCATTTTCTGAGAGAGAACCACATACTCATGTGTTGAGATCAAGTGCATCCATTCCAACCATTTGAAACTTGATCTCTATCCTTTCCCAAGTTGCTTTCCATTCAATCCTTTCTTCCACCATAGCCTAATCTGTGAGAGAGAATCGAGTGTTGGAGGAGACTATCATTTGAAGCACAAGAGCAAGGAGTTCATCATAAACACACCGTCTATTACCTTTTGGAGAGTGGTGTCTCCTAGATTGGTTAGGTGTCGCTTTAGAGACTCCAACATGATTTGTAGTTGAAGAAAGAATTTTGTAAGGGCAAGAAGATCGCCTACATCCTGAAGATCTACCCGAGTAAGGCAAGTCCTTCATGGGCGATGGCCATGGTGGGATACACAAGGTTGCTTCTTCGTGGATCCTTCATGGGTGGAGCCCTCCATGGACTCGCGCAACCATTACCCTTCATGGGTTGAAGTCTCCATCAACGTGGAGTCGTGGATGTACGATAGCACTACCTATTGGAACCACGCCAAAAATCATGTGTCTTCATTGCGTTTGCACTTTCCAACTCCCATCCCTTTTACATTCTTGCACTTGCATGCTTTACTTTTTCTGCCGCCTATACTCCTTGTATGGTTCTGTAGAATGTTCTTTGGGTGTCTTAACTTGTGCTAGAAACTACTACAACCTAGAGAAAGTTGAAAACTGCAACTTTACTTTGTTAAGAGTCTAATCCCCACTTTAGACCTATTTTTGTGATCCTATAATTGGTATCAGAGCTTTGGTCTCCATAAGCTTTGGTTTAATAACCTTTGGAGGAAAATGGACGAGTCTATTTTGGGGAGTCTTAGTTGTAGAGTGACCATTCTCAATGGAGAGTACTATAACTTTGGAGGGATGAAATGCTTGATATCATTGATAGATTTAACTTGAGCAAGTATGTTGATACTCCTTATGTGCCTCCCATTAATCCCTCGCATCCTACTCATGAAGGGGGAATTGATATGCTTCATAATCTTAGAAGCGTCAATCTTATCATTAAAGGATTACCAAATGTTGTGCTTAGGCAAATGCAAAAGTTTGAATATGCTTACACTTTGTGGAAAGAGATATGTGCTATCCTAATTATTCTGATAAGAACCGGACCTCGTTGGCGAGATCCGATCCGTTGTTGCGGCCCGACCTTTCACGACACTCCACCACCAGCAGTAGCAACCTCTCGCCCGCGCACGTGATGTACACGAAGTCCTCGTTGGCGAGATCCGATCCGTTGTTGCGGCCCGACCTTTCACGACACTCCACCACCAGCAGTAGCAACCTCTCGCCCGCGCACGTGATGTACACGAAGTAGAGGGTTTGAACCTTGCGGCCCAGCACGAGAAAACCAATCTCGACGAAGGTACTCACGCGCAAAACAATTTTCACGAAGAGAAATCGCAACACAGAGGTTTTCTAAAGATCCCTCCAAAACTTGATACAGGTGTCTACCCTGAAAAACACATCGTGTCTATTTCATATAAAAATAACCTAAAATATTACAAAGGACTACATTGGCTTATATATTAGCCGACCATCTAACTTGGCTTGGAAAGCAAGCTGACCTATCTCTCGTCACGCTCAAAAAGTTACATCTCGGCAGTTTTATTCCTTGTGGTAACTCTATTAAACCTCTATGGCTATACTAATCTTTTATTATTTATTTCCTGGCGTACGTGTCTCCTGCTGGTGGCCCCCAGCCGGAATCCTTCAGACTTAACGTCTTAAACATGTTGGAAATCATAGGATTGCTAGTTTTCCTGCAAGGCAAGAAGATGAATAAAAATTCTATCTGTATTCTCTTCTTGTTTAATTTGTGCTCCTGCTTCACGTTGTGAGAAAACTCCTCCCGATCTGGTACACAACTTCTCTTCTAATCAATTTCTTGTCGGGCCCACTTGCATGCATGCGAACTAGTACTTGATTTCCTGATGCATGTAGACATGGAAACATTGCACCGTACATTGGTCTAAACTCATGCAAACTCATATCTTGTACATCCATGGTATGGTTACACGTGATTCCTACTAATCCATCTTTATCTTAAAAAACGTCTGTAGCATATTCAGTACTAGATGAATACGTTGTTGTATCAACAGTGATCATCGCACTTAAATTACACGCGGCCATATCATATTCCCTTAAGAGCCTCAATGTGATTTTTCAAAAGTCCATTGCTTTTCAAAAGATGGATCCTAGCAATCCTAAATTTGATGAATGTTTCTTTGAGCTTCGTGATCTCATGCATGCTAAGGAAGATGTTAGAACCTTTAGCAATATCATTGTTGAAACCATTAAGATTCATCAACTTGCACATTGTCACACATCTAACGAATCTTTTGACCTAGGTGATGATCATATCTATGATGGTGATGATGATGTTGAGCATGGCTCTTATGATGAAGGCGAAGAATTTGACATTGAGATGGAAAAGACTATGAGAAATCTTAGTCTCATGGAAAATCTTCAAAACTATATGGCCAGAGGAAAACGTGACCTATCGTGATAAACACATATCATCACGAAAGTGTTTTTTGTAGTGTCCACCAGCGCAGCCCAAGCCTACGCCGGCACCACTCACCGCCCATGTGACGTACCAGTGGGAGGGTAGGGTGCTGGAGTGAGTGAGCATGCCACCCATGTGGCCGGGCATGACGCCAAAGCAGGAGGTGGTCTACCTTGCCCAATGGAGGCCCCACACGCTGGCG
>NC_041393.1:741911666-741922298 GCF_002162155.2 Triticum dicoccoides | reverse complement strand
AATGCAAGAGACGCATGCAGCTGGAGCGGGAGGAGGAGGAGCGCCTGCAGCGGTGTGCATGGGTGGAGGAGGAAGAGCGCGCTCCGCGCAACAGACGGTAGAGGAGGTGGTGCTGGCGGCCTACGACTGGGCATTCCCATGGGCTAAGTCGACAGTCTTCTTTGACCTCACCCGCTCCGACTCCGAGGACGACCCCCAAGGCTGCAGGCCACAATGGCTGGGCGGTTATATTTTTTATGTTTTTATTAATGTTAATTATATTTGAAGTGGACTTTGGCCGGCTGTTTAAATGTTTAATTATATTTCATTAATTTGCATGTTTGAAATTTAAATATTTGGTATTTTTTAAGACCACGTGGACTAATGTATCAGTTGTCTTTGGCGCATCGGCCGACCCTAATCAAAAACCGAACATATGCATCCGCTCCATGAACCCATACAAATAAAAAACGGACAAAAATCTCTGTCCTTTGGGTCGGTCGGTTGGAGTTGTACCGGATAGGAAGCGATGTACAGTACAATTTTTTTTAAACTTACCTACGGTACAAATTGAGTGCGAACGAAATGTTCCCGACGGATAAGCAGTCTCATCGTTAATAACAACATCATCTTTTCCACCGCCTCCTCCTCCTTCAAGAAATAAAGTTAGGGTTCGTGCCTCTCGCCGGCACTGGCATAGGTCTGTCTCGTCTCCGGTGGCTCTAGGGACATGGAGGCGCGGTGGATCCTGGTAAGGGGCGGTGGTAGGGCTCCGTTTTTAGTCGTTTTTCCAATATTGTTAGGGTTTGTGTCCTGCTAAGGAAGGCGAGACGGCGGCGGCTCCCTGAAGATGGAATAAAGGTCTCCCCACCTAGCCCTCGTTCCAGCGGTGCGTCTACCATCGTTGGTGGGCGCG
The DNA here is from genome assembly GCF_002162155.2 of Triticum dicoccoides. Taxonomy (NCBI): domain Eukaryota; kingdom Viridiplantae; phylum Streptophyta; class Magnoliopsida; order Poales; family Poaceae; genus Triticum; species Triticum dicoccoides. Next base: position 741,921,403 of record NC_041393.1, on the reverse strand, counting down.
TGGAGGTGTGTCTCCGGAAAATCTACCTTTGGTGGATTTTGTCGGATCTCGTCATTGTTCATCTACGTTCATGTGTTTTCGGTTTGGATCCTTCCGATCTACGTTATGTTTCATCCGCGACGGTTTCTGTTCTGGGGTGCTGGTCCTACGAGGCCTTAGCACGACGACTTTCCGACTGTCTACTACAACAAGTTGTGCCGACTCCAGCGATGGAGGGGTGATGACGGCGGCGGGCCTTCGGCTCGCTTTAGTGCTTGTAGTCGTCGCTAGGTGGTCTACTGATATGAATGTAATTTTTATTTCTAGTGTTCATTGTAGTGCCATGATTGTAGATAAATAGATTGGAAGTTTTATCGGAATTCTATTGTTCATTGTAGTGCCATGATTGTAGATGAATAGATTGGAAGTTTTATCCGAAAAAAAGAACGGATAAGCACATATGACACCGCGGGTCCCACAGCACTAGTGCGGGAAAAAAGGCAAAATCCATCACTTGAGTCCTCTGCGACGCGCGGAGGAAGGGAAGAGAAGCCTTGGCGACGGCAGAGGCCGGCGGGGACGGATTCGAATTCCTATCTGAACCGGTGACAGGTATGTAATGGTTGCTTGCTAGCATCCCTTTCCTTCTATGGTTGAGCTTAAGCGTGCGTTCTCGCCGCCGCAGGTTCCCTCTGCCGGATCTTGAAGCCACCGGCGGTGGCGCACCCGACATGGGAGGTGCGCTCACACTTCTCACACTCCAAGTAAACCTGGACAGCAGCGGCGACGGCTTAAGCCTGTCGGCGCCGCTGGACTCGGATGACCCTCAAGCGCCGGGTGGACCAAGTGTTCACATGCAATTTCTGAGTGAGTTTGTGCAGCAAAATCACGAAATCTTTGCTGAGCAGAATCACATCTAGTACCAATGTTGTCTAAATCCTTTGAAGCGTCAGAAAAATGACCATCCTCTTGTATAATTATGGGGTTAATCCGTTATGAGTGATGCAGGGTTCGTGCCGGTCATGCACCTACTGAACGTCCACCCTGCACCGGCAGAGTATGCGCCCTCGAGAATTCATTGAGGCGATACGCGGAGAAGAAAACCGACACTATCGTGGTGCCTGAAGCCGGAACCAGCTTCGATTCACTGGAAGAGGCATATGACCATTACAATCCGTATTCGTGGGAGCTTGGATTCGGAATAAGATACGGGAAGAGCAGGCTGAACATTAAGAGAACAAAATTTATGCAGGAGATACTGTGCGGGCGCTCGGTGGGTATTACTTCAATTCAGTCTCACGTCGAAAACATCTGCCGTACTATAGTATAAATTTCTGACCTTGTCCTTACCATTTCAGGGCAAGCCGAAAATGAATAGTAAACAGTCATGCCGCTGTAAGTTCCCTGCAATGATGCGTTTGCTGCGGTCGAGTGATGGTGGCTGGTACATAAGCGAGCACATGCCATCACACAACCACTCCCTTACAGATAAGTGAGGGGAAAAGGTACACTGGCCTTCGCACATGCATATCGATATATATACAAGAGATCTTGTCAATCAGCTCCGAGAGAATAATGTAAGCATCGGGTGAACTGTACCATATAATTGGTAGTTTCTTTGGTTCAATGATCAAAGCGCCTTTCACCAAGTGGGCGTTGAGGGGGTTGTGTGGTGAAATCAGCCGGGATCAAGTGGATGATGATGTCCGGAAGACAATGGAGGTTCTCGCGGAATTGCATTTAAAAGATGTTGGATTATACTACAGAGTACAATCTGACAGTGATAGTCGGATACATAATGTGCTTTGGTAACTGAAGCCAGCAGGATGCAATATCGTTACTTCGGAGATGCAATAACATTTGATACATCATACCACACAGACTTGTACGATATGCCATTTGGACTATTTGTGGGAGTGGACAACCACTTCCAAATCGTTATCTTTGGCGGTGTGCTTATCGGGGATGAGACGGCTGAAACCTTTGAGTGGGTATTTAGTGAATTTATCCGCATGATGGGTGGCAAGCATCCCCAAGCCTTGCTGACAGGTGAATGGCCCAACTGACTCCTACGCTTTGTTTTCTCATTTCATATCTCTAGAAATTTCCATTCGCAGTGTGCTGATTCATTACAAAAAAAATCATCTTATCTTGGCAGATCATAGCAGGGCTATGGAAGTTGCAATACAGAAGGTGATGCCTGACACGACCCACCAGTAGTGCAAATTGCATATTCTTAAGAAGGCAAAGGAATCTCTTGGTCCATATTATGCAAAACGGAGCAAGTTTAGATCAAACTTCCACAAAATCGTGCATCACATGCTTACAGTTGATGAGTTTGAAACTGCATGGGCAGTGTTGACTGAGATGCACGGACTGCATAAACACCCTTACCTCACACAGATCTATGAAGTGAGGGCAAAGTGGGCGAAACCATACTTCAAGGGTAATTTTTGCGCAAAAATGACAAGCACACCATGCAGCGGGAGTGCCAACCATATGCTCAAGGAATACCCGGCAAGTTGCCCCATGCATTTATTTGTACGGAAATACATGAGGCTTCTTTTTGATCGGCAAGCAAGCGAGAACTATGAAGAACGGTGTACAAAGACAGTAAGTACATTTATGTATGCATAATTTACGGCCCATCTGACACCTGCACACAGTATTGAATAACATGTGCATTCCATGAACACAGACATCTCCTGTGATTAAGATGAACACCCCGTTGGAGTTCCACGCTAGCAACATCTACACCCTGGCTATGTTCGAGAAATTCGGCGAAGTCCTGTATGAAGCAGGACAATACAAAGTGGAGGAAGTCGAAAAAGGTGCAAAATACTATGTACACCGGTACCACCTAGAGAAGCATGACAAATGGTGCAGGGCGTTGTACGTGGTGCAAGTTGTGGACCAAGGCGAAGAGCTTACATGCGAATGTGGTAACTTCGAGCACACATGGTTGCTGTGCTGCCATGCAGTTAAGGTACCGATAGATTGCGATAAGCAGAGTATTAGCTTCCGCGCCATTTGAAAGCTGTAGCTGACAAACAATATCTTTTTGTTCGCAGGTCCTTGATTTCATGGGTGTAGACCATATGCCACCAAAGCACATACTCAAGCGATGGACAAAAGATGCAAGGGATGTACTACCACAACACTTGGCATACCTTCAGAAGGATCAGATATCAGTTAACTCAATAACATTCAGACATTCAAACACAAGTGTGTATGAGTGCGCGATGGAACTCCTAAAGGAAACAATGCATAAACTGACACCTATAGCTGCTGTGCACGACGGGGTGGATTTAGAGCACAGGATTCAGGCAAACAAGGAGAAAGCTAGAGAGGTGTGTGTGGGCAAGCACCAAAGATTGGTTATGGGAGTGACTCAGTTGGTAGTGCAGTCGGTAATCTCCTCAGTTTGATGGCTCCAGAGGATACACAGAAGGCAGGCCAGCCAACGAGCAGCAGAGACAAACCTCCATATTATGTTCGTGCTGCGAAGAGCAAGAAACATAAGATAGTGACACACCCAACTGCTGCCAGAGCATGCGATACGAGCAAGCCAACACGCTTCTGCAGGATATGTCGTCAGCCAGGGCACAAGAGTACCACATGTCCGCAGAGGGGTGACCTCCCTCGAAAGGCAAAGAAGGAAGCGAAATGCTCAATCTGCGGGGTGGGAGGGCATCGGATGAACACCTGCAACAACCCTAAGGTTGTGCTACATGCTGTTGAGAACATGATCTATGGCGCATCTTGGCACATGACCGACGCGCCGTGATCAGCCAACGGCCGTCTGCTGGTAGCGGACTGGGGTCCGCGTAGCGAAATGCGGATAGCGGGCGATATTGCGGACGCTATGTCTGCGTGGCGGATTTATAAAAACAATAGATTATTGTGTATATTTCTGGATCATTAACAAATAGTCATGACATTTAATTTGAGTGATAGTGGACGCTATTGCGCTAGCGCTATTGCTATCTTCGCTATTTGAAACTCCTCGCACGTACCATATGGATCGGCCAACGGCAATGGCCGAAATGTTGTTTCTCCCGGTGTTGTTGCCTTGACGATCATGACCCTAAATGGTCAATGGTCGACAATAATTATACCAAGGTAACCATGATCAGGTAAATGGTGGCGACGATGACACAAAGGTCTTTGTCATTGGGTTATGAGTGTTAAGCTCAACTCGTCTTGTTGGCTTCACTGGGGTTGTTGGACTGTACTCCAAGCCTAATTTAACTAGGTAGCGTGCCTAACTTGGTCAGGGTTTTAGACCTTGGACATCTTGGCCCTGATTTTCCATAAGAAAAAATGAAGTGCCTTCTTATAGGTCAATTGCAGCTGCACTGCTTGTTTGGTTCAGCGAAATTTCTTGAAGTATCCTCAGCATTTATTCAATTAAAATACTAATGCCAAGATTAATTAGCAGCGAAGATCATATTGGTGGATAACATGCTCCCACTTAAGCATGGCACTGGCATTGAAGAAAAGGTACACGAGAGAAAAAACAATAAAAATTGAAATCATTATGGATGGATGAAATAAAGAAAAGGTATGTATCAAAAGGATTAGCATGGTTGGGAAGTAAGAGAAAAAAAGAAAAAATTGAAATCGTCTGGGATGGATGGAATAAAAAAATGAAATCATTTGAGATGGATGAAAAGAATTTGAGTAGTTGGGAAAGGAGAAAAAAGAAAAAAAATGAGTAGTCTGAGATGGATGAAATAAATGAAAAATAATCAAAATCAGCTCAGATGGATGTAAAAACATCGCTGAATCTGCGCAATTGCGAAGCGAGAGAATAAGAAAAATGGAATCATCTAGGATGGATGAAATAAAAAAAATAAAAACCATCTGCGGTGAATGAAAAAGACCAAAAAAACAAAAAGACCAACCGTATACGTCTACACGGATCTAACGATAGTACATCATCAAGCTATGCCCAATGGCTATACGTCGGCCTTTTACCTCCGCAGACCCGTTAGGTCAGCGCTAACTGACTCGTGACCGCATCGTTGGCGACCACCGGGTCAGCACCAGCGCATTTAAGCAGCGAAGTTGGCAACGAAGCTCGCGATGTGGTACTAAATAACCCAGCGGTGTGCTCGTTCCCGGCTCGCAGCATGGCTGAACTGTTCGATCCTCTGAATAATACATAGGAACCGGTCAGGTACCGAACTGAACAGCTTTTTGACAATGTCACTGTCATTGACATTGATGCCGAGAGCACAATCTCACCCGCTAGCGATGTGGCATTCATGCAGTACTGGTTGACGGTTTTCGAGTCCTTCATCTGCAGCTGGTTAAGCAGCCGTTTGAGCACTTCTGCTCGTGCCTTCATGATTCGCCCTCAGGGTGGACACGGTCCGGGCCGGTTCGGTCCCTAACCGAGCCGTCGTTAGGACCGGCCGTCGGCGGTCCGGACCGCACCGGACCGAGCAGCGTCGCGGTCCTGTTTTCAGGGACCGGACCGCAGCGACCAAAGCCCGAGCCGGACCGAGCGGCTCGTTTGGACCGGCCGGTGGTCACCCCAAAGCTTGCGCCGGAGCACTGCGACGCGGGGAGGACGCTGGAGGCAGCAGGGCTCGTCGTGGAGGTGTCTAGTGACTTCTGTGACTCACGGTGGACGGCACGGCGGCCAGGCAGAGCTCGGGCAACAACAACAACGAAGAATCTGGCACGACGGCCGGTGTACAGCGACGGCGTAGGGCCTCCCTCTTCAAGTTCTACCTTCCAGGTGATAGATCCGAGCATGGTGCATCCAGTAGACATGTTTTCCAGCGCCAGGGAGGCCGGTGGCCGCGCGGATGAACGACGACGGCGCAGACCAGCGCACGACCGACGCGCCCACCACGCACCCGCCACGCAGCTCCGGCCACGCGCTCGCCACGCACCCGCCACGACCTCGACACGCCCCCGCCACGCCCTCGGCACGCCCCCACCTCGTCCCGACATGCCCCCGCCACGCCCCCGCCATGCCACAGGTCGTGTTCGTCGGTCCGCTCGGTCGCACCGAGCTTTAACCGGACCGGACCGAGGGGTTTTTGGTCCCGTTTGAAGGGCCCGGACCGGCTGGATTCTATGCCGGGCCAGGACCGAGCCTGGCCGGACTGAGCGGGCCACGAGCCGGTCCTAAAGACCGCTCGTGCCGTCCACCCTGAATTCGCCCTTCGCCGACTCACAGACTGTATTGCCTCCAAACCATCCTTTGTCGTCTCCTTCACTGAGACGGCCATCATCACGTCGTCAGGCGACGCAACTCGCTCCGGCCAGAAGGGACTGTAATCGCGATCTAGCGCCGCCGTCGGATCCCTCCTTTGCCAACACCTCAGCCCGACACCTCTTCCTCCTCCATCGCACCTTCCTTCCCCCGCCCTCGCCTGAGGCGCCCTCCGGCAAATTCCGGATGGCTCCGAGGAAGCGGCGGGACCATTCTCCGGCTGCTCGATGTTGGTATGGCGGTTGCTATTCATGGATCAGGGATGGCGGTCCCTTTCACTACTAGGTAAAAGCTAGTAGTAGCGCGGGTTGGGGGTGTGGGCTACAACTAATGTTCAACAGTAGCGTGGGTTGGGGCGTGCTACTACTATCCTGCATAGCAGTAGCGTGTTTTTTCTTCCAGCGCTACTAGTACACCTTCCTAGCAGCAACGTCTTTTTTCACCCAGCGCTACTGCTACACCTCCATAGCAGTAGCGTCTGGTGGGCTACCAGCGTTACTGGTAAAGTTCGCTATTTTTTTCCATATAGCCGCTAATTTGTACTGGTTTATAGTAGTCTCATCATACGATTTAATCCATGCTATCTCCACTTGAATTTAATCCATGTCTATTTCACCCACTGATATATATAATAACTGATCATGCTCATAATGATATAACAACTAAGCATCATCATCATTAATAATAACTCTTCATCGTTATCATAATAACAAGTCATACTCATGATCATCATAGTCATCTAACAACTTCTACTCGTTATCATAATAACAAGTCATACTCATCATCATCATAGTCATCTAACAACTTCTAATCGTCATCATAATAACAAGTGATACTCATCATTATCATAGTCATCTAACAACTTCTACTCGTTATGATAATAACAAGTCATACTCATCATCATCATAGTCATCTAACCAACCCTACTTAATTGTTCTTAGCACATGAACATGAGTATTAGCATGGACATACTACCCTCTCTAAGGTAAAATAACATAAAACAAGATAGCCCCTGACGCTTCATTATAAAGTATGGAGTTTATCCTGTCTCCAATTCTTGCGCTTCGCACAATGTTGCTTACAAGTAGCTCCTTATGATTGTTCATACATTTTTCCATTTTTTTGATTTTCATGTCTTCAGCGATTTTAGAAATCCTGTATGAACAACGGTGAAGCCTAGGCAGACTTGGCCATAAGCTAATAACATCAAGGCGACCTTTTGGAAACATCAGATCAGACACACAAACCTTTGGGATTTTCTGTTGGAAAACATAATAATAATGTTGTAGTTAGCAATGTAGTTTAGCTTTAGAAGAATACATGCAAAAGATGCACGGATGTCGTAATAGTAAAAAATCTTACCATGCCATCTTCATGGATGTTAGCGTAGTTCAACACGTGCACTAGTGACACGCATTGACCATAATGTGTAGGAGTTTCATAATGGATATTGTAATTCTCAACATCAATAATAAATGAGATAAGATGATCTTTCTCCTCATAAGTTAATTCAGCGCCATCAGTGTAGTAGGTTTTGTCTACCATATTCCGTACATTTTTTGAAGAACGAAAATAAGTTGTTAATGGAAATAAGATGTCAACTATTTTGAAATAAACACTATAAATTACTTAATAAATATGTTTGAGAAACTCACATAGAGGTAGAAGCGGAAGCGTACCAACAACGACCCAAATATCGATATTATCTTCATCGACATTATCTTCGTCATCATTATCTTCGTCGATGTCATCTTCAGGATTGCCAAGGCCGAAGGTCATGCATACCCTCCTGAAAATCATACGCCTTGCACAGTGCTTCCCAATTGGAGCAACCAAAATAGGATACGCTCTTCGAATTGTATAGCTTTACAGCAAAATCACAACCATGATGGGTACGGAGATGAACTATCTTTGTCTCCATATTTCCAAGACCTTCAAAATTCAGATGCTCCAAGACATAGCGTGTTGTATGGCATAGGATAAGCTAGTGAAATTGTAAAAGACGGAAATTACATGTTGAAGAAGCATAAGTCATGCTTAGTTAGAAAAAAGACTTGTCGTTGCGTACCGTTTTAACATCGAAGGTCTCATCGAGCTTAATACTGAAGCGTCAGACCGTCTACCAGGTGAGCCCTGTCGCACAGACCCTGGTCGTCTGCACAGTAGTCGCACTCCGGGATCCTTTCGTTGTAGTCAAACATTTCCTATGTTCATAATTAAAAGATTAAACTCCTAAAATTCAATATATGTACTACAAAAATTAAATTGGATCATTATTATTCATCACGGATTGACTATCCGTCTGTCGAGTCTTTTTTTGAAAACTCTCAGCTGGTGTATACATTCGACCGTCGGTGATGGTAGCTCCTCCCTTCGTTCCCGAGTGCATTACACCAAATTGTCTAGCATAACAGTCGGCATTCTTCTTCTCTCATATATGATGAACACTCCCTCATTGTTTTTTGACTGTCATATATGGAGCCCAACAGACTTAAAGTCAACCCAAAATGTCGTTTAATGCTCCTTTTTGACAAATACAACACACTCAATATTTCCTATATTGTAGCACAAGCCATGCCAAAATTAATGGAAAGATCCGGCATGAACTTTGCTAAAAAAGGACATATCGAGCGCCTGAAATTTGCCGGAATGGAAATTAATCAACACTCCGGCAAAACATAGGCCACTCAGAGGTGAGCACTATAGTAGTACATAACACTACATATCACAAGTCTAAATCTCAGTCATATTTGATATTTGAAAGACCTACACTGAAAGTTGTCTATTCCATGGAAATTGTCACGGCTACTCATCTACTACTATACTACATCTATCAAAACATCTACATCATCATCGACAAGGGGATTTGGCTGGTCTCACCTCGATGTCGGAGGGGGGTGGTGACGGGGGCGACGACGGAGGTGATGTAGGGCTCCTAGATTTCTGCAAAAATAAGATATAAACAAAAACATTATTATCCTTATTTTAGGACTAAGTGAAACCCTATAAGATATCAACTAAATATTCAATTTGATTCAAAAAAAATTCTATTGTCTCCAATATGTTTCCTAAACCCTTGAAAAAAGCCTTGATTTTTTACCCACTATCTACTTCTTGAAACATAGAAATTTGTCATATAGCAGCATTCTAATACATTTCTATAATTCAAAATGTTCTATACCTAAAAGTTTCTATTACTATTTTTTTACTAAACCCTAAAAATTATGCCCTAAGTTCAGAATATAACAAGTACATGACATTTTTTCATATTCTAAATTTCTGTTACTAAAATTTCTAATCGAAATATCTAAAATTTCCTATTCTATTCAAAACACCTAAAATTGTAGAAAAAAACCTACATTTACTCAATGACCTAAAAAGTTATTTTATTAAAGAACCTACATTTGACAATGTCTACATTCTAAAACCTACATTTAAATTACCTATATTCTACAAGAACAGAGAGAGAAGGGAGGGAGGGAGGAGCGGTATGAAGGAGGGAGGGAGGATGGGGAGGAAGGAGGAG
>NC_041393.1:741909869-741911446 GCF_002162155.2 Triticum dicoccoides | reverse complement strand
GGATGGAGGAGGGAGCTAGGGAGGGAGGACGGTTGGGGGGAGGGAGGGTGACATACCGGGGGAGAGGGGGGGGGCAACTGCAGCAGCGGGCGGCAATGCAGCGGCGACAACGGGCCGGCAGTGGCAACGACGGGTGGGATGGGATGGAGAGTGTGAGGGCCGCGCGTGGTGAAGGTAAGTTAGACTTACCAGTTGCGCGGTATAGGAAAACGCGCTACTGGTATTCCCATGGTAGTAGCGCGTTTTCTAGGCAGCACTGCTACTATGCATAGCATGACGGCAATGGTGATGGCCAAAATATTAGTAGCACATTTTCGCGCTGCCATGCTATTGTTATAGTTGTAGCTGTAGCGCGCTATGTAATAAAGCGCTGCTGTTAAATAGCAGTAGGGCCCCAGTTCTAACCCGTGCTAGTGCTAATCCTATGTGTATAACGTTTTTCCTAGTAGTGTTTAGTGATTCTTCCCTGTCCGGTGGCGCGACGGAGCGGGTGGGCTGCTGGGGATCGGACCGGGCGTGGCTGGCGATTTACCGGTGGGTTAGTGCCGTGATGTCCCGGCGGCCAACAGCGCGGAGCTGCTTTTTCCTCCAACCCATGGTCCATGCAATCCTTATTACCGGACATGGCCGTGCCGCTAGCCGGTTACCGGATTGGGACGGAGCGGGAGGTGGGTATCCGGATTGGAATATTTCCCAGGTCGTCCTATTAGTCGCGATGGAGATGACAACCATGGGTGCCGTTTTTCTTCCTGGAGACGTCATTCGGGCCCGCCCTACCTTTTCCCACCTCAGGGTCTCTCGGGTGAAAACCTAGGGCGGCGACGGTGCTCTTCATTAGAGCCGTGTCCTTCTTGAAGGCGTCGTCTTGAGAGCTATGTGGTGGTGGGCACCACTTGGGTGCGTCGATAGTTGCAGATGGCGTGCCCCACTTGCTCCAGGTGGAAGCTATTTGGAGGGAAACCCTAGATCTATGTCTTCTAGGTTGGATAATGACGAAGACATTGGTTCCGTTCTCCCTCCTGGGGCCATCGTCTTGGTGCACTGGTTCACTATAGACGCCAACAGGTGGAGCGGTGTTTCATCGACCGCATTGATGACGGTGGGTCTCGACGGCATGGAACAGTCGAATACCAGAGTTGGACGCGGTTTGATCGACGCGCGCAGGCTGTAGAGCTATCTACTGCCGTGGTGATGTCGACGACAGATGGGACTAGCCAGATCTATGCAATTATTCCTCCTGAAGACGGGAGGGTGGAAGATGGTGGCGGCGGATCTCGGAGCCTGCGCAGGTGGTGCACGCACTAGTGCAGAACTGACCTTTAGTGCCGGTTCGTAACGGCCTTTAGTGCCGGTTCACCAACCGGCACTAAAGAGTGGGGACTAAAGGCCCCCCCTTTAGTACCGGTTCGTTACGAACCGGCGCTAAAGTGCCACCACGTGGCACGAGCCAGGCCCGGGTGCGCGTATGGTATTAGTACCGGTTGGTAACACCAACCGGTACTAAATATTGGGGGGGGGGGTTGATTTATTTTCCATTCAATTTTTTTGTTTGCTGGTATTTCACGATACTACAAATT
>NC_041393.1:741905925-741909341 GCF_002162155.2 Triticum dicoccoides | reverse complement strand
ACCAATACCATTAATTATTCACACATACACATGTATATACATATACAATTTCTCGTACATATGTTGCCTTTGGTGCCTCCGGAGCACGATGACAAGTGGTTCATGGGGGCGGTAGCGGGTAATAGTATTCTCCTTTGGGATCTATGACCTAGTCGAGCAAAAATCCGGCTATTTCCTCTTGAAGTGCTAGTATGCGGTCCGATGGTAGGAGCTTATCCCGCGCCGGTCTGAACTGTTAAGAAGGAGATCAATATGCATGTGTGTTAGTTGTGTGACTAGATATCAATAATGGTGTGAATAGTGTTCTGACAAACGTACCCAGTCCTGTCTATTATATCTGCTCCTTTCGCACGTCATCATGCGAATGTTCTCGCAAACGTAGAATGCACACAGATTATTCTCCGGCGCCTGCTTCAGGGCCTTTACGAGAATGGAATTGAATCAGATAACGATTAATCAAGCATGATAATTAATTAATGATATTGAAATAAGAATTAAAGAGATGGTAGCTAGCTAGTACTACTTAATTACTTACCTTGGGTCGATGACAAAACAACTTTTTTGCCCACTTGCCTGGAGTCACCTTGATGAACTTTGTCCATGCCCTGCCCACCGGCAAAGAAAATTAATAAAGGGGTTATTAAATAGTTCATATCAGGAAATGACGAACTAATAATTAATAGGCCGAGATATAGTTAATGATGATTGAAATTACCTGTTGACTATCCCCTTCATGATGGTGTAGTATTTATCTTCTTTAGTTAGTGAGTCCAGTAATTCAACTTTTCCTTCCTCAACTTTAATGTCTATCAAGACCCAGTGCCAACTGCATACGCACACGTTTGCATGTCTTAATTAAGCGGGCATGTGCATAAAATTAATCAACTACCGTAAACCGTATACACTTAATTATTAACATCTAGCTAGCTAGTAAGCAAAAAAACAGAATTTGTAGTACAAGACAGTGTGACTCATGGGAAGTTGTAAGGAAGTAGTATATCTTCATTGCTATTGAGGCGCTTCATGAACTCTAGCATGCTTTGCTCTACAGCATCTTTAGAATATTCAATCTGCCATATGTCCTCATTAATGGTATTTGGGTCAATGAACCCAACGCCATAGCGTCCAGCTTTTTTCATTTCATACATCTTCATCCTGCATATAATATCACAGAAAAAGAATATAGTGAGGATAATTACATATAGTGATTGCTCAAAATTATCACTACATAACTAGCTTGAGACTTAAATTACAGAAAGAAATCACTTACAGAAAATAGCAACTGAGGATAGACTTGTCGAGTGCGTCTTGATTGTATAACTGAAATAGTTTTGGATACTCAATGGCCAGAGCTTTCTCATGGTAATAATGCTCATGCTTGACATTCACTATGAGGGACTCTCGATTGGAAATCTTGGTAATGTTCATGTATCATTGATGCAATTGATGCATTCGCGTTGGGAGGTCCTTGACCTTGTCTGGATGGACCAAAGGTTGGCCCCGGACATATTTCCATGCTATTTCCGATTCTCTAAGCGTAGGCATGGGCTCGATTTCGAGGAGTTGTCCAACAGAGATATTGAGCATTTGAGCTTGCATTATATGATCCTCCGTTATTACCACATCGCCATGCTGGGGAACGCTAACGGTTTGCCCACAATAATATTTGGCGGGCGCACTACTCCCCTCATGTGTTGTTGGCACAACAAGCGGGGGGATCGCTTGCGCCGCCTGTTCTCCCAACTGGGGAACGGTTTTCCCGCATTTTTTGCCAGCTGCTTGTTGGCTCGAGCTCGAGCTCGCTTCCTTCTTTAGCTGTTCTCAATGTAGTTTCCTGATTTGGCGCTCATAGTCCGAGTCAATAGGCTTGGGAGCTGGTTCTCTAGCCATACGAATGAAGTGGTCAATTACTTTCTCAGGCACTTTCTCCTTTGGTGGTGGTGCCGGTTTCGGTCCAAAATGGGCGTGCACTTGGGCTTGCACTATGGCTGTGTTTTGCTCCTTAGTCATGTCGTAAGGCCTCTGAGGAAGAGGAGCGAGGCTTGGACCATATTTATATCGCTTGTCTCCGCCTGTACTTCCTGAACTACCTCGACTCGTACCGCTACGCACCAAAGCTGCGGCATGTCTCTTCTGCGATTGCTGAGACGGTGGAGACGACTGACGTGGAGTTGGACCAGGAGAAGTGGCCTGACGATGTGTCGGACTTGAAGCAGGAGGTGTGGCCTGACACGGTGCCGGACTTGAAACCGGAGAAGTGGCATGACGCTATGCCGGACTTGAAACTAGAGGAGTCAGCTCACGCGTTCGGGGACTTGGAGGAGGTGGCGGACTTCGAGGAGGAGTCGTCTCACGTGTTCGTGGACTTGGAGGAGAGGGAGTCTGCTGACTCGGTGGCGGACTTCGAGGAGCAGTCGGCAGACGACGCGGTGTCGGTGGACTTCGAAAGATGATGCAATCCTTTCTCCATAGGATGATGCGATGTGTGGCCTCTCCCAGTGTGCGCTCGTCTTCACCTCTAGGAATGTCAAGCGTTAGCCCCGAATATGGGTCCACCACTTCATCAACCATGACACGAGCATAGCCCTCTGTAATCAGGATGCAATGGTAGGTTGCTTCGGGGGTAACTGGAAAAGCAATGCCGTCCGCCACCTTCATGGATATGTTCTTCATTTTGGAGTGTAGCTCACAGTTAGTGTTCTCTATGACGTCATTGTAACGCCCCAGATATTCTTTCCATATTTGTATCCAACTCTTGCCGTCTCCGGCGCTAAGTTATATTTATTTCTCGGGTTTGGGTTTTTGTCTCCGCGTGTTGTTTTTCTTTTTCGTGCATCTCTTATCATGTCATCACGTGCATTGCATTTGCATACATGTTCATCTCATGCATTCGAGCCTTTTCCCCGTTGTCCGTTTTGCATTCCGGCGCTTCGTTCTCCTCCGGTGGTCATTTCTACCTTTCTTTCGTGTGTGGGGTTTAAACATTTCCGAATTGGACCGAGACTTGCCAAGCGGCCTTGGTTTACTACCGGTAGACCGCCTGTCAAGTTTCGGGTCATTTGGACTTCGTTTGATACTCCAACGGTTAACCGAGGGACCGGAAAGGCCTCGTGTGTGTTGCAGCCCAACACCCTCCAAATTTGGCCCAAAACCCACCAAACTCTGCTCCATGTCCTAGAGCGTTCGATCACGATCGTGTGGGCGAAAACCGCACCTCATTTGGACTCTCCTAGCTCCACTTATGTCTATTTATAGACCCCCTCCTCCAAATCCCGGATCCCCTCGTCTCAAACCCTAGCTAAAAAAAAAACAGATCTCCTTCCTCCGCCGCCGACGGACGTGTCCGGCCCGCGCCGGACAGCGTCCGCTCCACCCAGCCGCCCGCCTCAGCCAACGCCGCCGCGCCACGTGTCCCG
>NC_041393.1:741895673-741905063 GCF_002162155.2 Triticum dicoccoides | reverse complement strand
TCCTCGCCGCGTCTCCGGCCGGATCCGGCCGCGGGAGTGCCGGATCCGGCGACCCCGACCTCCCCGGCCTCTTCCCCGAGCTCCGGCGAGCTCCTGGGCCTCTCCGGCGCAACTCCGGCGAGCAGCTACAGTGTTTCCGGCGAACTCCGTAAACCGCGCCAGATCTGGATCTGGGTCGTTTCGGTTGACTTCTCTCCCCCTAACCCTAGTCCATGATGCATTCTTTGACTGCCCGTAACTTTGCACCCGTAGCTCCGATTTTGGCATATGATATATCGAAATCTTCGTCTCGACATGTACATCATTTCTTTCCATTGCATCATTTGCATTTGAGGTCATCTTGTTGCCCAAAATGCTGTTAGAAGGAGGCTTCGTGAGTTAAATTGCAGATCCGTTAGTTCATCATGCACTTTTGTCATTTTTGCTATGTTTAATTCGTGCATGATATGCCTGTGCCCCTTTGGGATGAATTGTTAAAATTTTTGTCTTCTTTCCAGTGGTGCCACCCATGCATTTTTAGGATGTGTGTGTTGTCTTGTGCAAGCTTGCGAAGAGAGGTACCTGAGATTGCTGATTTCAGAGACTTAGTGATTTTCACTAAGTCTGGGATATTTTAGTTCGTGATGCTATATGTCCAGCTTGTTTCCTAGTGATCCGTGCCTCTTTTGAGGATGATCAGTAAGGGAGTTTTGATAATTATGTTATGCTCTTTCCATCCATGTCTTTGTTTGCATATGTGGAGTGCTCTAGTTTGACTCAATTGAGCTCAACTTTTGCTTCGTTGTTAATCCGGGCAGATCGTCAACTTGTTTGCGATTTTGCCGATGCTACCGTTAGTGTTCCATGCATGCTATGCCTTCGTTCTTGCCATGTGTAGCTAGCACTTTGTGCCTTCTTGCTGGTTATATGCTTTCCTTGCCATGACTTGCATCGTAGTGACTGCATCGAGCTCGTTTACATGCCTTCGTGAGTTATATTTCAGCGTGTCTCAGTTTTCACTAAGTCTGAAAACTGATTGTGTTCGAGCTATGTTCGTGAGCTCGGTAGAGTATTTTGTGAACCCTTTTGGCCCCAGGTCACTTTGAGTGTTTTTTAAGCTTGTTGAGTAGCTCCATGCCATGTTATTACTTGTCATGTTCAGGTTTTCTATCATGTTGTTTTGCTGCTCCGAAGAGAGCATCGTGGTCTGAAATTTCAGACTAGTGTTAATTTCACTAAGTCTGAAATCTGTTTTGCATTTGCGTTTTAGCCATGCTTGTTTGAACCTCTTAATGGATGAATTTGCCTTTGTCTCAGTGCTAGTGTTTTGTCAACCATCTTGTGTACATCACTGCCATATATTTTGTTTTCATGTTTGGTGGCTGTAGCATGTTCATTTCGTTGCATTTAGATGCCTACTTGCTGTAAATCGCATACCGGTGTCATATCTTAAAACGCTCGCCATTTCCAAACCGTAGCTCCGATTCCAATGATCTTTATATCGTTTTCAAGCGATTTCATCCCCTCTATCCAGTGACACACTTGGTTTTCCAAGTTGATGCCAGGTTCATGCATTTTATGTCATATCTTGCATTTTGCATCCCGCATCGCATCCCGCATAGCATATCGTCATTTCATCATATTGCTTGGTCTTGCCGTGGTTGATTGTATCCTTGTTGCTTGTTTGTCTTGTTGGGTAGAGCCGGGAGACGAGTTCGCTACCGAGGAGCCCGTTGAGTTTGCTTGCGAGGATCCAGTCAACTCTGACAACTGTGCAGGCAAGATGATCATACCCTCGAAATCACTACTATCTTTGCTATGCTAGTTTGCTCGCTCTTTTGATTTGCCACTGCTACGATGCCTACCTTTTCTTGTCAGCCTCCCAATTGCCATGTGATCCCCTAACCCACCATTGTCCTAGCAAACCGTTGATTGGCTATGTTACCGCTTTGCTCAGCCCTTCTTATAGCGTTGTTAGTTGCAGGTGGAAGATTGGAGCCGTTCCTTGTTGGAACTTTTATTTACTTGTTGGGATATCACAATATATCTTACTTAATTAATGCATCTATATACTTGGTAAAGGGTGGAAGGCTCGACCTTATGCCTGGTGTTTTGTTCCACTCTTGCCGCCCTAGTTTCCGTCATATCGGTGTTATGTTCCCGGATTTTGCGTTCCTTACACGGTTGGGCTATTATGGGAACCCCTTGACAGTTCGTCTTAAGTAAAGCTCTTCCAGCAATGCCCAACATTGGTTTTACCATTTGCCACCTAGCCTTTTCTTTCCCTTGGGTTCTGCAGACTCAAGGGTCATCATTATTTTACCCCCCGGGCCAGTGCTCCTCTGAGTGTTGGTCCACCTGTCAGCTACCGGTGGCTACCAGGGGCAACTCTGGGCTGGCCTACCCGTACCTAGGACAATCTGAGTGTGCCCTGAGAAAGAGATATGTGCAGCTCCTATCGGGATTTGTCGGCACATTCGGGCGGTGTTGCTGGTTTAGTTTTACCCTGTCGAAATGTCTTGTTGTACCGGGATACCGAGTCTGATCGGAACGTCTCGGGTGGAGGTCTATTCCTTCGTTGACCGTGAGAGCTTGTCATGGGCTAAGTTGGGACTCCCCTGCAGGGTTTGAACTTTCGAAAGCCGTGCCCGCGGTTATGGGCAGATGGGAATTTGTTAATGTCCGGTTGTAGAAAACCCGAAGTTGACCTTATTTAAAATACATCAACCGCGTGTGTAACCGTGATGGTCCCTTCTCGGCGGAGTCCGGGAAGTGAACACGGTGTTGGAGTTATGCTTGACGTAGGTTGCTATAGGATCACTTCTTGATCATACTTGTACCGACCGTGCTTTGCCTTCTCTTCTCGCTCTCTTTTGCGATTGTCGCCACCATATATGCTAGTCGCTTGCTGCAGATCCACATATATTTGCCTTATCCATTCCCATGAGCTTAAATAGTTTTGATCGCGTGGGTGTGAGATTGCTGAGTCCTTGTGGCTCACAGATACTACAACTCCAGATGCAGGTCTAGGTGATTCCGCTCCAGGTGACGAGTACGAGCTCAAGTGGGAGTTCGACGAGGACTCTCAGCGTTATTATGTTTCTTTTCCCGATGATCAGTAGTGGTGCCTGGTTGGGGTTATCGATTCAGGACCTTGTCGCATGTTGGGTTCTTTTCTATCTTGGCGCCGTAGTCGGGCCATGAGTGTTTGTTTGATGGATGTTATTTATGCACTCTGATGTGACGTGGCGAGTGTAAGCCAACTATGTTATCTCCCCCTTTTATTATATATTACATGGGATGTTGTAATGATTGCCTGACTTGCGACATTGCTTTCAATGCGGTTATGCCTCTAAGTCGTGCCTCGACACGTGGGAGCTATAGCCGCATCGAGGGCGTTACAAGTTGGTAATCAGAGCCTTCCCCGACCTTAGGAGCCCCATTGCTTGATCGTTTTTAGCAGCCGAGTTGTGTCTAGAAAAATGTTTTGAGTCCTTAGGAATTATATATCGGAGAGCTTAGGAATTCTTTTACTTCCCAGTCTCCTCATCGCTCTGGTAAGGCATCCTGACGTAGAGTTTTGACTCTTCTCTTCTCAAATTTCACTAAATTTTTTTTTAGGATCACGCGAGTATCTTGGTTTTGTTCCGATGGTTTTGTGACGAGAACATTGTTCTTGGTGCCTCCTGTCTTTAGGGGTTGTGGTAGTGTCCCGGGGAGTTGAGCTCCGAGGTGTTGTCGTCACAATTTTATCGTTGCAATTCTGGTATACTTGAGATTTGTGCGCGACATCGAAAATCTCTTTTATGCAGTTCGTTGGTGAGATAACCTCGACGCCACCCAGTACTGGGGCGGGAGTTCGGTAGTACCGCCATAACTTGTATAACGGATGCTTTTCGAAGGTTGAGATAGATGGTTTCCGAAGTTTTCCTTGGTTATGTGTTGAAGGATGGATACAGCTGGATGTAGGATTTGCTAGTTTGGGTGAGATATTGTGCTTCCCCTGTATCCCCAACACCTGATTGCATAACCAGAAAGGTTCGGGAATTTCATAGGTGGGAATTCTAGTAGCTCTAGTTCTTCTTCCACGGATATTGGTTGAGATTGGGTTTTCTTACCGATTATTCGTTCTTGATCCGTACCTTGTTGAATTGTTTCTCTACCTTAATTCTTCGTGGCTTCTCAATTTATGGATATATGACCACTTCAAGAGAAATGCATTCGTTCATTCTGTTCGGATGTGAAGACTATATGTTGCAATTTTCATTCCGTTGGATTCAGCTTCTATATTGTTGTCTATCAGTGTGCTAATGGTGGCCAACCTGTTCAGGATGGCTCCTCCAACGCGCACGACTCCGAATCCTGATCCGCCTCCACCTCCGCCTCCTCCGGAAGCATGGCAAGCTGTGATGGCCGCTACTAATGCAAACACACAGTTGATCATGCAAATTCTCCAAGAGCGCAATCAAGGCAGTCAAGGGAATCAAGGCCATAATCAGCACCACTTTGCTACTCTGAACCAGTTCCTTGCTAATGGCCCAAAGACGTTCAGCGGTTGTGTTGAGGCTACCGATGCTGACGATTGGCTAGTGGATCTGGGCAAGCATTTTGAATGTAGCAACGTCAGGCCTGAAGATTTCGTCAAGTTCGCTTCTTTCCAGCTCAAAGATCAGGCTGCAGAGTGGTTCCAGCAGTACAAGGATTCCAGAGGTGGACATGTTATCACTTGGAATGATTTTCGTCAAGATTTCCGCGCTCATCACATCCCTCAAAGTGTGGTTGAGAGTAAGCGTCAGGAATTCCGCAATCTGAAGCAAGGCTCTTTGTCTGTCTATGACTACAACAAGTTGTTCCAGGATCTCGCCCGTTTTGCCAAGCAGGATGTTCCTGATGAGAAGAGCATGATCTATCAGTTCAGGGGTGGTCTTCGTGAGGATATTCAGCTCGCTCTTGTCCTCTTTGAGCCGTTGAGATACGATGAGTTCTACAACATGGCACTGAAGCAAGAGGCTGCTCAGATGAGGTGTGATGCTTCCAGGAAGCGTGCCAGAGATGTTACTCCGTCTTCCTCTACTCAAGTGGTCAAGCAGCAGAAGTATTGGCTTCCTCCTCCTCCGTTCCGTCAGCCGTATCAGCAGAAGAGCAAAGGTGGCAGTGGTTTCTCCCACCCACCCAACCCAGGCTTTCAGAACAAGTCTTCGTCTCAAGCGCCAAGATCGAGTGCTCCGTATCACCGTCCGCTTTCAGAGGTCACGTGCAACAAGTGCCAACAGAAGGGTCACTATGCCAACAAGTGTACCAACCAGAGGCGTCTTCCTCCTCCTCCTCCTGTCAGATCGGCAAGTACAGCTGTGGTCAAGCATAACCCCAAGTCCGCCAAGGTCAACTTGATGAATGCAGCTCAGGCAGAGGACTCGTTAGATGTGATCATGGGTAACCTTCCTGTTAATGATATTCCTGCAAAAGTTCTTTTTGACACTGGTGCATCGCATTGCTTCATCTCGAGACCGTTTACAAATAGGCATGAATTGGTCTCACAAGTTTTACCTAGTCCTTTAGAAGTTGTCTCTCCCGGTAAGCGCATGCAGGCTAACTCCATCGTTCCGGATGTTTCTATCACTCTGGGTGACTACAAGTTCTTGGCTTCTCCTACGGTTCTCGGCAACTCGGATATCGATCTTATTCTCGGGATGGACTGGCTCTCTAAGCATAAAGCTCAGCTTGATTGTGCAGCCAGGCAGATTCAACTGACTCATTCGTCTGAGGATGTCATTGTCTTTGCCGCTCGGGATAATACCATCCGGTTGTTTTCTCTCAATGAGAAGGGTGAATTGGATGCTATTTCGCAGATTCCGGTTGTTTGTGAGTATCAAGACGTCTTTCCAGAAGAGCTCCCAGGAATGCCTCCGCACCGGCCAGTTGAATTCGTTATCAAACTTGAGCCTGGCACGGAACCTGTGTGCAAACGTCCTTACAAGCTCGGACCTGAAGAGTTGAAGGAGCTGAAGAAACAACTCGATGAGCAAGAAAGATTGGGTCTCATTCGGCCTAGTACTTCTCCGTGGGGTTGTGGTGTTCTTTTTGTGAAGAAGAAGGATGGATCGAGTCAACTTTGTGTTGATTACCGTCCAGTAAACAAGAGGACCATCAAGAACAAATACCCACTTCCCAACATCAATGAGCTGTTCAAACAACTCAAGGGTGCTCAAGTATTCTCCAAGCTTGATCTCCGTATGGGTTATCATCAGATTCGTATTCGTGAGCAAGATATTCCCAAGACGGCGTTCAGAACAAGTGTCATGTCTTTTGGCCTCGCAAACGCTCCTCCGACGTTCTCTCGCATGATGAACTTCATCTTCAACCCCTACACCAATGAATTCGTTTTGGTCTATCTCGACGACATTCTGGTTTTCTCGAAGAACAAGAAAGATCATGCCAAGCACTTGCGTTTGGTTCTTGACAAGCTCAGAGAACATCAGTTCTACGCCAAGTTCTCCAAGTGTGAATTTTGGCTCGATGAGGTTCTTTATCTTGGCCATATCATCTCTGCCAAGGGCATTTCCGTGAATCCTGAGAAGGTGTCTGCAATTGTGAATTGGGAACCTCCTCAGAACGTGAAGCAACTCCGCAGTTTCCTCGGTCTCGCAAGCTATTGCAGAAGATTCGTTGAAAACTTTTCTAAGATCGCCAAGCCTCTCTCAAATCTTCTTCAGAAGCACGTCAAGTACGTTTGGTCTCCGGAGTGTGATATGGCTTTCAACACTTTGAAAGAGAAATTGATCACTGCTCCAGTTCTGACTCCGCCTGATGAAACCAAGCCGTACGAGGTCTTTTGTGATGCCTCTCTCCAAGGTCTCGGTGCTGTACTGATGCAAGAGAAGAAAGTTGTTGCTTATACCTCTCGCCAGTTGAAACCTAATGAGAAGAACTACCCCACTCATGATCTCGAGTTGGCGGCAGTTGTGCACGCTTTGTTGACTTGGAGACATCTTCTATTGGGAAGAAAAGTGGACATTTTCACTGATCACAAGAGTCTCAAGTACATCTTCACTCAGCCTAATCTCAACCTCAGGCAGACTAGATGGGTCGAAATGATTCAAGAGTACAATCCGAGTATCGAGTATACTCCAGGCAAGGCTAATGTGATTGCTGACGCTTTGAGCAGAAAAGCATATTGCAACAGTCTGATTCTCAAGCCTTATCAACCCGAGCTTTGTGAAGCTTTCCGCAAACTTAATCTGCAAGTTGTTCCTCAAGGTTTCCTCGCCAACCTTCAAGTCTCTCCTACCTTAGAAGACCAGATTCGCCAAGCCCAACTTCTTGATGCTATGGTGAAAAAGGTGAAGATTGGTATTGCAAAGAGTCAGTCCAAGTACAAGTGCTACCGACTTGATGACAAGGACACTCTCTTCTTCGAGGATCGAATTGTTGTGCCCAAAGGTGAACTTCGTAAGATGATCATGAACGAGGCTCACAACTCTCTCCTCTCCATCCACCCTGGTAGTACGAAGATGTATCAGGATCTCAAGCAAACTTATTGGTGGACTCGAATGAAGCGCGAGATCGCTCAATTCGTGAACGAGTGTGATGTCTGCAGAAGAGTGAAGGCAGAACACCAAAGGCCAGCAGGTCTCCTCCAACCTCTTGCCATTCCAGAATGGAAGTTCGACCACATTGAAATGGACTTCGTGACTGGGTTTCCAAAGTCCAAGCGTGGCAATGATACTATATTTGTTGTCATCGACAAGCTCAGCAAAGTGGCTCACTTTCTGCCTATCAAAGAGTTGATCACTGCAGCTCAATTGGCGGAACTCTATACCTCTCGCATTGTCTCTCTGCACGGTATTCCTCAAGTGATATCTTCAGACCGTGGCAGCATTTTTACCTCCAAGTTTTGGGATTCTTTTCAGAAAGCCATGGGCACCAACATCCGCTTCAGCACAGCTTTCCATCCTCAAACGAGCGGTCAAGTCGAGCGTGTCAATCAGATTCTTGAAGACATGCTCAGGGCTTGTGTGATTTCTTTCAGCATGAAGTGGGAGGATTGTCTTCCTTATGCTGAATTCTCATACAACAACAGCTTTCAAGCAAGTTCGGGCAAGGCCCCCTTTGAAATTCTATATGGCAGGAAGTGCCGTACCCCTCTCAACTGGTCTGAAACCGGTGAACGTCAACTGCTGGGTAATGACTTAATCACAGAAGCAGAAGAAATGTGCAAAGTCATTCGTGATAACCTCAAAGCAGCTCAATCCCGCCAGAAGTGCTACTATGATAGTAAGCACCGTGATCTGGTTTTCGAGATCGGAGATCATGTTTACCTCCGCGTCTCTCCCATGAAAGGTATTCGTCGCTTCGGTATCAAAGGGAAGCTTGCCCCTAGATACGTGGGACCTTTCAAGATTGTCAGCAAGAGAGGCGACCTCGCCTATCAACTCGAGCTTCCTTCAAACTTTGCAAATGTTCATGATGTGTTCCATGTCTCTCAGCTTCGAAAGTGCTTCAAGACTCCTGACCGCACCGTCAACTTCGAGGACATTGAGCTCCAAGAAGATCTCTCTTATCGAGAGCACCCAGTTGCTATTCTTGAAGAGACTGAACGCAAGACTCGCAACAAGTCAATCAAATTTCTCAAAGTTAAGTGGTCTCACCATTCCGACCGTGAAGCCACCTGGGAACGCGAGGATCACCTCCGTTCTGAGTACCCGGAGTTCTTTCAGTCCTAGATCTCGGGACGAGATCTTTTCATAGTGGTGGAGTGTTGTAACGCCCCAGATATTCTTTCCATATTTGTATCCAACTCTTGCCGTCTCCGGCGCTAAGTTATATTTATTTCTCGGGTTTGGGTTTTTGTCTCCGCATGTTGTTTTTCTTTTTCGTGCATCTCTTATCATGTCATCACGTGCATTGCATTTGCATACATGTTCATCTCATGCATTCGAGCCTTTTCCCCGTTGTCCGTTTTGCATTCCGGCGCTTCGTTCTCCTCCGGTGGTCATTTCTACCTTTCTTTCGTGTGTGGGGTTTAAACATTTCCGGATTGGACCGAGACTTGCCAAGCGGCCTTGGTTTACTACCGGTAGACCGCCTGTCAAGTTTCGGGTCATTTGGACTTCGTTTGATACTCCAACGGTTAACCGAGGGACCGGAAAGGCCTCGTGTGTGTTGCAGCCCAACACCCTCCAAATTTGGCCCAAAACCCACCAAACTCTGCTCCATGTCCTAGAGCGTTCGATCACGATCGTGTGGGCGAAAACCGCACCTCATTTGGACTCTCCTAGCTCCACTTATGTCTATTTATAGACCCCTCCTCCAAATCCCGGATCCCCTCGTCTCAAACCCTAGCTAAAAAAAAAACAGATCTCCTTCCTCCGCCGCCGACGGACGTGTCTGGCCCGCGCCGGACAGCGTCCG
>NC_041393.1:741873483-741892207 GCF_002162155.2 Triticum dicoccoides | reverse complement strand
TTCCTATGAGCTTAAATAGTTTTGATCGCGTGGGTGTGAGATTGCTGAGTCCTTGTGGCTCACAGATACTACAACTCCAGATGCAGGTCCAGGTGATTCCGCTCCAGGTGACGAGTACGAGCTCAAGTGGGAGTTCGACGAGGACTCTCAGCGTTATTATGTTTCCTTTCCCGATGATCAGTAGTGGTGCCTGGTTGGGGTTATCGATTCAGGACCTTGTCGCATGTTGGGTTCTTTTCTATTTTGGCGCCGTAGTCGGGCCATGAGTGTTTGTTTGATGGATGTTATTTATGCACTCTGATGTGACGTGGCGAGTGTAAGCCAACTATGTTATCTCCCCCTTTTATTATATATTACATGGGATGTTGTAATGATTGCCTGACTTGCGACATTGCTTTCAATGCGGTTATGCCTCTAAGTCGTGCCTCGACACGTGGGAGCTATAGCCGCATCGAGGGCGTTACAGTCATCCACAGGGTATGTATCCAGCAGTGTGTCGCCCGAGGAAGAACCAACGCTGCTTCTCGGCATGGATGGGACGGTGTTATCCAATGCTGGACGATCATCCGCTTGCTGCTGCCGCTGCTGAGACCCCCTTTCCTGGCTAAGTGAGTCGATCTGCTGCTGCTGCTGCTGGAATTTGAGTGCCAGGTCCGCGTGCCTTGCTTCTAGGCCTTGAAGGCGTTCCGCGTCCCGCTTCCTCTGCTCCTCCTCCAGCTTCCTCTTCTTGTCCTCCTCCATCTTCTTTCTTGCACGGGACCTGTAGTCATCATTCCAGTCCGAAAAGCCCTCATACCAGGGAATAACGCCCATGCCTCGTGTTCTTCCCGGGTGTTCAGGATTTCCCAGGGCGCACGTAAGCTCGTCGTTCTCTCTGTTGGGCGTGAACACCCCCGCTCGAGCTTCTTCTATTGCGTCAAGTATCTTTTGTTCAGCTCCTTTTAGATTTGCCTTCTTCGAAACCAGGCCTGTCTTCGGGTCCAACGCCCCCATGCGCATAGAACCAAGTTCTGCACCTGGGGGGGGGGGGGCAGCTCCTAGTAATCGGAGTGACCCCTGCACCCTCCATCTCTTACTCAGCCTTATCCCACTTAGGCAATCCCACCGCGTAGCCACCTGGACCCATCCTATGGAACTGCGTCTTTCTTGCGGCATTTGCCTTGTTTTTCATCGACCGTTCCTTAGATAATTCTGAATCCTTGAAGGTCACGAAATCGTCCCAGTGTTCTCTTTGCTTCTCCAGTGTTCCCTTGAAATCTGGAGTCTTCCTTTCATTAGCGAGGTAGTTGGCCCATACAGTTTTCTTGTGGGTGTTGAATGCAATTGCCATCTTGTTAAGAGCAGTGGCCTTGACTTTCTCCACATTTGCTTTAGTGAAATGATCTGGTAGGGTGAAATGTTCCATCAGAGATTTCACCAGGTCTTTTTTGGCTGTGTCGTCGACCCAAGTAACACCTGGATGTTTAGTCTTTGGCTCTTTCCATTCTTGAATGGAGATGGGGAGTTTGTCCTTCACAAGAACTCCGCACTGACGATTCCACTTGTCCGCAACGTTCTTAGGCGTGAGGGGTTCGCCACTAAGTTTGGTGGATTCGATGTGGTACTTTACACCATCCTTCAACAATCTGCCCTGGCCTCGCTTTGTCTTGCTGTCTGTAGAAGCAGATTTGCTTGATCCGGAGGGCTGAAAGAAGAAAGATCGATTCGTTAATATATCTTCAATAAAAAACATGTGATAATCACCAGGATGCATGCTTATATAAATATACCTCGTCGGTAGTCTTTTTTATTTGAAGATCAGCATTGTCTGTGTCATCACAAACATTGTCTATGTCATCATAGTCATAGTTCATGACTTCATTAGCTCGGTCGTCGAGATCGAATATCTTTTCATCACCCTCTCCGGTATTGTTCAGATATTGGGAGCCGTCACCTTCATTCAGATCATCTAGCCTGTGAGGGCTGCGTATGATGTCGAACAATTCCTCTTCTCTCTCTCTCCCGGTATTGTCCGCCATAGCTTTTACTTTACTAATTAATACAGAAGAAATATAAAACAATTTAGTATTCAAATTACAATGCATGGATGCAATTAATCAATAAGGAAAAACTTAATCTCGAATACATTGTCTCGAATATATAATCTCGAATACATCATCGTCTTAATATATATAATCTCGAATACATCGTCTCGAATATTATATATTGAATACATCACTGGCTAGGTACCTAATAAAGATCGAGTACTACAGAAGAATCTAGGGCGCCACTCGCGGTTCCTGGGGCGCGGGCGGTGCACATCCAAAGAGAAGGAACCATCACAGGATCATATCTCCGGCCATCTGCCCAAAGAACCCGCCAAGTAGTGGAGAACCTGATGTCGTCCATAGCAGCCATGTAGCGATGGAAGTGCTCATCTTCCTCCCTGACACGGTGATGCACCACCTTCGGCGGGGCCGGCTGCCTCTGCACCGAATGTGGCCCACGCGAACGCGACCAAAGAAGATCAGGGTCGATGACAGGACCCGAGGTCGGGTTCCTCACCAAGCGGCGCACCCCTCCAGGTAGCACCTCCCAGTGCCAGCCCGGCGGAGCCCAGTCCCGGACATGGGTCCTCTGAAGCAGGACGTCGTCGCGAACGGGTCGACGGCGAGGATGCGGGCCGGGCATATCGTCGAGAACAAATACTATATGCCCGCAAAAAGTAACATTTTTTAAATGATTGGATTGTGATAACTAAAATTCTATATATATGCAAATTCAAACAATTTGACATTAATCTAATTCATCTAACTAAAACTAATTCTAAAATTTCCTGATTATATAACTAACATTTCTATAACAATTCTAATATTTATATAACTAAAAAACCAGAAAAATTGCTAACATTTCTATAAATATTTCTATAACTAAAAAACAGAAAACATTTATAACATTTCTATATAACTAACATTTCTAATATTTATATAACTAAAAAACAGAATAACTTCTAATATTCTATAACTAAAAAAACAGAAAAATTTATAACAAACAAACTAATGTGTGTGTGTGTAGTGTGTGTTTGTGTGTGTGTGTGTGTGTGTGTAGTGTGTGTGTGTGGAAATGGCGGCCGGGGCGAGCTCACCGGCGAGGCGACGACGAGGCGACGACGGGGCGGCGACGGGACGGGGCGGCGACGACGGGGCGACGGGACGGGGCAGCAACGACGGGGCGGGGCGGGGCGCGGCGACGGGGACGACGGGGACGACGGGGATGGGGTTGGCCGGGGTGGCGACGTCGACGGGGGCGGCGACAAGGGGCGAGGACGGTCGGGGTCGGCGACGAGGGGCGGGGGCGGCGACATCGACGGGGATGGCGTCGATCGGGGCAGGGCGGCGCGACGGAGGGAGGAAACAGAGGGAAGAAACAGAGGGAAACTGAATTTTTTTCAACTGTTGTATATATAGGATGGACTTTTAGTACCGGTTGGAGCCACCAACCGGTACTAAAGGTCTATTTTGGCTAGGCCAAGCGGCGGGAAGCGCCCCCCCTTTAGTATCGGGTGGTGGCTCCAACTGGTACTAAAGGTCCCCCCTTCAGTATCGCTTGGAGCCACGGCCCGGTACTAAAGGGGGTGCGCTGGCTCCAGGCGGTGCGCAAGTTTAGTCCCACCTCACTAGCCGAGGGGCTACCGCACTAGTTTATAAGCCCCAGTGCGGTAGCTCTCTCGAGCTCCTCTCCTAAGCAGGCCTACTGGGCCTACCTGTCCTCTTCCGCCCAGTGGGCCTATTGGGCCTTTGCGGGCCTGCATCCTGGCCCAACAAAAGGTTGTGTTCGTAGTCGTATGCAGGTCGCTTTGGCCCACTAGGCGGGCTTTTTTATTTTATTATTTTTTTTCGCTTTATTTATTTTTGTTTTATTTATTTTTGAGTTGTTTTTTGCTGTATTTAGAGTTTCTTTGTGAATATTTTTGCTTTAGGTACAAAAAATTACAAACTTTCTGTTAGTGCCGGTAGTTTTCAAATTTGAATAGTTTAAATTTTGAATTATTTGAAATTTTGAATCACTAGTTTGTGAATAACTTAACTTTCAAAAAAGTTTTTTCAGTGATTCTTTTTTCTTATGTTTAATATTAGAGTGTTTTATCATTATATTCAATTTGGTAATGCTTAGGTTATTTAAAAAATGAAATGCCTTTGTAACAGTTCAGTTTTTGTCGGAAACCCTGATACTTCGAAAGAGATTGTTCATTTTGTACACGAAGTGCATCCAGTTTTTGCCGTAACCCTCTCTACTTTTTTGCACATGCTATTTGTGTGAAATTATGATACCATGCCAACTTTCAACCTTTTCTAAGTTCATTTGAAATGATTTTCAATTTCAGGGTCTTTTAGCTGGAAAAAAAAATCAGTAAATGCATGAAAAGAATTTGTTTGCACATAAAATTTCTTCGCGTTTCAAATGCCAAAACACATAACTACCCTAACTATTACAGACATTCCCTCCTGGGTGTGAAACATAGAAGAAAGTGATGATAGTGAAGCCGACCACATCCCAGATCTTTGGGTGTGAAACTTTTTCTTCGCGTGTGTCCCTTTGCGCCATAGCCATGGAAAATCTTCATCATTTAACTGGATGCTCGGGTCAATATTCACTGTGAATGGAGCAATTTCATCAAACTTTTCATAATCTTCTGACATGTCTGTCTTGTCATCCACTCCCACGATGTTTCTTTTTCCTGAAAGAACTATGTGGCGCCTTGGCTCGTCGTATGATCCATTCGCTTCCTTATCTTTTCTTTTTCTCGGCCTGGTAGACATGTCTTTCACATAAAAAACCCACGCCACATCATTGGCTAGGACGAATGGTTCGTCTGCATACGCAAGATTGTTTAGATCCACTGTTGTCATTCCGTACTACGGGTCTTCCGTTACCCCGCCTCGTGTCATATTGACCCATTTGCACCGAAACAAAGGGACCTTCAAATCACCTGATCCATAGTTAAGTTCCCATATGTAATATGTTTCCTTTCCCATGTTGGTTGTTGCATCAAAGCGGACACCACTGTTTTGGTTGGTGCTCTTCTTATCTTGGGCGATCGTGTAAAATGTATTCCCATTTATCTGGTACCCTTTGAAAGTCATTATATTCGAAGATGGTAACTGGGACAGCGAGTACATGTCATTTTGAATATCGCCATCATTCAGGGAACGTTTCCGCAACCAACCGGTGAAAGTCCTCGTTTGTTCGCGTGTAATCCAGTCGTCAGACTTCTCCGGGTGTTTGGATTGTCGAAAATTCTTGTGTTCCTCCATATACGGAGCCACCAAGGCGGAATTATGTAGAACTCTGTAGTGTGCTTCAGTGAGAGAATGCTTGTCCATACATATTATTTGATGCCCTCCTAGCGTGCCTTTTCCTTCCAGTCTGCCCTTATGTCGCGACTCAGGAACACCAATCGGCTTAAGGTCAGGAATAAAGTCAATACAAAACTCAATGACCTCCTCATTTTCATGGCCCTTCGAGATGCTTCCTTCTAGCCTAGCACGGTTATGAACATATTTCTTTAAGACTCCCATGAACCTTTCAAAGGGGAACATATTGTGTAGAAATACATGACCCAAAACGTTAATATCGTCGCAAAGGTGAACTAGGACGTGCGTTATGATGTTGAAGAAGGATGGTGGGAACACCAACTCGAAACTGACAAGACATTGCACCAAATCATTCTGTAACCTTGGTATGATTTCTGGATCGATTACCTTCTGAGAGATTGCATTGAGGAATGCACATAGCTTCACAATGGCTAATCGAACGTTTTCCGGTAGAAGCCCCCTCAATGCAACCGAAATGAGTTGCGTCATAATCACCTGGTAGTCATGAGACTTTAGGTTCTGGAACTTTTTCTCTGCCATATTTATTATTCCCTTTATATTCGACGAGAAGCCAGACGGTACCTTCATGCTGAGCAGGCATTCGAAGAAGATTTCCTTCTCTTCTTTGGTAAGAGCGTAGCTGGCCTGACCCTGATGTATGCCGTCTTTTCCGTGCATACGTTGCTAGTACTTCCGTGCCTCTGGTGTATCTTTTCTCTTCCCATACACGCCCAAAAAGCCAAGCAGGGTCACGCAAAGATTCTTCGTCACGTGCATCACGTCGATTGCAGAGCGGACCTCTAGGTCTTTCCAATGTGGCAGGTCCCAAAATATAGATCTCTTCTTCCACATGGGTGCGCGTCCGTCAGCGTCCTTCGAAACAGGTTGTCCGCCAGGACCCTTTCCAAAGATTACCTTCAAATCCTTGACCATATCATGTACATCAGCACCAGTACGGTGGCGAGGCTTCGTCCGGTGATCCGCCTCACCTTTGAAATTCTTGCCTTTCTTTCTTACGGGATGCCTTGTCGAAAGAAATTGACGATGTTCCAGGTACACATTCTTCCTACAACTATCCAAATATATACTGTCGGTATCATCCAAACAGTGCGTGCATCCGCGGTATCCCTTGTTTGTCTGTCCTGAAAGGTTACTGAGAGCAGGCCAATCATTGATGGTCACGAACAGCAACGCCTTTAGGTCAAATTCTTCCTGTCCGTGCTCATCCCACGCACGTGCACCTGTTCCATTCCACAGCTGTAATAGTTCTTCAACTAATGGCCTTAGGTACACATCAATGTCGTTGCTGGGTTGCTTAGGGCCTTGGATGAGCACTAGCATCATAATGAACTTCCGCTTCATGCACAACCAAGGAGGAAGGTTTACAAACATAGAGTCACAGGCCACGTGCTATGGTTGCTGCTCTGCTCCCCAAAAGGATTAATGCCATCTGCGCTTAGACCAAACCATACGTTCCTTGGGTCACCTGCAAACTCCTCCCAGTACTTTCTCTCGACTTTTCTCCACTGTGAACCGTCAGCGGGTACTCTCAACTTTCCGTTTTTCTTACGGTCTTCTGCGTGCCACCGCATCGCCTTCGCATGCTCTTTGTTTTGGAACAAACGTTTCAAGCGTGGTATTATAGGAGCATACCACATCACCTTGGCAGGAATCTTCTTCCTGGGGCGCTCACTCTCGACATCACCAGGGTCATCGCGACTGATCTTATAACGCAATGCATCGCATACCGGGCAAGCGTTCAAATCCTCGTACTCACCGCGGTAGAGGATGCAGTCATTAGGGCATGCATGTATCTTTTGCACCTCTACTAGTAGAAAAGGGGGCATCAGTCCCGGTTGGTAAGGCCCTTTAGTCCCGGTTCAAAAACCGGGACTAAAGGTCACGGCCACGTGGAGCGCCACCTTTAGTCCCGGTTGGTAACAGGAAATTTTATGATTTTTTTGAATTTTTTTTTGAATTTTTTTTGAATTTTTTTGAATTTTTTTAATTTTCAAATTTCTGAATTATTTTAACCTCTAATCTCTAATCACCACCCCTCATCACTGCTCAATTTATCCTTTAATCTCTAATCACCCCTCCTCATTCCTAATCATCCAACTTCCAGAACGGTCACCCATCCTCCCACTCCCCCAGCCTGAGCACGCTTAACTTCCGGGTTCTATTCTCCCTCGTTTCCAAGTCTGCACTTGTTGTTTTCCTGACAATAGTAAGATGTCAATCCTATTAACCCTCAGGAATTTTGCGTGAGCATGAAGTGACACATTTCATTGTTTGAGTTTGAAACTATTGTTTTTAAAAACAATAATTATTTAGTAACACTAATATTTCTTGAATAATTAGTTTGACCATTGTTTGGCCATTGTTTAACCACAGTTTGACCAGATTTGACCAAAATTCAAAATAACTGAAATAATTATTTAGTAACACTAATATTCTAGAATAATTAGTTTGACCATTATTTGACCATTGTTTGACCATAGTTTGAATTTTTTTTGATTTTTTCCACTCTAGATCTTAAAAGCCCCGTAACTTTTTTTCTGTTAGGTTTTTGAGGATTTTGAAAATGTTTAACGGGGTTCCCCCAGTTAAATTTGGATGTAACTTTTCGAGTAGATGATTTTTCATATAAAAAACTTTTTCATCCGAGTCAGTATGCAAAAGTTATGCCCATTTTACTAAATTCTAGAGAGATTTTGCAAATAAAATCAAAATTCACATTTGCAAATTTTCCCAACAACTAGACCACATATCACATGGGAAACTTATTTTTTTTATTTTTTTGACATTTTCATCATTTTCTTTTATTTTTTTTAAAACTGAAAATGCGATCCGGGGGTGGGGGGGTGGGGTTTGAAAATGTGATCTTTAGTACTGGTTCGTGCCATGAACCGGTACTAATGCCTCAAACCCCATTAGTACCGGTTGGTGGCTTGAACCGGGACTAAAGGTCTAACCTTTAGTCCCGGTTGGTGCCACGAACCGGTACCAATGGGCATTGCACCCTTTAGTCCCGGTTCGTGGCACCAACCGGGACTAAAAGGTCCAAACGAACCGGGACAAATTGCCCACGTGGCCCCTGGGTGCACGAATCGGGACTAATGCCACCATTAGTCCCGGTTCTGGACTGAACCGGGACTAATGGGCTAACCCGGGGTGGACCAAATCCCTCTTTTCTATTAGTGCTCTAACCCTAGAGGGCAGACAACCTTCTTTGCTTCATACGTACTCTCGGGCAATTCGTTGTCCTTTGGAAGCATATTCTTTATCATTACCAGTAACTTTCCAAATCCCTTGTCAGATAGACCATTCTCTGCCTTCCATTGCAACAATTCGCAATTCGGGTACAACAATTTCTTGTGATCCTCTAACATGCGCTGCAACTTCGTCCTCTCCAGATCACTTGCGCAGTTTCTCTTTGCATCGGCAATGGCCCGACCTAGATCATCAGAGGGCTCATCTGATGCCTCTTCTTCAGCTTGTTCCTGCATTGCCGGCTCAGCTTCTTCCCCCATTGTTGTATCATCGTATTCAGGGAACCCATGGCCAGGATAGCCGTCGTCGTCCTCTTTTTCTTCATTGTCTTCCATCATAACCCCTATTTCTCCATGCTTGGTCCAAACATTATAGTGGGGCATGAAACCGGACTCAAATAGGTGGACGTGAATGGTTCTTGACGTAGAGTAACTGTGACCATTCTTACAGCCAGCACATGGACAAGGCATAAAACCATCCGCCCGCTTGTTTGCCTCAGCGGCAAGCAGAAAAGTATGCACGCCATTAATGAACTCGGGAGAGCATCGGTCATCATACATCCATTGTCGGCTCATCTTCATTACACAACACCGAATAGACCAAATTAATACAAGTTCATACATAAAGTTCATATACAACACTTAATTAAATGCAACATACAAATAACTCTCTAGCTAAAGAATTTAAATGCAACAACAAATGCGATGAACATCGCAACTATGGTAACAATTGATCCAATAGTATAATGATACCAAGCCACACTATCAATGGCATATTTTCTAATCTTTCTAATCTTCAACCTCATTTTCTCCATCTTGATCTTGTGATCATCGACGACATCGGCAACATGCAACTCCAATTCCATCTTCTCCCCCTCAATTCTTTTCAGTTTTTCTTTCAAATACTCATTTTCTCTTTCAACTAAATTTAACCTCTCGACAATAGGGTCGGTTGGAATTTCCGGTTCACATATCTTCTAGATAAAAATATCTATGTCAACTTGATGGGCATAATTTGTCATAAACAAGAAATGCAACAACTAGTTTTAAAAGAGAATATACCACATCCGAATCATAACAAGGACGAGGGCCGACGGGAACGGATATCAAAACCATGGCACTATGTATAACAAACAACGTACGGGTAAGATAATTATACGAGTAACTATATATCCAAATCACACAAACATCAATTTGGTAATGTAAAACATTCATGAACAAGAGCCTCACCACAAGGTGGTGCTGGCGACGGGACGGTGCGGGCGATCGACGGTGGTTACGACGGAGATTTAGAAGGCACTAAGTAAACCACACCTACATATGCAAACTAAGTGTTATTTTTGACCTCAAATTGCATATAAATCAAATACTAGCAAATATAATTCCTCCCAAATTAATCACTGTACAAAGCATTGCAAGAGCTAATCTAGCAATGAGAGTTGAAAGGACAAAGTTGCTAACCTTTGTGATCATTTGAATAGATGGGGGCCTTCAAATCTTGACAATATTTGGGCAAAATTTGTGAGGAGCTCGAGGAAGAGAGGGGAAGAACAGAGGAAGTGAGGGGAAAGGGGAATAACAGAGTGGCTTGGGTGGATGAAGGGTTTATGTACGTCGACCTTTAGTACCGGTTCATGCCACGAACCGGTACTAAAGGTGCTAGAGGGGCCCCAGACTGACAACACCCTGCCACCACTCTCTTTAGTACCGGTTCGTGGCACGAACCGGTGTTAAAGGTTCGCCACGAACCGGTACTAATGAGAACGGCCGGCTAGCCGTTGGAACCGGCACTAATGGACACATTAGTGCCGGCTCAAAATCAAACCGGCACTAATGTGTCTCATATTAGGTCCTTTTTCTACTAGTGACGTTATGGGATGCCTAGACCGGATGGTCTTCAGGCCAATAGATTAGATTGTGTCTGTTATGCGGACATGGCTCATCTGTTTACTTGTAGGTGTAGCGACTTCGTTTGCCTAAAAGGGGGCTTCAGGTTGATCGTTGTATTCATTTTGTCAGACTCTATTGAATAATTAATAAAAATGACTATGAGCATCATGCTGATGCAGAGGCCAGGAGTAATCCCCCGTTTTTAAAAAAAAAATCACGTCGTCAGGCACAACCTATGAAATAGCCACCGGGGTGCCTTTATCCTTGTCGTTGTTAAAGCTTCCACCATCATCGATCACCGACCATATATACCCGAAGGTTCTTCAAAATTAGCTTCATCTTTTTTTGACCGTAAATTTTTTTTAGCGTAAATTTTTTTTGATCCTAAAAATTAGATTCATCTTGAAGTCCTTATGCCATAGTTTGTCTCGGTTAACATTGGGAACTGAATTGGGATCGGCTTGGGATGTCACCCCGAGCAGGGGTTCATTTCCCGTCTTGACCACATTGAGCTTTTTCGTAGAATCATCATAGTAGTTCTCGTCGCCTATAGCTGCGTTACTTGGGCTCTAATACCAGCTTGTTGGAACATAGCCCTTCAGATCGTCAGCTTGTGTGCCCGTATGTTGGTGGGACGACCAAACAGAAATAAACTTGTGGGAACTTGCTCAAACCGGATAAACGGAAGTTGAAAAACGCTCTCGCAATAGACTGCTGCAGACTTGCTCAAAACAGGACAAGCGGAAACTGAAAAATGCTCTCGTATAGCCTTATTCAGTAGAACCACAGATACAGTCGATACAGTATTTGACATAAAATACAACAGTAGAGATTTAAAATCTTCAATAAAGATTACCCAACGAACTCATAGTATTGCTAACAGTGGACAGATACAACGAATAATAGAATGAGCACGGATACAATTCAGTGATGACTGTTGAGATGCATAGCAAAACATAAATACCAGAGATGCAATGCTTGACAGAGGCGGAGCCAATGTATAGGAGGAGCTGATGCTAGTCAATATGGTCCATGATCTTGGCGTGTTCGCTTAGCATCCATATGGTGGTTAGGAACTCACTGCCACGGCTGAGCTGCTTCTCATGGGAATCTCTGCTGCATAGGAGGGACGCATGGATCACCATGCGTACCCATGTGTCGAACATGAGGTCTAGGATCACTGGTTTACGTTTATCCATTTCACCCAGTTTATCAATATCACGAAACTCCGGCATCAATTTCAGAAATCTGTACTTATTTTTTTCCTCCATTCTGCCTAGACATGCGGACATATCTTTTCCACCACTTGCCACATGTATCAGCACCTCACAAAAACTTACTCCAGCTAAGATAATATTCCTGGCCTTGGCTGGTATTGCTGGGTCATCTAAGATAGTTAATTCCTGATCTTGGCTGTCGTCATTGTCTTTCTTTTCCTCCTTTTCCTTGCAAGATCCCAGGTCGCTAGGAACAATACTTGGGTCACATGTTCCATCGCAGCTCCAATCGCAGCAACTTTGATGGCCCCTGTCGCAGGGATTCTCCTGCACTGCTTGACAGTGAGATTGATGATTCCAGTCGCAGGGATTCTCCAGCACTGCGTGACAGTAAGATTGATGACTCCAGTCGCAGGGATTCTCCTGCACCGCATGACAGTGACATTGACAGCCCCAGATGCAGTTATTTTCCTGCATGCAGCGGCATTGATAGACCTCCATCTCCTTGACGTATTTGGGAGGGCTGGTGGCCTGCTTCCTTGAATACTTCCCCCCGATCTTTAGCAGGATGCGGGCCAGTTCCTTGTCAGGTTTTTCAAAAGGCTTGTCCGGGTTGTTCCTCTTCCTCCATACCTCCTCCAATGTATGATTGGTTGATTCGAACAGTGTGTGAACCTCGAGTCCCGGCAGCATTTCAGGGCGCTCATCCGCCAGGAAAATCACATGCTTCGACATCGTCTTTACCGCCTTCACATACACCGACTCAGAACTGGAGATTTGGCTACCATCATCGATGCAGAGTAAGAGAAACATTTCCGTGGCCATGTGCCAGCTAAGCATGACCTCTTGTATTTCAGGGCCGAATTCCAGACCTTCACCCGGTGGCCTGCTCCTCTCGGCGGGCCTTGTCGAGTTTGCTGACTTCAATGATTCCCATATCCGGCTGAACAACAAATCCTTGGCTTTCCCCATCAACTTCGGATCCTCCCATTGATGGTTTCGCCTTGCCCTCGGAATGGCCTCGAAGGTTTTCTGGTTGTCGAATTTTTCTTTGGCGCTCTTACCGGTGCTGCCCAATATGAACATCGAGAGCTGCTCGGTTTTGTCTGGCCAGCTGCTGTACTTCGTTGGCTCAATGACAAAGAGCCTATTTGGATCCAGAGATAGGAGAATGCGACGCAGCTGGTGCCACATTCCGCCGCAATTAACTTGAGGGTGAAGCCAATGCCCCGGATTATCCTTCAAGTATGCATATGTCCAGGTTGACCCCAGAGTAATGAACAGCCACATTACATCCAAGACCAAGGTAGTACTCAGTAAGGTGATGGTGACAGCGATATTTTCTGGGTGAACCTTGTTGCTACATTGACATTGGGAACGAAAGAGCACGAAGGCAGTGACGGTGAGGAGCGGCGAGGCCAAACGGAGGAGATAGCCATGCCATGTGTAGACCACGGCTGTCTTGGTGTAGATGAGGTCGTACAAGAGCTGCACCTCCATCTCCACCACCTTGAGTATATCCTCGCATCCGTAAGAGGATATACTAGCATGAAATTTACGGGGATAGTTACTGACACCCAACGGGATAAGCAGCAGATGGTGAGCAATCAGACGGGCTTGCGGATAACACAGAGTACCTTTTGTACACTCACGGCAGTCACAGGGACAGAAGCCCTTTGACTGCTCCTCCTTCTTATTCTTCTCTTCAAACCGCTTCCTGATTCCCTTCAAGTCACCTCGATGGAGTGCAAGAAAGTTCTCCATATACTTGACGATGCCATAGACGTACATAATGATGGACGCGCAGCGCAAGGTTCCTGATGTGCCTGTAATATCATGCCTGAACAGGACATAAATGGCTCCAACAATCTGCATAACTGAACTTACAATTTTGCGAGTTGAAAGCTTGTTGTCCTCGATGGCGTAACCGCTGATGTTGTCTGGCCGGATGTTTAACAGGAGGAATGGAACCCAGAATGCAACAATCAGGTTGTTGTCGCTCCTGTCTTCGAGGTACAAGTTGCCGAGGACGTATGCAGGAGCCCAATCAGGCAGCTGGTACGCCACCCACAGCAATGCTCTCACCAATCCGCGAAACCGAAAGGGTTGGCTACGACGGATCCTCGCAAAAAGGATGAGATAAACATGCGCGACTAGGCTGATAAACACTGCTATCCGGAACGACCATTTCTTCAAGTGCGTCACCACGTCATCCATCACAGCAGTCAGATGATCCGCACTGTAATCGAGATTACACAAACCCATCAGTTGCATGCTGGTAAAGAGTGACGCTGATATCTCTTTTTTAGATACAATGTAATGACTATTGAGGTTACACACAACCAATTCTAGTAGGCTTAAAGAAAAGACATGACAACAAATGCAATATAGTGCCACTGATATATAAGCATGCGCATTTGTGGGTATATAATGCCAGAGATAGGAAAAATATTTCGAAGAACAATACAGCATACGTACATTGGCGCGCAGGTCGACATTTCGATGAACTATTTCGAGGGACTTCCCAGTTGAGATTCAAGACAGTGTGTATATGGGTATCTCCCCGATAGTTGCTCTGGTGAGTAGGGATCACAAGTGCTAGATAAGTTGAACTATCAACTAACTCCACTGCGGGTTGTTAGGTTTAGTATACCGTTACGCTCGAGATTCAAGCGAATATTCAAATCGCCATGAGAAGTTGTCTTTCTTCACCTGTCCGAGGCTTGCTGTCTAATGTTGTTTGATTAGACTGATAAGGATGGCCTTGAAAAAATAAAATAAAATAATAAGGATGGAATCAATGTTTGGCGTCGGGAGGCTCACATGGATGCAGTCCTCGTGGAAGATTCTCAGCTAAGCCACTGCTTCTCCTTGTACGTGATGGACAGACATTCATGACCTGTGACACTGACACCCCCGGATTATTTAGGTTTTTGAGGCAGACCACCCCGGGAGTAAGGCATCCAGCAATTGCTTCTGCGCTAGTGAACATGGCAGAGCTTGTGGCCACCGTATGATGCAGACAAGTGGTTGGGGACCGTCATTACGGGCCGCTTTACAGGAAGTTGTGCACACCTCACCTTCGTCTCGAAATTACAAAAATATTCTTGCGTCATGTGAACATCACATCCATCTCGAAAAGAAAAAGGAAAAAGTCTCACAACCATTTGGAAAAACAAAAAAAATTCTCACCGTGACCAACCAGCAGGGCCACACGGCGTAGCTGGTTGGCCACCATTCTAGCGCTCCTTAATGAGTTCAATAATCTGTACACTTGTTTGTTCGAAATCTTGATCTTTCGCAAATTATTCTTTCCACAAGTATAACATAGTGCTAGTGCTAGCTACCATCATGCTTATTTGTCAAGGAATATCGTACCATCATTTGTTATAATGATGATCGTCCTTCGATCAACTTCGCGTTTACTATTACCTAATAACTTCAAACCATAATAAGTGTCGTTGATTTTGTACAAAGTTGTACTAAACCAGTGACACTTATATATTATTGGTGAGAGGTATTGAATTCATGCTCCAGTCAGTTGCTTCAAAAGTCCGAACTGATGGAGGGAGACGGGCAATATATTTCAACACCCCCCCTCATGTCTAGGCTATTTTAGTTTTTAGACGTGGGATCGATGTAGGCCGCGGAATCATTTTTAATACCGCGCTGGCAGAATCTTAAACTCAAGACCTCTTGGCTCGGATATCATATTGACTTCATGCTCCAGCTAACCGCTTCAAAAGTCCGAACTGATAGAGGAAGGCGGGCAATATATTTCAACAAGAGGGAGTATATACCAACAGCCACAAATAATAACTATATTGATGACTTGGTATGAAGTACCTAAGTCATAGAATTAGATGGACCAACAATTGCTGCAGAAATGGGCACATCAAACGATTCCAGGGGCATTATTAAAACTATCTAGAATACCTAGCTAGCTGTAGAAAAGGATTTTACACGTGTACTCCCTCGTGATGAATGTACTTTATGAAATACTATGAAAGACTCTGATACTCTATACTCATGCAATCCAGTTATTAGTCATACAAATGCAATGAAATGAAAATAGGATGCATGGCTCTGATTTCACTAAGCTTTCAGTGCCACTCGGATCTCACTTGCAGCAGCCCATATTCTTAAATGAAGACATTCTTATGCGGTAATATTCCGTTGCATTTTCACACTTAGGCCAGTGATCGATCCACCCAGAAGAAACTCAGATCCATTGAATAAAGATGGAAGTACTTAGCTGGTAGAGATGCTTCGGACAAGGAATCGGAGTTGCTAACCTACGTACGTCCTAATATATATGTCTATGCCACTGATCGTTAACAAGTCTGCATTTTTCTCTACCTTGCCTCCAGCTTGACTATTATTCTGACACAAACGGTGTCCACCCACATCATTTGGCTTTATCTCGTCCTTATTGTAAGGCGCTGAATATTTTTAAATAGTGACAAAAAAAATAAGGATTAACATAGTAGTTGATAATTGCTAGTTGGTGGTCAAATTAAGGTCGTTAGTTGCTGACTATGGTTATTATGCGAACAAGGATTTGATATGCTTAGTTTCCTTTCTATCTTAACAATATTTTGCGCATTGATAACTCCTATAAATAACTGCACTAATGCTCTCTGCCAATCCTCGGATCCTTGAGCAGAAACCAAGATGCTACTTGTAGATATATTTCAGTGACATTGGATGGATTCAAGCGACCTACCACGGATCTGAAACTTGATCTGTCGCCAGGATGGAGATGTGAATCAATGACTAGCTAATTGCCGTCGGGTTATCTCATTTTTCTATAACACTGTCACAGAGTACAACGTTAACCATCTAACATGCCACCCACATCTTTTGTCTTACGTTCCCAGTTGATAGGTACTGAAAGTCATGTTTAAATAAATGGATGGTTAGATTCCCTTCACAGTAACCATTTTTAGCACTATTTGCTCAGTGTTAGGTACTACCTCCTTTCCATACACTTTAAGCAGGGGCGACTATAGAAACAGGGCCTATGGTGAAAGAATAGAAAAAACAAACCTGAGCCATTGGATGAAACATGACTAGTACAGATTTATGTGAAAGGTTTGCAGGGTACATTTCTTGAAAACCCTCTATCACTAGTTACATATAGAACATAACTTTTGCAATAACCACCTCAGTCTTTCATATATCAATCAACCTATCCTTCATACAGACCTGTACGAGTAGCCCTCCCCTCTTAGGTTTACACGAAAACTGCGAATATACGTACTGTACGAGATGCCATGTATGTTTGATTTCATTATCATTACCACTAGTAGAAAATAGGGCTTTGGTCCAGGCCTGAAGAGGGCATTAATCCCGGTTCTCCTCCGAACCGGGACCAATAGGAGCATTAGTCCCGGTTCGTGAGGCCAGGGGACCGGGCCTTGGGGGACATTGGTCCCGGTTCGTCTGACCCCTTTGGTCCTGATTCCAGACACGAACTGGGACCAATGGACCTCGCTCCTGGCCCACAACCTTTAGTCTCGGTTTGTGTCTGGAACCGGGACCAAATGTGGTCCTTTAGTTCCGGTTTTACACACAAACCGAGAATAAAAAGAGGCCTATATATACCCCCTGCCCGCGAGCAGAGCAGTGCACTGCTCTGTTTTTTTGGCCGGCCGTGGGAGAGCTTTGTGGTGCTGTAACTCACCTCATATGCACATGAGGTGTTCGATGAAATGCCCGAGCCACACTTAAGCTTTCTCCTCTCGAAGCTCCTTGTCCAAACTTTATTTTGCTCAAGATTTGTCTAGTTTTGGCCGTCCGTCCTGTCCCTTCCCCGTCCTCACCGCCGTCGATCGCCCACGCCAATCTCGTCACCGACACCACCGTGGTGAGCCTCCTGTTCTTATCTTCTTTTTAAAAGAAAAAAATGATGTTCTATTAATTTGGTTTTAATGTGATGATGAACTTCTATTAATTTGGTCACTTCTTTATTCATGATGTTCCGTAATGGTTTTTGCCACACTTAATTATATATAATGCACGCAGATGAACCGGCAATGGATGTACGGTGATAGACGCACCTCCGAGTACATTAAGGACGTGCATTATTTTCTCGAAGTGGCTGAGGCAAACAAGCATAATGGTTTTATGTGTTGTCCATGCCTATTTGTGAGAATATGAAGTCTTACTCTAACCGGAAAACCCTTCACATCCACCTGCTTGAGAAGGGTTTCATGCCACACTATAATGTTTCGACCAAGCACAGAGAAAGAAATGTTGTGATGGAAGACAACGAAGAAGAAGAGGATGATGAAAACTATGTGCCCCCTGAATACGGTGATGCTGCAACGGGGGAAGCTGAAGGTCAAGAGGAACCAGACGATGTGGCCGATAATGATCTTCGCCGGGTCATTGTTGATGAAAAGAGACAATGCGAAAGTGAAAAAGGAGAAGTTGAAGTTCGATCACACGTTAGAGGATCACAAAAAAGGGTGGTACCCCAATTTCAAAGATGGCAACATAAAGCTTGGTACCACACTGGAATTGCTGCAATGGAAAGGCAGACAATGGTGTATCTAACAACGGATTTGAGAAGCTACTGGAAATATTAAACAAGAAGCTTCCAAAGGATAACGAATTGCCCAACAGTACGTATAGAGCAAAGAAGGTTGTATGCCCTCTAGGATTGACAGTGCAGAAGATACATGCATGCCCTAATGGCTGCATCCTCTATCGCGGTGCGTACGAAGATCTGAACGCATGCCCGATATGCGGTGCATTGCGGTATAAGATCAGACGAGATGACCCTGGTGATGTTGACAGCGAGCGCCCTAGGAAGAGGGTTCCTGCCAAGGTGATGTGGTATGCTCCTATAATACCACGGTTGAAACATCTGTTCACAAACAAAGAGCATGCCAAGTGGATGTGATGGCACAAAGAGGGCCGTAAGAAAGACGGGAAGTCGAGAGCACCCGCTAACGGGTCGCAGTGGATAAAAATCGATAGAAAG
>NC_041393.1:741859666-741873150 GCF_002162155.2 Triticum dicoccoides | reverse complement strand
GGTGACGCAAGGAACGTATGGTTTGGTTTAAGTACGGATGGCATTAATCCTTTTGGGGAGCAGATCAGTAATCATGTCACCTGGCCTGTGACTCTATGTATATATAACCTTCCTCCTTGGTTGTGCATGAAGCGGAAGTTCATTATGATGACAGTGCTCATCCAGGGCCCTAACACTACTAGGAAAAGGGCTATAGATGAAATAGACATTACTGGCGCACCTGTCATGTGGTGCGCCACTACTATATAGTAGTGGCGCACCATGTGCAGGTGCGCCATTAGTGTGGAAGACACTAATGGCGCACCAGGCACATGGTGCGCCACTAGTAATAATTTTTTTCCAAACATACTAATAGCGCATCATGGCACGGTGCGCCATTACTAGTGCTAACTAGTAATGGCGCACCGGCCACACAGTGCGCAACTATTGTTGTTTTTTTATTCTTTTTTTTGCAAAACTACTAATGACGCACCGTAGCATAGTGCGCCATTACTAGTTTAAACTAGTAATGGCGCACTATGCCACGGTTCGCCATTAGAATATATATATATATTATTAATTTTTTTGCAAAACTACTAATGGCGCACCAGAAGCAGGTGCGCCATTAGTAACCAGGATTACTAATGGCGCATTTGTAGGTGGTGCGCCATTAGTAACCTGGGACCAACAAGATATTTTGGACAGCCCACCTACCCACTCACTTTCCCCACTTCATTCTCCACCTCCTCCTCCAAGCTTGTCTCGGCTGCCTCCTCCTCCTCACCTCATTTGCACCATAGATTCATCCAAATTAAGTGGTTAAATTACCTTTTTTTTGATAGGTAAGTATGGGGGGAAGCTATCTTTATGTTGTTCTCCCTCTCCAACAACGTGCACATGCACTTTTTGTGGCCTAGCTAGATCTATGTATGTTCGTGGTGTTGCATATGTTTGTGGTGTTGCATATATGTTTGTGTTTGCAGGTACCGGTATTTGAAATGCGATAGTTACCAATATTTTGCCGGAATGTTGATTCATTTCCGTTTCGGCGAGAATTTTGGCATTATGCATTCTTTTTGGTCCTATTTTTAGGGAAAGTCATGCCAAATTTTTTCTTGGTTCTAAAATATCGTTTTGCTTTACCCCGCAGGCGACCATGGTCCGTACGATGACCTAAGGCATCGTGAATAGGTTTTTGAGCTCCGCGAAGGCCGAGATGCTTCAAAAGAATGAGACAGAGATAAGATGTCCGTGTCGAAGATGCAAGCTGAAGAGCCTTATTGCGGACCCGGATTCCGGGCAGGTGCGGGACCACCTGCTCTTGCGTGGTTTCATGGATGGCTATCGATGGCAAGGTGATGAAGATGAATATGAAGTTGTCCATGGGGGCCGGGCAAGAAATGAAGAAGGGCAGCAAGACAACCACCACGGCTCGGGCGGGCGAGAAGACGAAGAATCTCCAGGGCATGATCACAACAGTGATGCTGTACACAGTCATCATGTAGAAGATGCCGGACATGATGATGAGGAAGATGCCGGAGCAGACGAAGGGCATGATCATGAAGATGAAGATGCCGGCGAAGCAGACAACGATGGACCATCGATGGGCTGGGTGCAGGACCCTCATATTCAAGAGCTGCTTCTCAAGCATACGGATAACACAAGAGCT
Organism: Triticum dicoccoides; assembly: GCF_002162155.2. Lineage (NCBI taxonomy): Eukaryota > Viridiplantae > Streptophyta > Magnoliopsida > Poales > Poaceae > Triticum > Triticum dicoccoides. The sequence goes on along the minus strand of NC_041393.1, from coordinate 741,871,502 downwards.
GCCGCCCGAGAGAAAGCCAAGCTGGATCAACTGGAGATCGACGCGGTTACTCCATTGTATGAAGGATGCATGCCCGAGGATACCCGCCTGAAAGTAACGCTCATGGCTCTGGAGATGAAGGTAAAACACAAAATGACCGACGCATGCTTCGACGAGAACATGTCATTCTGGCACGAACGTCTTCCCAAGGGGAAGAAGTGCCCAACCAGTTTCGAGGAGGCGAAGAAAATTGTGTGTCCTCTGGATTTACCGCACGTGAAATACCATGTGTGCATGAATAATTGCATCATTTATCGGGACGAGCACGCGGAGTCTACCGTATGTCCGGTGTGCGGCATCACTCGATACAAGAAGAGGAAGAAAGATCCTTGAAAAGTGGTGTGGTACTTTCCGATCACTCCTCGTCTGCAGCGGTATTTCACGGACCCTAAGGTAGCAAAGCTCCTACGTTGGCACGCGGATAGGGAGGAGAAGAAGCGAGAAGATGACGCAAATGATCTGGAGATAAATAAAAAATACAAGATGTTGAGTCACCCAAAGGATGCGAGCCAGTGGCAAGCGTTGAACTTCGAACACCCAGAATTTGGGAAGGATCCAAGGAACATCGTGCTAGGCGCGAGCATCGATGGAGTCAATCCGTTTGGCAGCCAGAGAAGCACACATAGCACCTGGCCTGTGTTTGTGTGGATGTACAACCTTCCCCCCTGGTTGTGCATGAAGAGGAAGTACATTCACCTGAGTATGCTAATTGAAGGGCCGAAACAACCAGGGAACGACATCAATCTGTATCTGGGGCTGCTGAAAGAGGAGCTAGACACGCTGTGGAAAACGCCAGCCAATACGTGGGACGCCGCAGAGAAAGAATATTTCCCTATGAGAGCCACACTGCTCACGACGGTGCACGACTATCTCGGTTACGGATATCTCGCGGGGCAGGTGGTCCACGGATTTTCTGGATGCGTCAGGTGCATGGATGACACAATGTATCGCCATCTAGATAGAGATCCCGGGTCTTCGAAAACCGTGTTCATGGGTCATTGAAGGTGGCTTCGCGATGATGACCCGTGGAGGAAACGCAAGGATCTGTTAGATGGTGAAACCGAACCCCGAAGACGCCCGTGTACGAGGAGCGGCGAGGAAATAGACCAGCTGTTGAAAAATTGGAAAGATTGCCCACTGTCGGGAAAGAAGCAAAAGGCGCCAGAGCCGGGAAAGAAGCGAAAGGCGCCAGAGCCGCTGCTGAAGGTATGGAAAACGAGGTCTGTTTTCTGGGACTTGTCGTACTGGAAGATCCACTGTGTGCCTCATAGCCTTGATGTCATGCATATCACGAAGAACGTGTGCGAGAGTTGGTACCCTGCTCAACATGCCAGAGAGGACCAAAGATGGGCCAAAAGCAAGGGCAGACTTGAAATCAATGGGCATCAGGGAGGAGCTTCATGCTAATGATGATGATGATGATGAGGCGAAGCAGGACATGGAAAGTCATCGCAAAGGCAAAAAGGCCAAGAAGACCGGAAATGACTACCCTCTCGCATGCTTCACTCTAAGTCAGGAGGAGATCGAGCAGTTTTTCAGCTGCCTCGTAGGAGTAAAACTTCCTTATGGTTATGCGGGGAAGATAAGCAGATACCTAGACCCAGTGAAGCAGAAGTTCAGCGGGATGAAGTCTCACGACTGTCACATGCTGATGACGCAGATACTTCCAGTTGCAATCCATGGGATCATGGACGTGCACGTCCATGAAACGCTATTTGGCCTATGCAACTTTTTCGATGTCATCTCTCGGAAGTCGGTTGGCGTGAGGCAACTCAGAAGGCTACATGAAGAGATCGTGGTGATACTATGCGAGCTTGAGATGTACTTCCCGCCCGCATTCTTGGACGTTATGGTGCATCTGCTGGTCCATATCGTGGAGGATGTCATCCAACTCGGGCCGACGTTCCTGCATAGCATGATGCCGTTCGAAAGGATGAATGGTGTCATCAAAGGATACGTTCGCAACATGTCACGTCCAGAGGGAAGCATAGCCAGGGGCTTTCTGACCGAAGAGTGCATCTCCTAGTGCACGAATTATCTAGGCATCGAGGACCCCGTTGGTCTTCCCGTCAACAGGCACCTCGGCAGGCTCGCTGGATGGGTCACCGTGAGGGTCGCCGTGAAATGCATGTCGACTTCGAGGGTCGACTCACCGACTTTGAAAGAGCAAACCTAGTCGCGCTACAACACATAGACGTGGTCGATCCTTGGGTGGTAGAGCACAAATCCTTTATTGAGAAGACGTACAATGACCAAGGCCAATAGAGGACGGACAGAGATATAATCAAAGAGCACAACTCATGTTTCATGCGTTGGTTCAAGCAGAAGCTTCTGTCATACCCTTTACATGAGGATTCTTCCGCGGAAGAACAACTCATATTTGCCTTGTCACAGGGCGCCGAGCAAAACCTGATGACCTATGAGGCGTACGATATCAACGGCTACACATTCTACACCGAGGACAAGGACATGAAGAGCGATGGTTATCAGAACTCCGGGGTAACGATGGAATCCTACGCCGGTAACGACAAGGACATATACTACAGAAGGATCAAGGAGATCTGGGAGCTGAGCTATGCTGGAGAGAAGGTCCCGATGTTCTGTGTCAGATGGGCCAAGAGCGTCCTAAAAGAAGACCGGTATTTCACCACCATGGTTATCCCCGAAGCCAAATCCAAGACCGCGGGCACAAACGTCACCGCGAAAAATGAGCCATGGGTACTGGCTTCCCAAGTGGACCAATGCTTCTTCATTACCGACCCATCAAAGCCCAGTCGTGTTGTCGTGAGGAGAGGCAAAAGGAAGATCATCGAAATGGATGGAGTAGCCAATGAGCAAGACTTCGGCAAGTACGGCGACCCGAAGATCGAACATGACGACGACGATGAAGTAGCAGGATACACCACAAGAAGAAGCAGGACCACCCTACCTAAAGGACGTCTGTTCCACAGAAGAACTCCATTTGCGAAAAGAAGGGCAAGAAGATTGTGAACAGATAGCTAGCTAAGATCGATTGTATTTAAATTGTAGCCTTCATTTCTCGATTGTATTTCATGGGTACTTTAATTTTGAACTCATGAATATTTTTTAAATTTCATGGACACTCGATCTCGACCCCCCTCCATCTCGATCGCTGTCGGTGTCAAAACCGGCGGATCTCGGGTAGGGGGTCCCGAACTGTGCGTCTAGGCGGATGGTAACAGGAGACAAGGGACACGATGTTTTTACCCAGGTTCGGGCCCTCTCGATGGAGGTAAAACCCTACTCCTGCTTGATTAATATTGATGGTATGGGTATTACAAGAGTTGATCTACCACGAGATCGGAGAGGCTAAACCCTAGAAGCTAGCCTATGGTATGATTGTTGTTCGTCCTACGGACTAAAACTCTCCGGTTTATATAGACACCGGAGAGGGCTAGGGTTACACAGAGTCGATTACAATGGGAGGAGATCTTCATATCGTATCGCCAAGCTTGCCTTCCACGCCAAGGAAAGTCCCTATCCAGACATGGGACGGAGTCTTTAATCTTGTATGTTCATCGTCCAAGAGTCCGGCCAAAGGTCATAGTCCGGCCATCCGGACACCCCCTAATCCAGGACTCCCTCAGTAGCCCCTGAACCAGGCTTCAACGACGACGAGTCTGACGCGCAAATTGTCTTCGGCATTGCAAGGCGGGTTCCTCCTCCGAATACTTCATAGAAGATGTTTGAACACAAGGATAGTGTCCGGCTCTGCAAAAATAAGTTCCACATGCCACCGTAGAGAGGATAATATTTACACAAATCTAATCTGTTGACGTACTCCGCGGCGTGACATCATGCCACGGCCTAGCCTTTATTCATTTTACCGTTCCACCTCAGCACGCTTAGTGAGGCGGTTTCCTTCGCACGTCTTGTCGAAGCAGAGATCGTGTCCCCTTATTCCGGGATTCTCATCAATACGGGCGTGGGTAACCCAATCGCGCATTTTGGTATGACACTCTAATTGAAAACGAGTCCCAAACGGTTATGGGGAGGGCTCTTGGTATTCAACTCCTTTATAAAGAAACCAAGGCTCGATTCCCTCTTCCTTCAATCCAATCAAATCCGCCCCTCGCCTCGAGTTCCAACACTCAAGGTTTCTAGTTTTAGGCGCTTCGGACCTCCGACGATGTCCGGCTTCAACCTTCAAGGCCGGTGGGTGCCTTCCTCCGTTAGGGAAGAAGACGTGCGAAAGCTGAGACATGCCAGGTATCTAACCGGCGAAATCTCGCATAGGCTGCCTGCTCAAGGATAGGCCATTCCTTCTCCTCAGCCCGGTGAGAGCGTGGTGTTCACATCTCACTTCCTCCGGGGGTTAGGTTTCCCGATTGATACCTTTGTGAGGGGGCTGATGTTCTATTACGGGATGGAATTTCACGACCTAGCTCCGGAGTCCATCCTCCAAATTTCATCGTTTATCGTAGTGTGTGAAGCCTTCCTCCATGTCACCCCTCACTTCGGATTGTGGCTTAGAACGTTCAAAGTAGAGCCGAAGATGATCGAGGGGCAGCACACCGAGTGCGGAGGAGCTATCATAAGCAAGATAGCCGGCGCTCCATGGCCCGAGGGCACTTTCCAAGAAGAGTTCGGCTTATGGCAACGGGACTAGTTTTATATCACAGCCCCCAGGGGCACCAGATGGGTGGCTCCTCCTGCTTTTCGCTCGGGTCCCCCGCCATGGCGAGCGTCATGGGTCAATGAAGGGCTTATTTGGGGTCCGTCCAAAGACATGCCCCTACTGCAGGACCGCATTCGAGATCTCCTAGAAATAGATATTAACCTGACCGTAGTGGCGCAAGTTATGCTGATTCGCCGCACGCTGCCCTGAAAACGTCGCCCCCTCCGCCTGTGGGAATTTAATCCGGAGGGACCGCAAGTCCTCCAACATTTTATGGGTGCAACGCCCATGGAGATGTACGAATTGTTCTTCGGACCACAAACAAGGTGTCCGGATTTATCCGAGGACGTAGGTATGAGCTGCAATCGTCAAGATGTTAAGGTAAGCAGCCCCATATTTGGACACACCATCCGTATTTTCATCATAAAGCGGCCCTTTAACAGAGCTATCCTTTGAACAAGAGTGGATAGCGAAGGCAAAGCTTATCAGGTGTCCAGCCCCCCTGCCCGACACCGCGCCAGACCCCGTGTTAACCAGGATGCTGCAGATTATGTTTTCAGCAGAGGGCGAAAGGTGAACCAAAGAGCTGCCACCTCCACAAAGGAGACTGCCAAGAAGGGAGGAATCGAGAATTCCCCCAACCTGGGAAAGAAAAGGAGTGCCTCTGAAGACCCGGAGGAGATGACCTCGAAACGGGGGAAGAAATCTTTGTCAGAGGATCCGGCGCCGGAGACTGCCTCGGTCGCATTGCGCCCTCAAAGGGATCAACTTTCCTCCGAACCGTAAGTAAAGGGAGGGGCTCAAAAATTAGTGGCATCCCTGTTTTATTTCTGAGGAAGATAACCGAAATATTACCTTGCAGTTCGGATCCTAACCCTTCTCAGCAGAGCTCGTCTTCAGGGGATCTCCGTCCGGAGATGATAGAGAGCAAAACGCCTCCCCTAGCTGCACCGACTTACGTGGCAGGCGACCCCGAGGTGTCGTCCCGGCGGGTTTCTCCAAGTCTGGATCCTGAAAAAGGTCGTCGGGCTCGTCCGATGCCCTCTGGTGCACGGTCGGAGAGGCTGAGGGATCTGCTCGGGCGTGCATCCGTCTCAGAAGAACACCATGTGTTGATGAACAGGGTGATAGGAAGGGTTGCATCCGCGGAAAGCGGATTGTACGAGGCCGCCAGGAGTTTACTGACAGGATTTGAGGTACGTGAAAAGGTGTACCTATTGGTAGAGCTGCATAGAATGTGCCCTGTATAAATAGTAGCCCCTGAGACTCTGTGTGTCGTCAAGAGTGATGGCGCACAGAGGATCAAAACCCCAAGTATAAAATGTTACCTTTTTACGAAGGTGGCGAGGCGTTCGGTGGCTAGCCGGACTGATGAATCTGCCGAGTTAAAGCGGCAACTGGACGTGGCAGATGCCGACATCGCACTTGTAAATAAGCGGCTGGACGAGGCACAAGGTATACTCCACAGATATCTGATAAGAGGAGTTCGATGCTCGTTTCTTACAATATATATATGCTTATTGTAGATAGTGCTGCTTCCGTGGAGAACCTTCGGGCGGAACTTGCCCGAGCCAAGGAGCAAGCAAGAAAAAGTGATGCGGCGGCCCTTAAGGCGGCTGAAGAGCTGAACACCAAACAGGCTGCTCACTGCCAGAGTAAGAATGCAATAGCCGAGATGGCTGTAAAATTGAAGGATGCTACCGACCGCTGTAAATTTCTCGAACAAGAAAAAGGGGCGGCTCAGAAGGACCTTGAGAAGATCACTACCGGGGTCAAGGATGCTCGCTCTGCGATGAGAGCTATGAAGGAGGAGCTGCGTCAGGCCGGGGATATCACGGCTGGAAAGCCTTATATGCTGTGGATGAAGTTCGGGGATCCTAGGTATGCTCCGTTAGACGGACAGTGGAGTGCGGAAAACACTTATCTGGATGTGCCAGCGAGTGCGGCTGACGCAACCGAACACTTCCGAGGACGAGGCGACCATAATTTGGAAGAACTGTTGGTCGCAGTTCCACAAGCCAGAGCGCCCACTTTCGGTACCCGACCGTTTGGCCACCTTTGCGGAGCTGAACAGGTTATCCGGACTCGCCATGAAGTATGTCGCGAGTCGTTTGTGGCCGGGGGAGCCAGAGCCGAAAAGTTATTTTGGATTGGTGCAACAGTTCCTTGGTTCTGTGCCGCATGTCGGTGTACTGAAGAGGTCGGCATGTATAGAGGGTGCACAAATTGCTCTTGCCCGTGTCAAGACATACTGGGCGGATATGCAGGCCAGTGTTGTCGCATCCCAGGATTCAGACGAAGGCCGGGTATCTGTCGAGCAGTACCTTGAGGAAGTTCTTCCGGGCGCTCGTTTAATAGAAGCGCAGTGCTTGAAGAATGTTTTGTTCGAATAGCAGGTGCTATTGTAAAAGAAATATTTTGATAGAATATAAAAGCTTTTTATACTTGTGCTTGCAAGAATTATAACGCCTCCTGTGCGGCCGTTAATGTATATGTGTATATAACCTGAAAGATGGCAGTCGTTGGCTTCAGCCCCCACGCATATAATGCGGGGGTGTTCGCAAAAAATGCGCCTTTTCACACTTAATCCAATGTCTTGGTCCTACAAAGGAGGTGATGGCACGGCGAACGAAGCAACCGGACTATAACGCTTTATCACTTTCACTTAGCCATAGGAGTTTGACATTGGGGCTACTCAATAGCCCCTGGAGGCACCACTCTCTCCCGGGCGCGTGTGTGCCTGACCGGGAAGCGGTCCTTCGTTAATGCGGAGGAATCCTAGAGATTCCGAGAGTCATCAAGTGGTTGACCAGCCTCTCGCTATATCATGACAGTCATTTTTCGGCTTTCTCTACTGAGGTGCTCGCCTGGCCGAACCGGGGCACAATCACAGTAGTTCTCCTGGTGCCACGTTAGCCGATATAACGGAATGTAAGGAAGCAAAATACAGGAGCCGGGCAAACCCAACATTTGACCAAAGACATGATTTGGAGCTGATGCATATAAGTCCTAACTCGCGACGCCGAACACTCCCTAAGGTATTCGGTCTTTATGAAGACGGGCCGAAACAGAGCCCTTGGTAAAAAAAAAGCCCCTGGTGTCCAGGTACGCGCAAAATTCTGGCGTGGCCACATGCCAAAACGCCAGCCTCCTCCTTGGTTATGACGAAAACCGGGGGATGTTTTCAACAAGAGACAGTAAAAAAGGTTTACGCATGGTCTTAATCTGAAAAGAATCCTTAGAACGGGTCCCTACTGCACGTCTGCGCCTGTGTCTCCATTGTGCCGTATCCTGGACGGGCGTAGCATGGTGTTCGTCTGCGAAAAAGAGGAACTTTAGTAAATAGGCGTGCGGTAAATCTATATTAGAATAAACAGGATATAGTTCGAGCAAGAAGGGAGCCGCATTGTCTCCTGGCGTGAACACGCGGAGCCCCTTGTACAGGGTTGTGCGGCTATTAAGTCCATGTGTGTTGACGCCGGACTCGTCTAGCCGTGTCCGGGATAGATTAGTGTGCGGCTGTCCAGGCGGCCGCACCCTTACCCGTATTTTGGGGGTCAATTGTCATTCCCCTGTGATGAGATGATGCTTCATGGGCCGAGCATTTTAAGTGTAAGGGATGCATAATGTGGTATTGCGTTAAAGCGGGCGAAAGCTTCACGTCCTAGTAGCGCTTGATAGCGACTTACGAATGGGGCGATGTGGAAGGTTAGCTTTTCGCTTCGGAAGTTGTCTGGTGAGCCGAACTTGACTTCTAACGAAAGCGAACCCATAGTCTGGGTATCTGGACCCGGCGTGGCTCCTCGAAAGGAAGTTTTGCCACGGTGTATTAGCGCTGGGTTTACCCCTAGTTTGTGGATTGTGTCCTGATATAACATGTTTAAGTCACTTCCGCCGTCCATAAGGACTCGTGTAAATTGTAGTCCATCAATAACCGGACTCAAGACCAAGGCAGTCCAGCCTGCATTCCGGGCCCCTCTGGAGTAATCCCGATGGTCAAAGGTGATTGGTTGTAACAACCAGCGGCGGTGCTCCTCTGGGGCTGGCTGTATGGCGCGTGTCTTCATAAGCGCCATTCTGTTTTGCCCTTTTGTCATATGAAGTGAATTTACTATTTTGACTTCTTGTGGGAACTTCTTTTGTTCTCCGGTCTGCTTGTGGGGCGCGTCGTCATCCTCGCTTGGTGTGTCGAGCCCCTTGTGTTCGGAATTGAGTTTGCCGGACTGCTTGAAAACCCAACAATCTCTGTGGGTGTGGTTTGCAGGCCTCCCGGGGGTGCTGTGGATTTGACATATTTTATCCAGGATTTTGTTGAGGTTAGACAGCTCATCCCTGTCATCTTTGGGCGGCGGCTTTTTCTGATTTTGCCAAGAGCTTTTGAATCCGGCGTTGACTGCCGTGCTCGTTGGGATGTTGTCCTTGATTTGGAGCTGGTCTTTGTTATGGCGCGGTTTCCCGTTTCCATCTCTAGGTTTGGATGTACTCGGGTCACTGGTGCTGCTTCTTGCCAACCAGCTATCCTCTCCTGCGCAAAAGCGGGTCATGAGGCTTGTTAATGCGGCCATCGTTCGTGGCTTTTCTTGGCCGAGGTGTCTGGCGAGCCATTCGTCTCGGACGCTATGTTTGAAAGCTGCTAGGGCCTCAGCGTCCGAACAGTCGACTAGTTGATTCTTTTTAGTAAGGAATCTGTTCCAGAGTTTCTGGGCTGACTCTCCGGGTTGCTGAGTTATATGACTCAGATCATCTGCATCCGAAGGTCGGACATAGTTCCCTTGAAAATTTGCCTAGAAAGCCTCCTCGAGCGCTTCCCAACTTCCCATGGTGTTTTCGGGAAGGCTTTTAAGCCAATGTCGGGCTGGCCCTTTGAGCTTGAGGGGTAAGTATTTGATGGCGTGAAGGTCATCTCCTCTGGCCATGTGTATGTGGAGGATATAATCCTCTATCCAGACTCCGGGGTCTGTTGTTCCGTCGTATGCTTCTATGTTCACGGGCTTGAATACCGCTGGAAATTCGTGATCCAACACCTCATCGGTAAAACATAAGGGATGTGCGGCGCCCCTGTATGCGGGTGTGCCGCGATGTTCGGATATTTTTTGCATTGTATTGCTCGCTGGAGCTTGCTTTCTTGCGCCATAGATGGATCTGGTTGGGGCGGTTGTTTGATGCGAATCCTTAGACGGATCGCTCGCCGTATTGAGTGCGGCGCCCTCTGTTGCTTTAGATCGATCGTTGGGTCGTCTATCCGACCTGGTGGCTTCCTTGTTTTTCGACTGTGGGGGCTTTATGGCCTCTCCATCGAATTCCGGTAGTAGTTTCCGCTTCGGATAGCTCTTTGTGTGACGACTGTTGCCGTACTTGTGTGCAGTATCCAGTACTTTGTTCCATCTGATCGTGAGTGCATCTTCTGCTGTTTTGATCCACCGCTTCTGCTTTTTCAGGCTACGTGCAGTGGCGACGAGCCTTTGGTGGAGGTTCTGATGTTCCAGCAATTTGTCCGGCCTGAGGTCATCCGGACTATTATCTTTTCTGGGGATTGGTTGTTTGGACGGTTGCTCAATGGCATGTTCGTCTTCCGTTGATTCGCCCTGCTCTATGGCTGGGTCTTTGTCGAGGTGGGGCTTTGCGTGGCGCTTACGTCGCCGCTTTGATTTCGAGGGAACGATCCCTGTTTGCGCCCTTTCGATCCTCGTTGTTATCCTTTTTGGGTGTGTCCACCATGTATACATCGTATGATGAGGTGGCTTTCCAGTTCCCTATAAGTGCTGGTTCTTGGTCGTCTCTTTCATGGGCGTCCATACCGTCGATGTCTTCGGATTCAAAGTCGAGCATGTCGGTTGAATCATCGACAGTGGCTATAAAGTGGGTGGTGGGTGGGTTTTGAATTTCTTCGTCGCCCGTATCCCAACCCTGCTGACCATAATCCGGCCAGGGCTCTCCTGACAAAGAGAGAGACTTTAGGGAGTTCAGGATATCGCCAAAGGGCGAGTGCTGAAAGACATCCGCGGTGGTGAACTCCATGATCGAAGCCCAATCGGGTTCGATCGGAAGGGGTGCGGAAGATTCGGAGTCCGGAACGGAGTCCGGCACCTTGGAGTCACGGGCCTTGCAAAGGACTAGGCTGGTATTCGGCTCTATCGCCGTAGAGATTGCGGCTCCTGGGGCGGCGTCCAACCGTCTGTCCCTGGTTAGCGCAGTCGGTTCCGAACTAATGGTCGGAGCGGACTCCTGAGCGGCACTCTGGGCGCTGTCCGGCGGCAGAGCTAGGTCATGCCCATCGAGACAGTGCGGCGCGCTCGGTCGTGGCTCGAATCCGTCGAAGATCAAGTCCCCGCGAATGTCGGCCGTGTAGTTTAAGCTTCCAAACCTGACCTGATGGCCAGGGGCGTAGCTTTCGATCTGCTCCAGGTGGCCAAATGAGTTGGCCCGCAGTGCAAAGCCACCGAATACGAAGATCTGTCCGGGGAGAAAAGTCTCGCCCTGGACCGCGTCGTGGTTGATGATCGAAGAAGCCATCGGGCCTAAAGGCGACGACACAGAGGAACTCTCAATGAAAGCACCAATGTCGGTGTCAAAACCGGCGGATCTCGGGTAGGGGGTCCCGAACTGTGCGTCTAGGCGGATGGTAACAGGAGACAAGGGACACGATGTTTTTACCCAAGTTGGGGCCCTCTAGGTGGTGGTAAAACCCTACTCCTGCTTGATTAATATTGATGGTATGGGTATTACAAGAGTTGATCTACCACGAGATCGGAGAGGCTAAACCCTAGAAGCTAGCCTATGGTATGATTCTTGTTCATCCTACGGACTAAAACACTCCGGTTTATATAGACACCAGAGAGGGCTAGGGTTACACAGAGTCGGTTACAATGGGAGGAGATCTTCATATCGTATCGCCAAGCTTGCCTTCCACGCCACGGAAAGTCCCTATCCGGACACGAGACGGAGTCTTCAATCTTGTATCTTCATAGTCCAGGAGTCCGGCCAAAGGTCATAGTCCGGCCATCCGGACACCCCCTAATCCAGGACTCCCTCAATCGCTATCCCACATCGCCAGATCCGGTCCCCCTCGCCGCCGAGCACCCCCCGTACCCTCTCCCCCGCTCCAGCGGCAGCCGCCGCCGACCCCCCGCACCCTCCCCCCACTCCACCGCCGCCGCC
>NC_041393.1:741807334-741859213 GCF_002162155.2 Triticum dicoccoides | reverse complement strand
CCGCACCCTCCCTCGCTCCACCGCCGCCGAGCACCCCCCGCACCCTCTCCCCCGCACCCTCCCCGGCCCGCTCCACCGTCACAAATGAATGCAACTAAAATTGCAAAAAAAACAAATTTGATTATATTTTCAATGTTGTTAACATGGCAACAAACTGTATATTATTGTTCTACATGAAATTCTGATCATCTAGCATATGTGACATGTTTTATTTGGATGCATGGATAAAAAGATATGTGCAAAGAAAAAATGCATAAAAACAAAAATTGGGGAGCTTGGGAATCAAACCCAGGACCTCCTAGTGTGTGTGTTGCGTGCTGACCAGTCGGGCTAGTGTGTGTGTTCTGATGGAGATACGGTTAGGTGGAATATAACCTGAGTGCTCGAACTGTAATAAAAAAAATTCTAATGGCGCACGAGGGGGTGGTGCGCCATTGCTATCGTCGTACTTATGGAACACTAGGGGGGGTGCGCCATTGCTAACCCTCCCCCCACTCCACCTATTCCCCTCTGGCCTCTCTCCCTCGCTCCCTCGCCAGATCCCCCACTCGACCCCAACCGTACGCCGTCGCCCCGCCTTGCTCCGCCCCCTCCATCCGCCGCGCCTGCACGCCGTCGGCGACACCGCCGCCTCTCCTGGCTGTGGTCTTGCGCTTCCCCGACGCCGCCGCCCGACCCCCACCGGACTCCACCCCTGCCGCCCCCGTGCCACCCGAATGGGATCGGCCGAGCGCGCGCACTAGGGTTCCTCACCCTGCCGCCCGCTCCTCTCCTCACCTCCTCCCTTCGACGAGCGAGGGCCTCCTCCGGCCCCTGCAGCAGCCGGCGAGCGCGGACTCGACGCGCCCACCCCGCCTGCCCCTGCCGTCCTCTGCCACCGGTCACCTCCGCAGTAGCCGGCGAGCCAAGGACGGTGCCGTGACCCTCGCCGCCAACCCCGGGCTCCCCTGCTTCCTCTCCGCGCCATCCAAGGTGAGCTCCCCTGCCCCTTCTCCCTCTCTCTCTGTTACGTTCCGGCTCGGGCAGCAAGGGCAACCCTTGTGTTTCTCCATTACGTTATGCTTAGATGGGTTTTTTCTCTCTTCTTGCTAATTGATAGATTGAACCATATGTAATTGATAGACTGAACCATAGCATATGAGAAATTGGTTCAGACAGAATAAGATTAGGGTGTACAAAATTTCTTTGTTTTTAGTATATGAAGCAAAATCAAACGCAATTTTGTTTTTATCACGATAAGATTAGGGTGATTGAATTTTCAGCAACCCTTGTGTTTTCTTTAGCAAGGGCAACCCCCAATTTCCAGTAAGATAAGTAAACCATGTTAACATTTTTTCCAGAAAAAGGTAATCAAAAGAATAGCAATCTATGGCCTTTCTCCTTTCTGAGATAATTACATAGTACTCTAGTACACACAGGAGGCTAGTTGCAACTGAGTTGCTAAATGCACGTAGCATTAGGGTAGCGATATTTCTTACACTTGAAACAATCAAATTAAGTTAGTATTTTTAATTAAAAACTTGCACAGATTGCTCGTCTCCTTTTGTAGAAACGCAAAAAAAAACCTCCTCTGCTTTGAGCATGTTTCTGCTCCAAAAGCTCCTTCACAGTACCGAAACTACTACTACTGTTTTTGCTTCTTCTGCTGCTATTACTCAACTCCACCAAGCCGGGGAGTTGATAGTTGGCTTGTGCGTAGTTAGCTGGTGGTTTAGATAAAGTTGGTTGTTAATGTAGTCAAATGTTGGTTGTGGCTTGGTGGCTAAGAGGTAAATTCATTTTTGTGGACTTAGTGTTGGAGTAAATTCAGTAAATGAGTCTCATCATTCATGAGACTCAAGTTTTGGAGTACTAACACTAACCTGCAAGTATTCATTTTACTGTTAGCATTCCATGATTTTTAGTTAACAGAAATCCATGATTTTTAGTTAATAGCAATCCATGATTTTTAGTTAACAGCAATCCATGATTTTTTTTCACAATGATCAGCAACAGTTTTTGTATTAAAATGAATGTACTCCATGCATTTTAAGTTAACAACTGAATTTACTCCTTTATTGGCATTGTCATGATTCAGTTAACACTAAATCAACTTCATTAATTTTTAGGTACAGTCACTTGGATCAGCGGAAGAGGAGCATCAGCAGCACGGGCAAAGGAGCAGCAGCAGCTAGTTCTTCAGGTACAATGGAAAACAAGCAAGCTTAGCTCTGAAAAATGAGTTAGCTAGGCTCAAAATTTTGAGTTGGCCCCTTTACATAAGTTTTAGATAAAGTTTCAAGGTTTCTTTAGAGTATTTATTTGTGTCGTTTGGATGTACGGTTTGAGAGCAGCTATCAATTTAGTTTGCTGTACTATGTTGGACAGAATTTTATGTTTGGACTTGGGTGAATGTAACAAGACTTATACTCTCAGATTTTGTCATAGTTGATGGTGATGACTTATAATGTGATAAAGTATATACGTTGTTGCAACACCTATATAATGTGATAAAGTATATACATTGTCATCTAAGTTGAGCTGATTTTGATTTCCGTATGTTATGGGGGGACAACAGATATTGCAATATGTTCATTCTTGAGCGTACAGACTTGCTAAACTATTGATGATTTTTTGTTGGGTGACCTATTAGATCTGGAATGGAAGCTCACATAATTTGAGATGAGTTTTGTCCACATGAAAGCAGAGGACCATATGGTCTGTGGCCTTTTCATCCATATGAAAGTAGAGGCACATTGTGGTGCTAGTTTGCTGGGTTTTGTCTCCGACCATTATGTCGTGATGAATTTGCAGGTACCCCGAGAGGCCCTTGAGTTTGTCGGAATGTCGATTAACTTCCGTTCCGGCAAATTTGGGTACTCCATATGTCCTATTTTCAGCAAAGGTCATGCTGAAATTTTCCGTGAATTTTAGCATGACTTTGCTAAAAATAGGACATATGGGGTACTTGAGGCTAATGCATGGGCCGGGGTATCTTAGTACTTAGTTAAGTAGGATCAACTTCCCCTTTATTCTTGCTGCATTAAACCATAGGTGGCAATAGATCCAAGTGATTAGGCCCAACTTAGAATTCTCCTTAGCATCCATAAACCCTAGATGATAAACCCAACATAGGTGGCAATAGAGCCAAGTGATTAGTGCCAAGTGCTTAGGCCCAACCTAGGATGCCTCGGCGTCGACAAACCCTAAATGATGAAACCTTGGCTTCTATAGGATGTCTCGGAGTCGATGAGAACCTAAATGATGTACGCTTAGGCTTTTAGGGTGCCTCGGTGTCGACAAACCCTAAATGATAAAAGCTTAGCTTTTAGGATGCCTCGGTGTCGACAAACGCTAAATGATGAGACCATGATCTTGTTCCTTGACAATAACCAACTTTTTGACCAAACTTTTTTCCTATTTAGAGGGAAACATGGCCCACAACAATGAGGCCGGCGGTTTGTGCGGCAAGCAATTCTGGGAGCTGTCCCAGGAGATGGAGGAACAACCTCACCGCTATGAGGACACCGCAGAAGACACCGATCTTGACTACACAACCCCTAGTGGCGTCAGGGATGACACCACTGATGGTGCCGCCGAGGATGCCACCACTGATGATGGCGGCGCACGCACAGATGGCAGCCAACCGAAGAAGCAACGGAAGGACCGGTGCCCGAACGCGCTCCGCACCGTCAAGGAGGAATTTACTCAAGTGTACTCCAACGGGCATCCAACGGAGCCCAAACATATAGTCAAGGGGTACTCGGTTCAGCTCGGGTGCATTCTCCGGAGCACCGTCTCGATCAACACCGAGAACCTTAGGCATAAGGACCGAGGGAATTTGCGCAACCTCCTCTTCATGAAGCTGCACGAACGATACAAGTTCCCCGCTGAATTTGAAAACACACGCCTCTCAGGGAATAAAGTGAACAGTGCCTCCCTCACGAGGATGAGCACGGCCCTGTCTACTTGGAGAAGTGTGGTGAAGAGAATGATTGAGAAGGGTGATAGTTATGAGAAGATCAAGGCGAAAAATCCTTCGATCAGCAAAGATGACTACAAGGAGTTCAAGATCAAGTGCGAGAGCAGTGCAACCTCCGAATTAAGTCAGTGGGGGAAAGAAATGCGGGAGTTGAACTTAGGGGAACACAAACTCGGTCCCGGCGGTTATAGAGTGGCGGAACCTATATGGGACAAGGAGGATGCGGAGCGTGCCGAGCAAGGCCTACCACTCCGCTTCGAGAAATACAGCAGTGACAAGCAGACCAGGAACTATGTCAGGGCCCGGTACAAGGAGGTCCCGATAACATAGGAGCTTACCACGGATCCGAAGACCAGGGTGCTTGAGCTTGTTCTGGTGAAGGAGACTGAAAGCAGTAGCACGGGGTCGTCTCAGAGCACCCCTGCTTGGGACAACACCCTAAATAGGGTGTCGAACATAATGAAAAACAAGGATAAACTCAGTAAGCCGTCGTCAGCTGGTCGTGTGGCCGGCAAAGGCTTGTCCACAAAATGGTCGTCATACTATACCGCTGGTGGGCGAAAGGAGAAAAAGACCAGCTCGGAAAGCCAGTCGCGCGAGGTTGAAGCACTCAAGGCACAAGTGGCGCGGATTCTGGAGATTGTCCAAGAGCAAGTGCAACAACAACTGGGAATGACGCTCACCACCATGGTGCCTACCTTGATTCATGGGCTGACGACGTGGATTGTGGGTGGACAACAGGGGCCGCCCCCGATTCCCAGCTTCACGGCCAGCAACTCGCACAACGCGCAGGCGGCGCCATTGGTGTCTCCGGCGGCGGCGGTATTGGTGTCTCCGACGCCGGCACGGCCAGCATTGGAGCTTAATGCACCCGGGTGTACGCCGGCTGGCACCTCGCCAGCAAGCGTCCCCTCCGTCAGTTGCACGCCCGCCTTTGGCGGTGCCTCGACATTAGCCGAGCTCGATGCCATCATCACGGTAACTAATTAAGCCTCTCGGCCAAGGACTTCATCTCCTTGCCTTTGACTGGGCATCCCTGAGGCCCTACATGTTTTCGCAGGGCGCCGCCGATGTTCCGTGCACTCTACTGCACTTCGTGAACGACGAGTTGGTCGATGTCGCCAAGGGCAAAATCGTTCAACCGGGCAACCCCGTGTTCCACGGTAAACCGATGCCAGCCATCGTGTATAGGGTTCAACTGGTTTGGGTGCTGCCAGGCTGCGACGAGTTGTTACCTCCGATTCGACCCGCTGGGGCTGACGTAGATGATCTAATGACCCTTAGCGTCTGCCTAAGCTGGCCCCTACTTTGGCCGAAGAGCCAGATTCATTTGGGGGCGGGGGACACCACCCCAAAGACAACACCACCAGTCGTGCCGGTGCCAAGCCATGGAAAGACCGCTGCAACGCTACCGGACATGCCGGACATCCCTATGGCACATGATCCAAACATGCATATGGCACAGGATCTGGACGACGACGACAACAACGACGGCCGTACATTTAGCAACGTCGATAAGTACTTTTCCGAACATGGGTACGATGACGAATTCTGCGGGCCTCTTTCTCTAGAACCCAACCCTACAAAAGACAACCGCGGTCTAGCTGGTATGGCGGAGAAACCCAATTGCAACAGACATCGTCTGGCGTTTAGTTCTCAGGAGATGCCTCCAGCTGCCAACTTCACCGAGGCTCAGATAGCCGAGGTGCCAAATATTATCAGCCCCAACACACTCAAGAAGGCGGTCTGTGAGCAGAACTCGGTCCCATTACAACAGAAGAAGAAGGGACGGAAAAGAAAGAGTAACAAGGGTGCGAGCCAGCCGGCACCGTGTACAATCCGTGCTCAGGACGGGCCACCTTCACCTAAGGATATCTCGAGGAGGGTGCATGTGGCGGGTAGGGAGATGCTACCGACAAATATGCTCAATGCTGCAACCGGTGCTATGCGGAGTCTGCATGATAGTGTTCTTTCTTTGGAGAAGCGGCATCTCAGAGAGAATGATGTGGCATACCCGGTTTTCGTGGCCAAGGTGCAAGAGGGCAAGGGCTTTGTGGATGGCGCCATCGGGGGTATGATCGTCCTGCGGTTTGATGACATCTTTGCTATGTTTAACCTTCATCCGCTGCACTACACCTTCGTTCGGCTATTTTCGCTGAGTATGGAGATGCGGATCATTAGAGACAAGACCCCGGACATCGTGATAGTAGACCCCTTCTACATGCGTGCCAAGAACTTGTGCGGCGCTGGGCCCGGCATGTCGCGAGTTCTTACCTTGAAGGTGTCATTCTGGCAAACCCAGATAAGGATAACTTCCTCGTGCCTTACTTTCCCGAGTAAGTCATCCCCTAACCGCCCCGAAACATATGATTTCTTAGATTTTGATCGTTCTTTTTTTTCTAACATTCCGTGTTCTGTGCAGTGACACACATTGCACACTCATCCTCTTAAGCCCCAAATATTCCATGGCCACGTATTTCGACCCAGACCGTGACTCCAAGATAGACTACACAAATATCAAGAAAGTTCTTGATGATGTTCTCCCCGGCTATGCCAAATCTGGAGGCACCTTCACCAAGCCAATTCGTAGGCGGTACGGCGCACACGTGTTCGCCCACAATACAAAGTTCTCCTGCGTCAAGCAGCCGCCTTGCGGTCAGAAGGATGCCTACTACACCCTCCATCACATGCGGGCGATCGTACGGGACCATCATCACCTTCTGCTACCAGATAATCTCAAAGATTGGGCCGCGAGCTTGTCGGCAATCCAGGACGCGGACATCAGACAAGAATTCTTTCGCATCCAGTCGGAGTTTGCGGAAATTATCCATCAAGATGTCCTTCGTACCTCGGGGCAGTTCTACCTCAGATATCAACCGTCCAACAATGAGATAGACACAACGCTACAAATGCAGGCTGAGAACGCCCGCGATTTCATGACCATCACGACAGACGGCGGCTTCATCCATGCTCCGGTCCCATGAGTCAAGTCGAAAGTAGTGATGCTATGTGTACTTCTGAAACATTGATTGGCTCATGTTGTAATTAAACTTTAATGAACTTGTATGTCTCTTTGGTTTGGACAGTCATTCAACTTAGATGTAATCGATGCTATTTATTAGTAGGACCATGAATCGTGCTATTAATGTATTTCTTTTCCCTTTCGATCCTTTTGTTGCATACTTATATATTGCTTATGTATTGTCTGTTGTTTGGCTTGTGCATAGAGATGCCATCGTATGTCGTGTACAAGGGTAAGGTTCCCGGAGTCTACGACGACTGGGAGGAGTGTCGGAGACAGGTTCACCGTTTCAGCGGTTATAGTTACAAAGGGTACACCACTAGGGTGGAGGTGGAATCTAGATACTCCCGCTATCTAGCGGGAGAGAGGAGGGAGCGTTGGAGGAACCGGATGAAGACCAGTTTCATCGCGATGATGCTCATCGTGATGACCGCAGCTTTCTTCTATGTCATGGTAGTTTAGATGATCGATATCGACTTGTAATGTGAAGACAAACTCGCTACTCGCGGTCTCGAGACTTGTAATGTTCTATCTTTGTTCGGTCTTTTGAATTCGGAGACTAATATGATGGATTGTATTCGGAGACTAATCTTCTATTACGATGAATCTGCTGTTGCTGTGTGGTGTTGTCTAAATTCTGTCCAATAATATATTTTGTAACCCGTGAAAATATCAGAAAAGAAGAAAATCCCTAATATTCATACTAGTGGCGCACCACACAAGACACTAATGGCGCACTGTGATAATCACACCAATGGCGCATCACCCACTGGTGTGCCATTAGTATGCCAAAGCACATGGGTACATATGGCCCCCTGGGAGGCATTCTAATGGCGCACTGTGGGCTATACTAATGGCGCACTACGTGGTGCGCCATTAGAACACCAGATACTAATGGCGCACTAGTGGTGCGCCATTAGAATTTAATTCTAATTGGGTGATGCTAGTGGCGCACCAGTAGTGCGCCATTAGTAGGCAAAACTGGTGCGCCACTAGCATGCCTTTTCCTAGTAGTGTAAGCAACCCGGAAATGACATTGATGTGTACCTAAGTCCATTAGTTGAAGAACTTTCACAGCTGTGGAATGGAAAAGGTGTACGTGTGTGGGATGAGCAAGACCAGCAGGAACTTGACCTACATGCTTTGCTGTTCGTATCCATCAATGATTCGCCTACTCTCAGTAACCTTTCAGGACAGACAAACAAGGGATACTAAGCATGCACGCACTGTTTAGATGACACCAAAAGTATATATTTGGACAAATGCAGGAAGAATGTGTACCTGGGGCATCGTCGATTTCTTCCGACCAACCATCAATGTTGAAAGAATGGCAAGCATTTCAAAGGCGAGGCAGATCACCGGATGAAGCTGTCGTCCGTACTGGTGATCACATACTTGCTATGGTCAATGATTTACAAGTAATCTTTGAAAAGGGTCCCGGTGGTCTATCTATTCCGAATGACGCTGAGGGACGCTCACCCATGTGGAAGAAGAAATCTATATTTTGGGACCTACCCCAGTGGAAAGACCTAGAGGTCCACTCTGCAATCGACATGATGCACGTGACGAAGAATCTTTGCTTGAACCTACTAGTATTTTTGGGCATGTATGGGAAGACAAAAGGTACACCGGAGGCACGGGAGAACCAGCAACGTGTGCACGAATAAGACGGCATGCCTCCAAAGCGGTATGAAGGTCCTGCCAGCTACGCTCTTACCAAAGAAGAGAAAGGAAATCTTGTTTGAACGTCTGCTCAGTATGAAGGTCCCGTCTAGCTTCTCGTCGAATATAAAGGGAATAATAAATATGGCAGAGAAAAAGTTTCAGAACCTAAAGTCTTATGACTGCCACGTGATTATGACGCAACTGCTTCTGGTTTCATTGAGGGGGCTTCTACCGGAAAATGTTCGATTAGCCATTGTGAAGCTATGTGCATTCCTCAATGCAATCTCTCAGAAGGTGATCGATCCAGAAATCCTACCAAGGTTAAGGATTGATTTGGCGCAATGTCTTGTCAGTTTCGAGCTAGTGTTCCCACCATCCTTCTTCAATATCATGACGCA
This sequence comes from Triticum dicoccoides, assembly GCF_002162155.2. Taxonomy (NCBI): domain Eukaryota; kingdom Viridiplantae; phylum Streptophyta; class Magnoliopsida; order Poales; family Poaceae; genus Triticum; species Triticum dicoccoides. The sequence goes on along the minus strand of NC_041393.1, from coordinate 741,850,167 downwards.
CGTCCTAGTTAATCTCATCGAAGAGATTGCCATTCTGGGCACTGTATTTCTACACAATATGTTCCCCTTTGAGAGATTTATGGGAGTCTTAAAGAAATATGTTTGTAAATGTGCTAGGCCAGAAGGAAGCATCTCCATGGGCCATCAAACAGAGGAGGTCATTGGGTTTTGTGTTGACTTCATTCCTGACATTAAGAAGATTGGTCTCCCTCAATCGCGGTATGAGGGGAGACTGTCTGGAAAAGGCACGCTAGGAGGGGACTCAATAATATGTAGGGATGGACATTCTCGTTCTCAAGCACACTACACACTTCTACAGAATTCTACCTTGGTGACCCCTTAGGTCAATGAACACAAGAATATTCTGCGCTCCAAACACCCGGAACAGTGTGACGACTGGATTACATGTGAACACATCAGGACTTTTGGCAGTTGGCTGCAAACACGTCTCATGGGTGACAACGTTGTTTCTGATGAGCTGTACTTGTTGGTCAGGGGGCCATCTTCGACTGTATTGACTTACAAAGGGTACGATATAAATGAGAATACATTTTACACGATCGCCCAGATCAAAAGAGCACCAACCTGAAAGAGTGGTATTCGCTTTGATGCAACAACCAAGAGGGGAAAGGACACATATTATGGTTACATAGTGGACATATGGGAGCTTGACCCTGGACATGATATTAAGGTCCCTTTGTTTCAGTGCAAATGGGTCAATTTGTCAGGAGGCGGGGTACAGGTAGACCCATAGTACGGAATGACAACAGTGTATCTGAACAATATTGGATACACAGACGAACCATCGTCCTAGCCAATGATGTGGCGCAGGTTTTCTATGTGAAGGACATGTCTACCAAACCGAGAAAAAGAAAAGATAAGAAAGCGAATACATCATACCATGAGCCAAAGCACCACATAGTTCTTTTTGGAAAAAGAGACATCGTGGGAGGGGAGGGCAAGAAAGACATGCCTGAAGATTATGAAAAGTTTCACGAAATTCCTCCCTTCAAAGTCAAGGCTGACCCAAGCACCCTGTTAAACGATGAAGATTATCCATGGTTACGGCGCAATAAGCAAATGACACAGGCGAAGAAAAAGTGAAGACTTTCTCTCCAAAACTATTATGATGATGCCTTTGGTCTAGAATATCACTGCAGTTACATGTGTAGAGTTCAAATAAGTTCAAAAAAATGAAATACATTTGTAACGGATGAGTTTTCGTCCGAAACACTGATACTTCGAAAAAGATTGTCTGCTTTGTACACGAAGTGCATCTAGTTTTTGCCGTAACACTCTCAACTTTTTAGAACATGCTATGTGGGTGAAATGATGATACCACGCCAACTTTCAACCTTTTCCAGAGCTCATTTGCAGTGCTTTTCAATTTCAGGGTTATTTACCTAAAAAATCAGTAAATGCATGAAAAATAGCAAATGAAGTCAAAAAGGGTTGAAAATTGATGTTGTGGCTTTGAATGGTGCATTTTGAACACACAAAAAGTTTGCAGTTCAAATAAAGTTCAAAAAATGAAATCTCTTTGTAACAGATGAGTTTTCGTCCGAAACCCTGATACTTCGAAAGTCATTGACCGTTTTATGCACGAAGTGCATCCAGTTTTTGCCAAACCCTCTCAACTTTCTAGAACCTGCTATGTGGGAGAAATGATAATACCATGCCAACTTTCAATCTTTTTGGAGTTCATTTGTAGTGCTTTTCAATTTCAGGGTCATCTAGCTCAAAAAACTAGTAAATGCATGAAAATAGCAAATGAAGTCAAAAAGGGTTGAAAATTGATGATGTGGCTTCGAATGGTCACTACTGCAGAATGCTGCTAACACGACACTACGATCAAAGACCATTCGAGAAATTGTGTGTGATGTAATAATCGCAAACGATGGTGTCAGAGAACCGTCAAAAATGTCCAAAACATTTGCGATGACCAATGCATCAAACACGGTTCAGATTTTAGTTGCGTGTGTGATGCAGGGTATACGATTCAGTTCAATTAACTGTTTGCGATGAGGAGTAACAAAAGAAATGGGAAGCCAGATGAAGGTGTACTACGATATACAACATATGGTTCACTCGGATGAACTGTTTGTGATTAGGCAGCACAAAAGAAACGGTCAGCCAGATGAAGGTGTGTGCAATATACAACATACGATTCACTCGGATGAACTGTTTGTGTTTAGGCAACACAAAAGAAACGGTCAGCCAGATCAAGGTGTGTGCGATATACGCATGCAGTTCACTCGGCCCTTGTCGTTAGTGTGTGACCTCCGTGGCAACCGTTCGCTCCCCACTTCCCCGGGCGCCTCTTTGTGTACCGTGGCAACCGTCCACCGCCTCTTCACCTTTCCCTCTCGATTTGGAAATGCTGTCGCACGCTCTTCCTCCCACCATTTGCCTTCACCCTTCCTTCTGCCATTGTTCGATCATCTTCTCCATGGAGGGAATAGGCCGGAAATGACCCAGTTATTCTTGCCCCGATCTAAAAGATGGCATGGTGGAGGAACTCATTGATCGGTGCGACGTCATCACCTCAGCTAGCATGGCAGGTTCGTTCAAGACCATTCTTGACTCAACTAATAACATCATTACAAGGAACCCAATGGTCCAGGAGCGGTTTGATCTCCCATATCTTCTTTGCCGTGACCCTGCTGACTGGTGCGGGGATGAGGGAAGCCTCCCCTTGTGCAAGTTGATGCTGCTTGATAATGATGCGTATGATGTTAAGATGCCATCGCTTGAGGGCAAGGCTTGGGCACGCGCAAATGGAGATTGGATTGTTTATATTGGGTACAACTGCGAGTGGGAACTTGTGAATGTGTACACTCGTCACCGGGTTCCACTTCCAAAAATCTCAGATGACTGCCTAGAGGTTGAGTACACCGGTATTCTACGTGAGTTCAAATACGATCATGGTGACTATCGTCTACGGAATATAGCAATTTGTCGAGTTCCCAACCGCTCTTGGGATTACACGAACTATGAAGTTGTTGCTATCTTTGACAAGCTTGTTGTCGTCCTTACTTCCACTCCTCGATGGACATTGCTCAAAAATCAATTTCTGTAAACGGATGAGTACTGTGATGCAATTCAATACGAGGGTCTTGTGTTTGCTGCCACCACTCATGGCACTGTTTTTGCATGGAATACTGATGCTTTTGGTACATTTTTCTTCCACTGTAATTATAATTGTTTCATCCACATGCATGCGGGTTAGCTAGTTTCCCTTTAATAATAAAAATTCATGTGTTTCCAAGGTCATGTGAACATTCCACCACCTATACTTGAAATTTTTTACATCCAAGGGGGAGATGACGATGCTGATGATCACGAGCATGAGGACGAGCAGGACCCATATACTCAGTGGCGCCTGGCAACTTATTCCAATGGATCACCACTTCTTGTCTGTATATAGGGCACTGCTGATGTTACTAAGGAAGCCGGTCTTGTCTCGCATGGTCGCACTCTCTAGATCTATTCCAACATCCGTTGCAGGGTATTCCGGATCGATACTAGTGTACTAGCGCCAACACCTTCTCTCAGGTTCAGTGTTGAAAGTCTTGGTGGAAACTCGCTCTTCCTTGGACAAAACTATCCAATTATGGTGGAAGGCGATCCAGTTGTTGTAGACACAACGTTACTACCATTTATAAGAAGCAACTGTATCTATACTTCGGACATTGCTATGCTTCCCTACCGTCCCAATATGGGTCCTGACATAGGCCGCTTCAGCCTGGATGATCAGTCCTGCGTTGATCTCAAGATTGACAGTAGATGGCCCTTCTCAGAGAATCACTTCTGGTTCAAAGCAAGCGTTTCCAACACCGACGAGTGGTTGAGCTGAAGTTCATTTCATCGCTTTGTTATTTGTTGTGTGAGAAAAACTTTACTAGAATGTTTTGTTGGAAATGATCTATAATCCAACGTGTATCCTCGTTGTCGTTGTGGGTTGATGACTTGTTGTATGTAATCAATGGTACATTTGCATATGCATCCATCAACTCACGTCTGCTAGTGGTGTCCATATGAACAGTGCTAGTGATTTTAGTTGCAAAAATTAGATAGTGCTAGTGATTTTTAGCTGCATATTTTGAAAGATCGCAGTGTTACAAGGTCGACAAATGGCAATGTTACTAGATAAACAAATATCAATCTTTCTAGTCTGACAAATGGCAACATACCCAAAATGACAGATATGCAAATCTTACCCAATTGTTTGTACGTGGTTGCACACTCGTCATGCAAAACAACCATTTGCATTGAAGGGATGCAGAAATCCTACTCGACACATTTTCCCTTGGCTTCCTGGGGAAGCTGTCAGTTTGCATACGGGTGTTCTAACTAAAATGTTTGCGATGAGTGTTTTATATTTAAAAACCATGGACGTTTTTAAATATTTAAAAACCATTTATATTCTCGTAGTTGCGGATGCTTGCGGGAGGGTTAATCATAAGTAGGAGGTTTGTTCAAGTAAGAACAACACCTAAGCATCGGTCCACCCACATATCAAATTATCAAAGTAGCGAACACAAATCAGACCAACATGACGAAAGTAAATAGATGAAATTCCCGTGTACCCTCAAGAACGCTTTTCTTGTTATAAGAGATCATTTTGGCCTGTCCTTTGTCTAAAAAGGATTGGGCTACCTTGCTGCATACTTATTATTACTACCGTTACTTGCCCGTTACAAATTATCTTGCTATCAAACTACTCGCTACTTACAGTTTCAGCACTTGCAGACATTACCTTACTGAAAACTACTTGTCATTTCCTTCTGCTCCTCATTGGGTTCGACACTCTTACTTATCGAAAAGAGCTACAATTGAACCCCTATACTTGTGGGTCATCAAGGCTATTTTCTCGTGCCGTTGTCGGGGAGTGAAGCACCTTTGGCAAGTGGAATTTGGTAAGGAAACATTTATATAGTGTACTGAAATTTATTGTCACTTCTTACTATGGAAAACAATCCTTTGAGGGTTTTTTGGGGTATCTTCACCTTGTCCAGAACCACAATTAGTTACCCCTCAACCTACTGCACCTACTGAAAATATTGAATATGAAATTCCTTCGTGTATGATAGAACAACTGCTAGCTAATCCTTATGCAGGAGATGGAACTGAACATCCTGATATGCACTTGATACATGTGGAACAAATTTGTGGATTGTTTAAGCTTGCCGGTTTACCCAGGGATGAAGTGATGAAAAAGGTTTTCCCTTTATCTTTGAAGGGAAAAGCATTGGCATGGTATAGGCTGCGATGATATTGGATCATGGAATTGGAATCATTTGAAATTGGTGTCCCATAAAAAAAATATCATATGCATATAGTTCATCATGATCGGAATTATATATATATAATTTTTGGCCTCGTGAAGGAGAACGTATCGCTCTAGCTTAGGGGAGGCTTAGGTCGATGTTATATTCATGCCCCAATAATGAGCTCTCAAGAGAAATTATTATTCAGAATTTTTATGCTCGGCTTTCTCGTAATGATCAAACCATGCTGGATACTTCTTGTGCTGGTTCTTTTATGAAGAAAACTATTGAATTCCGGTGGGATCTTTTGGAAATAATTAAATGCAACTCCGAAGATTGGGAACTTGACGAAGGTAAAGAGTCAGGTATAAAGCTTAAGTATGATTGTGTTAAATCTTTTATGGATACCGATGCTTTTCAAAAGCTTAGCACTAAATATGGACTAGACTCTGAAATAGTAGCCTCTTTTTGTGAATCATTTGCTATTCGTGTTGAACTTCCTAAAGAGAAGTGGGTTAAACATTACCCACCTATCAAAGATGAAATTAAAGAACTAGTACCGGTTAAAGAAGAAACTATACTTTATAATGTTGATCCAGTTGTTCCTTCTGCTTATATTGAGAAACCACCTTTCCCTGTTAGGATAAAAGAACATGCTAAAGTTTCAACTGTGGTTAACAAAAGATATGTTAGAACAACCAAACCGGATGAACAAATTAAAGTAGAACCTAGCAATGCTATGGTTAAAGATCTCTTGGAAGAAGATATGGATGGGCATTTTATTTACTTCTGTGATGAAGCTGCTAGAATATTTAAACCTGAGGGGAAGATAAACATAGACCAGTTGTTGGCTTGCCTATTGTTTCGGTTAAAATAGGAGATCACTATTATCATGGTTTATGTGACATAGGTGCTAGTGTGAGTGCCATTCCCCACTCCTTATGTGAAGAAATTAGAGATGAAATAGCACCTGCTGAATTAGAAGACATAGATGTTACTATTAAACTTGCTAATAGGGATACTATATCACCCATTGGGATTCTTAGAGATGTTGATGTCTTGCGTGGGAAGATAAAATACCCTACTGATCTTCTTGTTCTTACCATCCCACAAGATAAATTTTGTCCCATTATATTTGGTAGACCTTTCTTGAACACCGTCAATGCTAAAATAGATTGTAAGAAACAAACTGTCAGTGTTAGCTTTGGTGATGAATCTCATGAGTTTAATTTTCCAAGTTTAGTAGAAATCATCATGAAAAAGAATTGCCTAGTAAGGATGAATTAATTGGTCTTGCTTCTATTGTTGTGCCACCTACTGATCCTTTGGAACAATACTTGCTAGATCATGAGAATGATTTACATATGCATGAAAGAAATGCAATAGATAAGATCTTCTTTGAACAATGTCCTCTTCTTAAACACAATTTGCCTATTGAAACTCTTGGAGGTCCTCCTCCACCTAAAGGTGACCCTGTGTTTGAATTAAAACCTTAGCCAGAAACTTTGAAATATACTTATCTTGATGAAAAGAAGATATATCATGTTATTATTAGTGCTAACCTTTCAGAACATGAAGAAGAAAGATTGTTGAAAGTTCTAACGAAGCACCGAGCTGCTATTAGGTATACTCTTGATGATTTAAAGGGCATTAGTCCCACTCTATGGCAGCATAAAAAGAACCTGATGCTAAACCAGTTCTTGATCAGCAACGTCTGTTAAATCTGAAGATGAAAGAAGTGGTAAGAACTGAAATATTGAAACTTCTGGAAGCAGGTATCATCTATCCTATAGCTGATAGTAAATGGGTAAGTCCTGTTCAATGTGTCCCTAAGAAGGGAGGTATTACTGTTGTTCCTAATGATAAGAATGAGCTCATTCCACAAAGAATCTTCATAGGCTATAGAATGGTTATTGACTATAGAAAATTAAATAAAGCTACTTTAAAAGATCATTACCCTCTGCCTTTTATTGATAAAATGTTAGAAAGACTATCTAAGCACACACATTTTTGCTTCCTTGATGGATACTCTAGCTTTTCACAAATACCTGTTGAGGGAGTCCTGGATTAGGGGGTGTCCGGATGGCCGGACTATGACCTTTGGCCGGACTCCCGGACTATGAAGATACAAGATTAAAGACTTCGTCCCGTGTCCGGATAGGGACTTTCCTTGGCGTGGAAGGCAAGCTTGGCGATACGATATGAAGATCTCCTCCCATTGTAACCGACTCTGTGTAACCCTAGCCCTCTCCGATGTCTATATAAACCGGAGAGGTTTAGTCCGTAGCCGAACAACAATCATACCATAGGCTAGCTTCTAGGGTTTAGCCTCTCTGATCTCGTGGTAGATCAACTCTTGTACTACCCATATCATCAATATTAATCAAGCAGGAGTAGGGTTTTACCTCCACCGAGAGGGCCCTAACCTGGGTAAAAACATCGTGCCCCTTGTCTCCTGTTACCATCCGCCTAGACGCACAGTTCGGGACCCCCTACCCGAGATCCGCCGGTTTTGACACCAACATTGGTGCTTTCATTGAGAGTTCCTCTCTGTCGTCGCCTTTAGGCTCGATGGCTTCTTCGATCGTCAACCACGACACAGTCCAGGGTGAGACTTTTCTCCCCGGACAGATCTTCGTATTCGGCGGCTTCGCACTGCGGGCCAACTCGCTTGGCCATCTGGAGCAGATCGGAAGCTACGCCCCTGGCCATCAGGTCAGGTTTGGAAGCTTAAACTACACGGCCGACATCCGCGGGGACTTGATCTTCGACGGATTCGAGCCATGGCCGAGCGTGCCGCATTGTCTCGATGGGCATGATCTAGCTCTGCCGCCGGACAGCGCCTAGAGCGCCGCTCAGGTGTCCGCTCCGACCATTAGCTCGGAGCCGACTGCGCTAGTTAGGGACGGACGGTTTGACGCCGCCCCAGGAGCCGCAATCTCTACGGCAATAGAGCCGAATACCAGCCTAGTCCTTTGCAAGGCCTGTGATTCCAAGGTGCTGGACTCCGTTCCGGACTCCGAATATTCCGCACCCCTTCCGATCGAACCTGATTGGGCTCCGACCATAGAGTTCACCGCCGCGGACGTCTTTCAGCACTCGCCCTTTGGCGATATCTTGGATTTATTAAAGTCTCTCACTTTGTCAGGAGAGCCCTGGCCGGATTATGGTCAGCAGGGATGGGATGCGGACGACGAAAAAATTCAAAACCCACCCACCACCCACTTTATAGCCACTGTCGATGATATAACCGACATGCTCGACCTCGACTCTGAAGACATCGATGGTATGGACGCCGATGGAGGAGACGACCAAGAACGAGCACCTATAGGGCACTGGAAAGCTACCTCATCATACGATGCATACATGGTGGACACACCTAAAAGAAATGATAACGAGGATCAAAAGGGCGCAACCAGGGATCGCTCCCTTGAAAAACAATCAAAGCGGCAACATAAGCGCCACGCCAAGCCCCACCTCGACAAAGACCCAGCCATAGAGCAGGGCGAATCAACGGAAGACGAACATGCCATCGAGCAATCGTCCAAACAGGGCGGACAATCCGAACAACCAATCTCCGGGAAAGATAATAGTCCGGACGACCTCACGCCGGACAAATTGCTGGAACATCAGAACCTCCACCAAAGGCTCGTTGCCACTACACGTAGCCTGAAAAAGCAGAAGCGGAGGTTCAAAACAGTGGAAGATGCACTCAGAATCAGATGGGGCAAAGTACTCAATACCGCACACAAGTACGGCAACAGTCGTCACACAAAGAGCTATCCAAAGAGGAAACTACTACTGGAATTTGACGAAGAGGCCATAAAGCCCCCACAGTCAAAAAACAAGGAAGCCACCAGGTCGGATAGACGACCCCACGATCGGACTCAAGCGACAAAGGGCGCTGCACTCAATACGGCGCGCGATCCGCCTAAGGAGTCGCATCAAAAAACTGGCCCAACTAGATCCATACACGGGCCAAGAAAGCAAGCTCCAGCGAGCAATGCAACGCAAAAAATATCCGAACATAGGGGCACACCTACATATAGGGGCGCCGCAGATCCCCTATGTTTTACCGATGAGGTGCTGGCTCACGAATTCCCAGCGGGATTCAAGCCCGTGAACATAGAAGCATACGACGGAACAACAGACCCCGGAGTCTGGATCAAGGATTATATCCTCCACATACACATGGCCAGAGGAGATGACCTTCACGCCATAAAATACTTACCCCTTAAACTCAAAGGGCCAGCCCGGAATTGGCTTAAAAGCCTTCCCGAAAACACCATAGGAAGTTGGGAAGCGCTCGCGGACGCTTTCCGGGCAAATTTTCAAGGGACCTATGTCCGACCTCCGAATGCGGATGATCTGAGTCATATAACTCAGCAGCCCGGAGAGTCAGCCCGGAAACTCTGGAACAGATTCCTTACTAAAAAGAATCAGATAGTCGACTGTCCGGACGCCGAGGCCCTAGCAGCTTTCAAACATAGCGTCCGAGACGAATGGCTCGCCAGTCACCTCGGCCAAGAAAAGCCAAGAACAATGGCCGCATTAACAAGCCTCATGACCCGCTTTTGCGCAGGAGAGGATAGTTGGTTGGCAAGAAGCAGCACCAGCGACCCGAGCACATCCGAACTCAGAGATGGAAATGGGAAACCGCGCCGTAACAAAGAACAACGCCGGATCAAGGATAATAGCTTGATGAGCACGGCAGTCAATGCCGGATTCAAAAGCTCTCGGCAAAATCAGAAAAAACTGCCACCCAAAGATGACAGGGACGAGCTGTCTAACCTCAACAAAATCCTGGACAAGATATGTAAAATCCACAGTACCCCCGGGGACCTGCAAACCATACCCACAGAGATTGTTGGGTCTTCAAATATTCCGGTAAACTCAACGCCGAACACAAGGGGCTCGACACACCTAGTGAGGATGACGACGCACCCCACAAGCAGAACACCGGAGAAGAAAGGAAGTTCTCACAAGAAGTCAAAACAGTAAATTCACTTCAGATGACAAAAGGGAAAAACAGAACGGCGCCCACGAAGACACGCGCCACACGGCCAGCCCCAGAGGAGCACCGCTGCTGGTTGTTACAGCCAATCACCTTTGATTATCAGGATTACTCCAGAGGGGCCCGGAATGCAGGCTGGACTGCCTTGGTCTTAAATCCGGTTATTGATGGACTACAATTTACAAGAGTCCTTATGGACGGCGGCAGTGACTTAAACATGTTGTATCAGGACACAATCCGCAAACTAGGGGTAAACCCAGCTATAATTTGCCATGGCAAAACTTCCTTTCAAGGAGTCACGCCGGGCCCAGATACCCAGAGCATGGGTTCCCTTTCGTTAGAAGTCACGTTCGGCTCACCCGACAACTTCTGAAGCGAAAAGCTAACCTTCCACATCGCCCCATTCGTGAGTCGCTATCAAGCGCTACTGGGATGTGAAGCTTTCGCCCGCTTTAATGCAATACCGAATATGCATCCCTTACACTTAAAATGCCCGTCCCACGAGGCATCATCTCATTACAGGGGAATATCAATTGACGCCCAGAATACGGGTAATGGTGCGGCCGCACACTAATTCAGCCCTACTATCCCGGACACGGCTCGACGAGTCCGACGTCAGCATGCATGGGCTTAATAGCCGCATAACCCTGTACAAGGGACTCCGCGTGTTCACGCCAGGAGACAATACGGCTCACTTCTTGCTCCAACTATATTTTGTTTATTCTAATATAGATTTCCCGCACGTTTATTTTTTCTTTACTAAAGTTCCTCTTTCTCGCAGACGAACACCGTGCTACGCCCGTCCAGGATACGGCACAACGGAGACACAGGCGCAGACGTGAAGTAGGGACCCGTTCCAAGGATTCTTTTCAGATTAAGACCCTGCGTAAACCTTTTTTACTGTCTCTTGTTGACAACATCCCTCGGTTTTCGCTATAACCGAGGAGGAGGCTGGCGTCTTGGCATATGGCCACGCCAGAATTTTGCGCGTACCTCGACACCAGGGGCTTTTTTACCAAGGGCCCTGTTTGGGCCCGTCTTCATAAAGACCGAATACCATAGGAAGTGTTTGGCGTCGCGAGTTTGGCCTTATATGCATTAGCTCCAAATCATGTCTTTGGTCAAATGTTGGGTTTGCCCGGCTCCTGTGTTTTGCTGCCTTACGTTCCGCTCTATCGGCTAAGGCGGCACCAGGAGAACTACTGTGATTGTGCCCCGGTTCGGCCAGGCGAGCACCTCAGTAGAGAAAGCCGAAAACTGACTGTCATGATATAGCGAGAGACTGGTGAACCACTCGATGACTCTCGGAATCTTTAGGATTCCTATGCATTAATGAAGGGCCGCTTCTCGGTCAGGCACACACGCGCCCCGAATTCGGGCGAGCGCAGTGCCCCTAGGGGCTATTAAGTAGCCCACTGTCAAACTCCTATGGCTAAGTGAAAGTGATAAAGCATTATAGTCCGGTTGCCTAGTTCGCTGCGCTATCACCTCCTTTGTAGGACCAAGATGTTGGATCAAGTGTGAAACAGCGCCTTTTTGCGAACACCCCCGCATTATATGTGTGGGGGCTGAAGCCAACGACTGCCATCTTTCAGGTTATATACACATATACATTAAACGGCCGCACAAGAGGTATTATAATTCTTGCAAGCACAAGTATAAAAAACTTTTATATTCTATCAAAATATTCCTTTTACAATAGCACATGCTATTCGAACACTACATCCTTCGAGCACTGCGCTTCTATTAAACGAGCGCCCGGAAGAACTTCCTCAAAGATGTGCTTGGCAGGTACACGGCTTTCGTCCGAATCCCGGGATGCAACAATACTGGCTTTCATATCCGCCCAGTATGTTTTGACACGGGCAAGAGCCATTTGTGCACCCTCTATGCACGCTGACCTCTTCATCGCATCAACATGCGGCACAGAACCAATGAACTGCTGCACCAATCCAAAATAACTCTTCGGCTCTGGCTCCCCCGGCCACAAACGACTCGCAACATACTTCATGGCGAGTCCGGATAACCTGTTCAGCTCCGCAAAGGCGGCCAAATGGTCGAATACCGAAAGTGGGCATTCTGGATGATGGAACTGCGACCAAAAAAGTTCTTCCAATTTATGGTCGCCTCGACCTCGGAAGTGTTCGGTTGCGTCTGCCGCACTCGCTGCCACATCCAGATAAGTGTATTCAGCACTCCACTGCCGGTCTAGCGGAGCATACCTAGGATCCCCGAACTTCATCCGCAGCATATAGGGCTTTCCAGCCATGATATCTCCGGCATGACGCAGCTCCTCCTTCAAAGCTCTCATTGCAGAGCGAGCATCCTTGGCCTCGGCAGTGATCTTCTCAAGGTCCTCCTGCGCCGTCCTTTCTTCTTGTTCAAGAAGTTTACAGCGGTCGGCAGCATCCTTCAATTTTATGGCCATCTCGGCTATTACCTTCTTACTCTGGCAGGGAGCAGCCTGTTCGGCTTTCAGCTCTTCGGCCGCTTTAACGGCAGCCGCATCACTTTTCCTTGCTTGCTCCTTGGCTCGGGCAAGTTCCGCCCCACATTCTTCACGGCAGCAGCACCATCTGCAATAAGCACACATATTGTAAGGCACGAGCATCGAACTCCTCTTATCAGATATATGTGGACCATACCTTGTGCCTCGTCTAGCCGCTTATTTACAAGCGCGATGTTAGCGTCCGCCACGTCAAGTTGCCGCTTTAGCTTGGCAGATTCATCAGTCCGGCTAGCCACCGAACGCCTCGCCACCTTCATAAAAAGGTGACATTTTATACCTGGGGTTTTGATCCTCTGTGCGCCATCATTCTTGACAACACACAGAGTCTCAGGGGCTACTATTTATACAGGGCACTTTTATGCGGCTCTACCAAAAGGTACACCTTTTCACGTACCTCAAAGCCTGTCAGTAAACTCCCGGCGGCCTCGTACAACCCGCTTTCCGCGGATGAAATCCTTCCTATCACCGTGTTCATCAACATACGGTGTTCTTCTGAGACGGACGCCCGCCCGAGCAGATCCTTCAGCCTCTCCGACCGCGCACCAGAGGGCACCGGACTAGCCCGACGACCTTTTTCAGGATCCGGACTTGGAGAAACCCGCCGAGACGACACCTCGGGGTCGCCTGCCTCGTAAGTGGGTGCAGCTAGGGGAGGCATTTCGCTCTCCATCATTTCCAGACGAAGATCCCCTGAAGACGAGCTCTGCTGAGAAGGGTTGAGGTGCGAACTGCAAGGTAATATTTTGGTTATCTTCCTCAGAAATAAAACAGGGATACCACTAATTTTTGAATCCCTCTCTTTACTTACGGCTCGGAAGAAAACTGATCCCCTTGAGGGCGCAATGCGGCCAGGGCTGTCTCCGGTGCCGGATCCTTTGACAAAGATCTCTTCCCCCGTTTCGAGGTTATCCCCTCCGGGTCTTCAGAGGCACTCCTTTTCTTTCCCAGGTCGGGGGGATTCTCGATTCCTTCCTTCCTGACAGTCTCCTTCGTGGAGGCGATAGCTCCTTGGTTCCCCTATTCACCCTCTGCCGAAAGCGTAATCTCCAGCATCCTGGTTAACACAGGATCCGGCGCGGTCTCGGGCAGGGGGGCTGGACACCTGATAAGCTTTGCCTTCGCTATCCACTCCTATTCAAAGGATAGCTCTGTTAAAGGGCAACTTTATAATGAAAATACGGACGGTGTGTCAAAACACGGGGCTTCTTACCTTAGCATCCTGGCAATTACAGCTCAGGCCTGCGTCCTCGGAAAAGTCCGGACACCTTGCTTGTGGTCCGAAGAACAATTTGTACATCTCCACGGGCGCTGCGCCCATAAAGTGTTGGAGGACTCGCGGTCCCTCCGGATTAAATTCCCACAGGTGAAGAGGGCGATGTTTGCAGGGCAGCGTGCGGCGAATCAGCATAACTTGCGCCACCACGATCAAGTTAATATCTCTTTCTAGGAGATCTCGAATGCGGTCCTGCAAAAGGGGCACATCTTTGGACGGCCCCCAGATAAGCCCTTCATTGACCCATGACGCTCGCCGTGGTGGGGGACCCGAGCAAAAAGCAGGCAGTGCCACCCATGTGGTGCCCCTGGGGGCTGTGATGTAAAACCAGTCCCGTTGGCACAAGCCGAACTCTTCTTGGAAAGTGCCCTCGAGCCATGGAGCGCTGGCTATCTTGCTTATGATAGCTCCTCCGCACTCAGCGTGCTGCCCCTCGATCATCTTCGGCTCCACCTTAAAGGTTTCGAGCCACAATCCGAAGTGAGGGGTGATATGGAGGAAGGCTTCGCACACAACAATGAATGATGAAATTTGGAGGATGGACTCCGGAGCTAGGTCGTGGAATTCCAGCCCGTAATAGAACATCAGCCCTCTCACGAAGGGATCAATCGGGAAGCCTAGCCCCCGAAGGAAGTGAGATATGAACACCACGCTCTCACCGGGCTGGGGAGAAGGAATGGCCTGCCCTTGAGCAGGCAGCCTATGCGAGATTTCGCCGGTTAGATACCTGCCATCTCTCAGCTTTCGCACGTCTTCTTCCGTAACGGAGGAAGGCACCCACCGGCCTTGAAGGTCGGAACCGGACATCGTCGAAAGTCCGAAGAGCCTGAAACTAGAAGCTTTGAGTGTTGGAACTCGAGGCGAGGGGCGGATTCGATTGGATTGAAAGAGAAGGGAGTCGAGCCTTTGTCTCTTTATAAAGGAGTTGAATACCAAGAGCCCTCCCCATAACCGTTTGGGACTCGCTTTCAATTAGAGAGTCATACCAAAAGGCACGGTTGGGTTACCGACGCCCGTATTGATGAGAATCCCGGAATAAGGGGACACGATCTCTGCTTCGACAAGACGTGCCAAGGAAACCGCCTCGCTAAACGCGCTAAGGTGAAACAGTAAAACGATTTGAATAAAGGCTTGACTGTGGCGTGATGTCACGTTGCGGAATATGTCAGCAGATTAGATTTGTGCAGATACTATTCTCTCTACGATGGTATGTGGAACTTATTTTTAGAGAGCCGGACACTATCCTTGTGTTCAACATATTCTATGAAGTATTCGGAGGAGGAACCCGCCTTGCAACGACGAAGACAATTTGCGTGTCGGACTCGTCGTCATTGAAGCATGGTTCGGGGGCTACTGAGGGAGTCCTGGATTAGGGGGTGTCCGGATGGCCGGACTATGACCTTTGGCCGGACTCCCGGACTATGAAGATACAAGATTGAAGACTTCGTCCCGTGTCCGGATAGGGACTTTCCTTGGCGTGGAAGGCAAGCTTGGCGATGCGATATGAAGATCTCCTCCCATTGTAACCGACTCTGTGTAACCCTAGCCCTCTCCGATGTCTATATAAACCGGAGAGGTTTAGTCCGTAGTCGAACAACAATCATACCATAGGCTAGCTTCTAGGGTTTAGCCTCTCTGATCTCGTGGTAGATCAACTCTTGTACTACCCATATCATCAATATTAATCAAGCAGGAGTAGGGTTTTACCTCCACCGAGAGGGCCCGAACCTGGGTAAAAACATTGTGTCCCTTGTCTCCTGTTACCATCCGTCTAGACGCACAGTTCGGTACCCCCTACCCGAGATCCGCCGGTTTTGACACCGACACCTGTTTTACAATCTGATCAAGAAAAGACCACTTTTACTTGTCCTCTTGGAACGTTTGCTTATAGACGTATGTCTTTCGGTTTATGTAATGCACCTGCTACCTTTCAAAGATGTATGACTGCTATATTATCTGACTTCTGTGAAAATATTGTTGAGGTTTTCATGGATGCCTTTTCTGTTTATGGGAATTCCTTTGATGATTGTTTAAGCAATCTTGAGCGAGTTTTGTAGAGATGTGAACCAACAAATCTTGTCTTGAATTGGGAGAAGTGCCACTTTAATGTTAATGAGGGCATTGTCTTGGGTCATAAAATTTCTGAAAGAGGTATTGAAGTGGACCAAGCTAAGGTTGATGCAATTGAGAAAATGCCATGTCCTAAGGACATCAAAGGTATTCATAGTTTCCTAGGTCAGCTGGTTTTGATAGGAGATTTGTTAAAGACTTCTCTAAAATTTCTAGGCCACTTACTAGTCTTTTGCAAAAGGATGTTCCTTTTGTTTTTGACGATGATTGTTTAGAAGCCTTTGAAACACTCAAGAAAACCTTAATTTTTGCACCTATTGTTCAACCACCTGATTGGAACTTGCCTTTTGAAATTATGTGTGATGCTAGTGATTATGTTGTTGGTGTTGTTCTAGGACAAAGAGTTGATAAGAAATTGAATGTTATTCATTATGCTAGTAAAACTCTAGACGGTGCTCAAAGAAATTATGCTATTACTGAAAAAGAATTTTTAGCAGTGGTGTTTCCTTGTGATAAATTTAGACCGTATATTGTTTATTCCAAAGTAACTGTTCACACAGACCATGCTGCTATTAAATATCTTATGGAAAAGAAAGATGCTAAACCTGGACTTATTCGTTGGGTTCTCTTGTTACAATAATTTGATTTACATATTATTGATAGAAAAGGAGCTGAGAACCCCGTAGCAGATAACTTTTCTAGGCTTGAAAATGTGCTTGATGACTCACTACCTATTGATGATAGTTTTCCTGGTGAGCAGTTAGCTGCAATAAATGTTCCTAATAGTACTCCTTACGATGCTGATTATGCTAAGTACATTGTTGCTAAATATTTACCTCCTAGCTTTACATACCAGCAAAAGAAAAAATTCTTCTTTGATTTAAAACATTACTTTTGGGATGACCTACATCTTTATAAAGAAGGAGTAGATGGTATTATTAGACGTTGTGTACCTAAGCATGAACAGGGACAAATCATATGGAAATGTCAATCCAAAGCTTATGGAGGGCATCATGCTGGAAATAGAACTGCTCACAAGGTAATGCAATCTGGATTTTATTGGCCTACTATCTTCAAGGATGCCCATAAGTTTGTCTCATCTTGTGATGAATGCCAAAGAATAGGTAATACTGGTAAGCGTCAAGAAATGCCTATGAATTATTCACTTGCTGTGGAACCATTTGATGTTTGGGGATTTGATTAGATGGGACCTTTTCCTTCCTCTAATGGGTATACACATATTTTGGTTGTTGTTGATTATGTTACAAAATGGGTAGAAGTTATTCCAACTAGTAGTGTTGATCACAACACCTCTATTAAGATGCTTAAGGAAGTTATTTTCCTAAGGTTTGGAGTCCCTAGATATTTAATGACTAATGGTGGTTCACACTTTATTCATGGTGATTTTCGTAAAATGCTTGCCAAGTATGATGTTAACCATAGAATTGCATCACCTTATCATCCTCAGTCTAGTGGTCAAGTTGAACTTAGCAATAGGGAAATAAAATTAATTTTGCAAAAGACTGTCAATAGGTCCAGAAAGAATTGGTCTAAAAATTTGATGATGCACTTTGGGCTTATAGAACAGCATATAAAAATCCTATGGGTATGTCTCCTTATAAAATGGTTTATGGAAAAGCTTGTCATTTGCCTCTTGAGTTAGAACATAAAGCGTACTGGGAAATTAAAGAACTCAACTATGATATCAAACTTGCTGGTGAAAAGAGGTTATTTGATATTAGCTATTTAGATGAATGGAAAACCCAGGCTTACGAAAATGCAAAACTACTAAAAGAGAAAGTTAAAAGATGGCATGACAAAAGAATCCAAAAGCGTGAGTTCAAAGTCGGAGAATATGTTCTTTTGTACAACTCTCGTTTTAGATTTTTTTGCAAGAAAGCTCCTCTCGAAATGGGAAGGCCCATATGTCATTAAGGAGGTCTACCGGTCTAGAGCCATCAAAATAAATAATTTCGAAGGCACTAACCCGAAGGTTGTCAACGGACAACGAATAAAGCATTACATCTCAGGTATGCCTATCAATGTTGAAAGTAGTATTGTCCAAACTTTGACACTGGAAGAACACATAAATGAGTCCTTTCGGAACACTCTAGAATCGTCAAAATAAGTAGGTAAGTAATACCATATAAACTGTCTCTGAAAAATCCACAAAAATATTTTTTGTTAGTTCTAGAATATTTTAGAATTTTGGAAATAAAGAAACTCCCAGGAAACGTCCCCTGGTGGGCACGAGACACCAGGGCGCGCCAGGCATGCCTGGCGTGCCCAGTCATGCCTGGCGCGCCCAGGTGGGTTGTGCCCACCTGGGACACCTTCCGGACTCTGTTTTTCTCCTGTATACTTGTCCTCCAAGATAAAAAAATCTATATATACTTCCCGAACCTGTTGATCACCGTATCGCGAAGAAATCAGTTTTTCTCTTTTCTTGTTGTTTCTGGTCAGATTTATCAAGCCAGGCATCATGTCTTCATCGTCCTCCAACAACATGGAAGAAGATGTTTGGCTGATGAAGATCGAGACAAAGAGGGAGGAGCCTACGGATGTCGTCAAGGGAGGCAAGGGTAAGCAAGCTGCCATGGATCCATCCCCGGTGGCAGCACAAGCACTGCTGGCCGAGGAGCAAGAAGATATCCTTAAGCCCTACCTTACTCATCTTACTCCTGCTGAGATTGAAGCTTTTCGCGTTATTGAAATAGTTCGCATACAAAATAAGTATCTCACTCGCGAAAATATTTTGCATCAAGAGCATATCACCTATCTCCGAAGCGTTATCCGTTGGTTGGAGAATCTCTTGATCCTTAAGGATAGGATCGCTTCTTCATCATCATCTTCTTCACCACCAAAGGAGAATTGAGTATTGGGTATGGGCACTCGCCTTGGCTTCTGCCAAGCTTGGGGGAGGTGCCCCGGTATCGTATCATCCCACTCTCTTTTGCTTTTACTTATCTTAATTTGATCTTTTTGCTTTATATGAAATAAACTTGGTTAGATCCTTTCTTATTTGAGAATCTGCTTAGCTATCAATCCTCGTAATCGTGTGCAAGTTTTATAATAAAGTTAGTCTGAGTTTTGCTTTCTTTACTTTGATGTTGCAAACAAATAAAAGAAAGGAAATAAATTAATAAGATCATATACTAATCCTATGGTAGGTGATAGCACCACATAAGGAAAAGTATAAGTAGGAAATTTTATTAGAGATTGACAAGCAGAGCATTAGTCAATGATGCAACTCATGAAAGAATTAATAAGGGAAGAGAAGATTCACATATAAATATACTATTCGAGAAATCTTTTGTGATTGTGAGCCCTCGTCACACTACTAGGAGATACCTTATAGATAGATGCTTAGCAGTAGCGAGGGTTTATGCGCCGCGTTGCTGCTAATTAGTAGTAGCGTGGGGTATAAACCCCATGCTACTAATAAGTCGATAGTAGTAGCCCGGGTTATAAACCCACGTTGCTACTAAGTGGTCTCTACCGTGTCCCGAAACATGACATAGTAGTAGCGTGGGTTATGAACCCATGCTACAACTAACTAGATAGCACGCAGGCATTATACCCCACGCTACAACTATTGATAGATGAGCCCAAGCCCCACTTGGTAATAGCGCGTGGGTATAAAGCAGCGCTGCGGCTATTGGGTGCAGAAAACACAAAACGCAATACGACTCGTTCGCATTGGCTGAGCACCAAATCACTTGGATTCATGACGTGGCAGGGGAGGAAACACAGACACAGTCACATGCTTCCTGCTTTCTGTCCATCCCTCTCGTTCTTCTCTCTCTCCTCTAAATCTCTCTTTCCCTCACGGGACTCTCTCTTTTCTCTCTGAAACACAGGAGCGCTAGGAGCCCGCCATGGCCAACCCAATGAGCCACCCGTTTACGCACTCAGCCTCACGCCGCCTGAGCTCCTCCTCCACACAGCTCCCTGCCGCACTTCACCTCGCTGGTGACCAGCGGTTCGCCACCACCCAGGTCTCGTCGCCCGTGCCCTTCCTCCTCTCCCTCTGGTTCCTCTCTTCTCCCTCCTGAAGCTATCTCTCTGATCTTCTCATCTCATCTCTCTCTCTCTCTCTCTCTCTCTCTCTCTCATGCCCAGGAGACAAGCAAGAAGCAGCCGCCACCCGAAGATTCCATGGAGCTGCCGGCCAAATCGACCTTGCCGCCCCTTGGATCAGCTCTCCCTCGCCCGAATCTGCTCGGGGCCCTGACACCTAGCGCCTCTCCTGCCTCATGTACACTGGCCGCCGCTGTCACAGCTCTGGACGAGCTGCACTGCTGCATCGAAGGCATGCAGGGACGGTGCCTCGTTAGCCCCTGCCTCGACCGCCGCGTTGACAGGAAAAAAATGGAATTGGTGCATTTTTAATTTCTAATTAGTTAGTAGTAGCGCTGGGGAAATATTAGACACGCTATTACTATTTTGTTAGTAGTAGCGTTGGTGCAAAATAGACGCGCTACTGCTATGTTAATTTACCAGCAGCGCTACTACTAAAAAGTAGTTGTAGCGCCGTAGCAGCAGCATGTGTACCAGCGCTACTGGTAGCTAAAATCCAGCGCTACTGGTAAGGTTTTCCCTAGTAATGTCAAAATATTATATGCCAAATTGTTACGTTGGACAAGGAAGACAACTTAATAATTTATGTATATTTATATTCACATAGAAGTTATATTGTCATAGATCCTTTAACATGTAATGCTTACCCTCTATCTTTGCTAGCCAAAAATTCCGCACCAAGTAGAGATACTACTTGTGAATCCAAAATCCTTAAACCCAAATCTTTTTCAAGTGTCCACCATACCTACCTATTGATTGAGCAAGATCCCTCAAGTAAGTTGTCATTGGCTTAAAAAGGCAATAAAAATTGCTTCTAAATGTGTGAGATTATTTAGTGTAAGAGAAAATCGAGCATTGTACGAACTTGGATGACAAAGAATAAAAGTGATAGACTGCATAATAAAGGTTGTCATCTTAAGTGGCAATACAAGGTGACTTTCTCTTGCACTAAGGGATTGAGCATGCAAACAAATAAGCACATGGAAACCTCTGCTTCCCTCTGTGAAGCGCCTATCTTTTACTTTTATGTATTTATTTTTATGCAAAGAGTCAAAGTTCTCCTTCTATTCATTTTTATTTTCTCTTTTGGCAAGCATCATGTGGTGAGGAAAGATCTAGGCACATATATCTAGTTGAATATAGATAGCATGAGGTATTATTGTTGACATCACCCTTGAGGTGAGTATGTTGGGAGGCGAAACTATGAGCCCCTATCTTTCTAGGTGTCCGGTTGAAACTAGGAGCCAATGGCCCAAGAGAGTTTGATCACGGCCTCTTCACCCAACGCTGGCGAGGTGGCCGCCGAGGTGTCCCCGTCGTCCTCCGTGGGCTCTTTGTCGATCTGCCGTCACCGGTCCCTCGATCCGCCCGTCGCCGCGCCCATATGCCGGTTCGAGGACTTCCATGTCCTCCCTCGGACCCGATAGCCGACGAGGTCCTACCTCGGGGTCCAGCAGCGGCGGTAGGGGACGTGGGTCGATGAGATTACAGATCTGGAGAACCACACCCACCGGTGGCTCGGTAGATTCCACATGGCCGAGCTCGCGGCCATGGAGTACGACCGGTGGCAGGTCCTCTACCATGGCGCGGTGGCTATGCTCAATTTCCCCTTCGGCACACGTCCAGTCCACCTCGTTCCGCCAGAGCCAGGGTGGTGAGCTCGGCTATGGCGCGGGAGGACCACGAGGCGTGGGAGAGCCTCGAGGCCGAGGCCGCCGACGAGGCCTAGATGCAAGAGCTCCGCCGACAGCACCCGGAGCTCGAGGAGGCAGAGTGGGCGATCTTTGCCGGCTTGGAGGGCGGCGAGGTTATCGCACTCTCCCCCGATGACGAGGTCGAAGGCGGCGAGGACGGCGGTACGGAGGGTGTCTAGGTGGGCGGCGAGAACGAGGAGATCGACGTTGACGAGTGGAGGAGTGCCTTCCCCAACGACCCCGATGACGTCATCGACCTGGACCCGGCTCGTTGCACACCGTACCTAACAAGGAAGGATTGGCTCGACCTCTACTTCAACCGAAAGTAGTTTAGCTTAGTATAAATTTATGTTTTATGTTTGGTTATGCAAAACTATCTATGTCTATGTTTGAATGCATGCTACTTTCGGTGAACTTGCTTTGAACTTGATCAAATTGAAGTTTACAACA
This sequence comes from Triticum dicoccoides, assembly GCF_002162155.2. Lineage (NCBI taxonomy): Eukaryota > Viridiplantae > Streptophyta > Magnoliopsida > Poales > Poaceae > Triticum > Triticum dicoccoides. Next base: position 741,827,807 of record NC_041393.1, on the reverse strand, counting down.
TTAAGTTTAGGGGTCGACTAGAAACGGCCAAAAATTGCTGGAGTATATATATATATATCCACTAATTGTTTTAGTCCTTTAGCTTTTAAAGGACCGGCTAGAGATGGCCTTATACCTTGTTTATTTCAGTTCTTCACAATGTGATGCTCTATATGTGCAATTATTTGCCGTGCAATTCAATTTCATCAATAAAAGTTTTAACAATACCACTATGAATTACGATATTTGGTTGCTATTAAGGATATTGTAGTTAACATGCCTTTTCGTTTTTTAACAATAACTTGTGTACTTTAGACCTGCACAATACCAGTTTGAATGACTATTTGCTTGTTTATAAATGTTATGCCTGATGCAGTTAACACACCTTTTCACTTCTTGTTTTGCTTAACTAGCATGTTTAAGCCTGCACACTGAAGCTATCATTTGTAGATTATGTTGTCTACCATGGATATATTTGGTGATGTTTAGTTTGTTGTACTTAACATGCCTTTGTATGTACTTATACAGGAAAATATTGAGAACAGTGTTGTTTTTTCCATCGAGGTTAGTTTCATCGTATTGCTTATATGTACTCACTGTTCAGGATCTCGGTAGCTGGTACCATACAGCCCAGGGGCTGATAAGGGATTAATCATCGAATCAGACATTTCACTGAATATATCTGTAACCCAGTAGGTTAACTAGGGCCATATTTAATATATCTGAGGCTATATAGCAACATGCATTGTACTGAATGACTAAATATGCAATTCCAGGCTACATAGCAACAAGGAAGAGTGTTACCTTAATGTTCATGTTACCTTAATGTTCTGATGATGTCTAGATATACGTGTATAAAATCTTATATAATGGGATGGAGGGAGTGTTGTACTACATCATTTTGCAATTGTTGTTTAGCTTATAATATTAACTTGCTACTTTTAGGTACACATGTCATTGCCAAAGATTCACACTTCAACCCTTTCTGCGTATGGGGCAATAAGATACTCATAAACCAGCATCAAGTGAGAAAACTGATAAAGATTGTTATTAAAATGGGTCAAAAGATGCCAATCGAACTATATGTTTACACTTTATGCAAGACAACAGTGTACTGCAGGATGTGTTAGATGAGGGAGTGTTGTACTAAAATGTGTTAGATGACAATGTCTAAATCTTTTTTCCTTTGCAGTGGATTTTGAAGCAGTTTACTCAAGATTACCTCTCAAACAACATGATTCGCGATCGGACATCACAAGGGGTTGAACTAGAGTCGTGCGTGCCTTCTGCATCCAGGAGAGCACAATAGGGCCATTCCGCTTCACCTTGTTCAGCAACCAGAATGTATGTCACGTCTTTCTTTCCCATCTGTAATAGTACAAGTATAAAACCCTGGTTCATCATTCGTTATTTGGTGCTTATGTAATTCTTAAACATATGTACCTGTGAATTGAATAATGCATTGGTTGTTTGAACCTGATGGATATGAATAAAGCTATAGCCTACTTTCAAGTTTAAATTAGGTATAGTTTTAAATAGCAGCAATTAAATTAGGGTGAAATTACGGTGTGTATGTCATTACGGCGCACACAGTTAATAAAGCATAGCGTGTGCGATATACATCATAATCTGACATGGTTCACGGAGCGGAAACGTGTGTAACAGTGCACACAGTTGCTATTTGCAAAGCGTGTGTGATGTCAGACACTATCACATACGGCGCGGGAGAACTAAATGTGTGTGAATGTTTACCTACCATACATGGTTTATAATCATGAACAGTTTGTGATGTGCCAGGCATCGTGAACGTAGAGCTAGTTTGGTACGTGTGTCTAGAAAACTCCCGTGCCTAGAATCTGCCTGGTTTTAGGTAAAACCACAAAACTCCGACTGCGATGGCAATGCGATCACAAACGAGTAGCAAGGATGAAGCGTTTCAGATATGCGAGACATCGAAAATGGTTATATAGGGGCAATTTTATGCATCAAGGCTCCCTATCCCTGACAGTTTCTTGGTCGTGTGGGAAGGACCCCCCTATCGCCCACACTCACTTGGCGACGGTTCTAAGTGCCGTCGCAGAAAGGGGTTAAAAACCGTTTGTATAGCACCGATGCGTACCAGTGCTCCAAGAAATAAAGTTAGGGTTCGTGCCTCTCGTCGGCGCTGACGCATGTCTGCCTCGTCTCCGGTGGCCCTAGGGCCATGCAGGCACGGTGGATCCTGGCAAGGGCCGGCGGGAGGGCTCCATTTTTAGTCGTTTTTCTAATCTTGTTATGGTTTGCATCCTGCTAAGGAAGGCGAGACGACAGCGGCTCCCTGAAGATGGAATAAAGGTCTCCCCACCTAGCCCCCGTTTCGGCGGTGCGTCTAGCATCGTTGGTGGGCGCGTGGAGGTGTGTCTCTGGCAAATCTATCTTTGGTGGATTTGCTCGCATCTCCTCATTGTTCGTCTACGTTCATGTATCTTCGTTTTGGATCCTTTCGGACTACGTTACTTTTCATTGGCGACTGTTACTGTTCTGGGGTGCTGGTCATGTGGGGTCTTAGCACGACGACTTTCCGACTTTGTACTACAACAAGTTGTGCCCACTCCAGCGATGGAGGGGTGATGACGGCGGAGCGCCTTTGGCTCTCTTCAGTGCTTGTACTCATCGCTTGGTGGTCTATGGATCTGAATGTAATTTTTATTTTTGGTGTTCATCGTACTGCCATGATTAAAGATGAATAGGTTAGAATTCTTCTTGAAAAAAAAGAGAACGGATAAGCACATATGACAACGCGGGTCCCACAGCACGAGTGCGGGAAAAAGGGCAAAATCCATCACTTGAGTCCTCTGCGGCGCGCGGCGGAAGGGAAGAGAAGCCATGGCTACGGCGGAGGCCGGCGGGGAAGGATTCGAGTTCCTATCAGATCCGGTGGACAGGTATGTAATGGTTGCTTGCTGACATCCCTTTCCTTATGTGGTTGAGCTTAAGCGTGCGTTCTCGCCGCCGCAGGTTCCCTTTACCGGATCTTGAAGCTTGCGGCGGCGGCGCACCGGATGTTGTGCCAGGTCAAAATCTGATGGAGACGGCTTCTGAACCCAACATTGTAGATGCACCCACACTACTCACACTCCAAGTAAACCCGAACAGCGGCGGCGACGGCTTAAGCCTGTCGGCGCCGCCGGACTCAGATGACCCTCAAGCAACCGGGTGGACCAAGAGTTCACAGGCAATTTCTGAGTGAGTCTGTGTAGCCTTCACAAAATCTTTGCTGAACGGAATCACATCTAGTACCAATGTTGTCTGAATCCTTTGAAGCTTCAGAAAAACGACCATCCTCTTGTATAATAATGGGGTTAATCCGTTATGAATGATGCAGGGTTCATGCCGGTCATGCACCTACTGAACGTCCGCCCTGCACCGGCAGAGTATGCACCCTCGAGAAATCATTGAGGCGATACGCGGAGAAGAAAACCGACACTGTCGTGGTGCCTGAAGCCGGAACCAGCTTCGATTCACCAGAAGAGGCATATGACCATTACAATCTGTATTCGTGGGAAGTTGGATTCGGAATAAGATACGGGAAGAGAAGGCTGAACGTTGGGAGAATGAAATGTATGCAGTAGATAGTGTGTGTGCGCTCGGTGGGTATTACTTCGATTCAGTGTCACATCGAAAACATCTGCCGTACTACAGTATAAATTTCTGACCTTGTCGTTACCATTTTAGGGCAAGCCGAAAATGAATAGTAAACAGTCATGCCGCTATAAGTGCCCTGCAATGATACATTTGCTGCGGTCGAGTGATGGTGGCTGGTATATAAGCGAGCACATGCCATCACACAACCACTCCCTTACAGATAAGTGCGGGGAAAAGGTACACTGGCCTCCGCACAGGCATATCGATATATATTCAAGAGATCTTGCCAATCAGCTCCGAGAGAATAATGTTAGCATTGGTGAACTGTACAACATAATTGGTAGTTTCTTTGGTTCGATGAGCAAAGTGCCTTTCACCAAGCGGGCGTTGAGGGGGCTCTGTGGTGAAATCAGCCGGGATCAAGTGGATGATGATGTCTGGAAGAAAATGGAGGTTCTCGCGGAATTGCGTTCAAAAGATGCTGGATTGTACTACAGAGTACAATCTGGCAGTGATAGTCGGATGCAAAATGTGCTTTGGTCAACTGAAGCCAGCAGGATGCAATACCGTTACTTCGGAGATGCAATAACATTTGATACATCATACCGCACAGACTTGTACAATATGCCGTTTGGACTATTTGTGGGAGTGAACATCCACTTCCAAATCGTTATCTTTGGTGGTGTGCTTATCGGGGATGAGACAGCTGAAACATTTAAGTGGGTATTAAGTGAATTTATCCACATGATGTGTGGCAAGCATCCCCAAACCTTGCTAACAGGTGAATGGCCCAACTGACTCCCACGCTTTGTTTTCTCATTTCAAATATCTACAAATTTCCATTTGCAGTGTGCTGATTCATTACAAAAAAAATCATCTTATCTCGGCAGATCAGAGCAGGGCTATGGAAGTTGCAATACAGAAGGTGATGCCTGACAGAACCCACCAGTGGTGCAAATGGCATATTCTTAAGAAGGCACAGGAATCTCTTGGTCCATATATTACACAAAACAGAGCAAGTTTAAATCATACTTCCACAAAATTATTCATGAGATGCTTACTGTCGATGAGTTTGAAACTGCATGGGGGGTGCTGACTGAGAGACACGGACTGCAAAAACACCCTTACCTCACACAGATCTACAAAGTGAGGACGAAGTGGGCGAAACCATACTTCAAGGGTAAATTTTGTGCAAAAATGACAAGCACACAACGCAGTGAGAGTGGCAACCATATGCTCAAGCACAACCGGGACTAAAGGAAATTTTATGATTTTTTTTGAATTTTTTATTTTCAAATTTCTGAACTATTTTAACCTCTAGTCTCTAATCACCACCCCTCATCACTGCTCAATTTATCCTCTAATCTCTAATCACCTCTCAACATTCCAAATCATCTAACTTCCCGAACGGTCACCCATCCTCTCACTCCCCCATCCTGAGCACACTTAACTTCCAGGTTCTATTCTCCCTCGTTTCCAAGTCTGCACTTGTTGTTTTCCTGACAATAGTAAGATGTCAATCCTATTAACCTTCAGGAATTTTGCTTGAGCATGAAGTGACACATTTCACTGTTTGAGTTTGAAACTATTGTTTTAAAAAATAATAATTATTTAGTAACACTAATATTTCTTGAATAATTAGTTTTACCATTGTTTGACCACAGTTTGACCACAGTTTGACCATAGTTTGGACAGATTTGACCAAAATTCAAAATAACTGAAATAATTATTTAGTAACACTAATATTTCTTGAATAATTAGTTTGACCATTGTTTGACGACAGTTTGAAATTTTTTCGATTTTTTCCACTCTAGATCTAAAAAGGCCCGTAACTTTTTTCTGTTGGGTTTTTGAGGATTTTGAAAATGTTTAACGGGGTTACCCCCGTTAAATTTGAATGTAACTTTTCGAGTAGATGATTTTTCATATAAAAAACTTTTTCATCCAAGTTAGTATGCAAAAGTTATGCCCATTTTTACAAATTCTCGAGAGATTTTGCAAATAAAGTCGAAATTCATATTTGCAAATTTTCCCAACAACTAGACCACATATCACATGGGAAACTTATTTTCTTTTATTTTTTGACATTTTCATCATTTTCTTTTATTTATTTTAAAACTGAAAAGGCGATCCACGGGGGAGGGGGGGGGGTAGAGTTTGAAAATGAGACCTTTAGTACCGGTTCGTGCCATGAACCGGTACTAATGCCTCAAACCCCATTAGTACCAATTGGTGGCACGAACCGGAACTAAAGGTCTAACCCTTTAGTCCCGGTTGGTGCCACGAACCGGAACTAATGGGCATCGCACCCTTTAGTCCCGGTTTGTGGCACCAACTGGGACTAAAAGGTCCAGACGAACCGGGACAAATGGCCCACGTGGCCCCTGGGCGCACGAACCGGGACTAATGCCCCCATTAGTCCCGGTTCTAGACTGAACCAGGACTAATGGGCTAACCCGGGGTGGACCAAAGCCCTCTTTTCTACTAGTGAAGGGATATGTCCCGACAAGCTGCCCCATGCATTTTTTGTACCGCTATACATGAGGCTTGTTTTCGACCGGGAAGCAAGCGAGAACTATGAAGAACGGCGTACACAGATAGTAAGTTTATTTATGTATGCATAATTGACATCCCATCTGACCCCTGCACACAGTATTGAATAACCTGTGCATTCCATGAACACAGGCATCTCCCATGATTAAGACCAACACCCCGTTGGAGTTTCACGCTAGCAACATCTACACCCGGGGCATGTTCGAGAAATTCGGCGAGGTCCTGTATGAAGCAGGACAATACAAAGTAGAAGAGGTCGAAAAAGGGGCAAAATACTATGTACACCGGTACCACCCAGAGAAGCATGACAAATGGTGCAGGGCGGTGTACGTAGTGGAAGTTTTTGAACAAGGTGAAGAGCTTACATGCGAATCTGGTAACTTCAAGCACACAGGGTTGTTGTGGTGCCATGCAGTTAAGGTACCAATAGTTTGCGATAAGCAGGGTATTAGCTTCCGCGCCATTTGAAAGCTATAGCTGACGAACAGTATCTATTTGTTCGCAGGTCCTTGATTTCATGGGTGTAGACCATATACCAGGAAAGCACATACTCAAGCGATGGACAAAAGATGCAAGGGATGTACTACCACAACACTTGACATACCTTCAGAAGGATCAGATATCTGTTAACTCAATAGCATTCAGACATTCAAATCTGTACACACATGCCTTACAGGTTGTCAGACTCAGTGACGCAAACACAAGTGCATTTGAGTGTGCGATGGAACTCCTAAAGGAAACAATGCATAAAATGACACCTATAGTTGATGTGCGCGACGGGATGGGTTTAGAAGACAAGATTCAGGCAAACAAGGAGAAAGCTAGAGAGGTGAGTGTGGGGCAAGCACCACAGATTGGTTATGTGAGTGACGCAGATGGTAGTGCTGTCGGTAATCTCCCCAGTTTGATGGCTCCAGAGCATACACGGAAGGCAGGCCGGCTAACGAGCAGTAGGGACAAACCTCCATATTATGTCCGTGCTGGGAAGAGCAAGAAAGGTAAGATAGTGACATGTCCAGCTGCTGCCGGAGCATGCGATACCAGCAAGCCAACTCGCTTCTGTAGAATATGTCATGAGCCAGGGCACAGGAGTACCACATGTCCAAGAGGGGTCACCTCCCTCGGAAGGCAAAGAAGGAAGCGAAATGCTCAATCTGCGGGGTGGGAGGGCATCGGATGAACACCTGCAACAACCCTAAGGTTGTGCTACATGTTGTTGAGAACATGACATGTGGCGCATCTTGACACAGGACCGACGCACCGTGATCAGCCAACGGTCATCTGCTGGTACGTAGCATATGGATCAGCCAACGGCAGTGGCACCGATATTGTTTCTCCCGGTGTTGTTGCCTTGGCGACCATGACCCTAAATGGTCAATGGTCGACAGTAATTATACCATGGTAACCATGATCAGGTAAATGGTGGCGACGATGACACAAAGGTCTTTGTTATTGGGTTATGGGCGTAGCTCTACCCGTCTTCTTGGCTTCACTGGGGTTGTTTGACTGTACTTCAAGCCTAATTTAACTAGGTAGCGTGCCTACATTGGTCAGGGTTTTAGACCTTGGACATCTTGGCCATGATTTTCCATAAGAAAAAATGAAGTGCCTTCTTATTATGGTGCAATTGCAGCTGCACCGCTTGTTGGATCCAGCGAAATTTCTTGAAGTATTCTTGGCATTTATTTAGATAAATTACTAACACAAAGATTAATTAGCAGCGAAGATCATATCGATGGGTAACATGCTCCCACTTAAGCATGGCACTGTCATTGAAGAAAAGGTACATGAGAGAAGAAACAAGAAAAATTGAAATCATTATGGATGGATGAAAAAAAACGATGTATCAAAAGGATTAGCTAGATTGGGAAGTAAGAGAATAAAAATAAATGATATCATCTGGAATGGATGGAATAAAAAAAATGAATCGTCTGAGATTGATTAATAGAATTTGCGCAGTTGGGAAGGGAGAGAAAGAAAGAAGAAAAAAGGAGTAGTCTGGGGTGGATGAAGTAAATGAAAAGTAATCAAAATCATCTGAGACGGATGTAAAGAGATCGTTGGATCTGTGCAATTGCGAAGCGAGAGAAGGAAAGAAAAATTGGAATCATCTAGGATGGATGAAATAGCAAAATAAAAATCATCTGGGTGAATGAAAAGGATCTGCGCAATTGGGAAGCGAGGATTTTGTTTTTGAAATAATCAAGGATGGATGGAATAAAAATTATGAAATAATCTGATATGGATGAAAAACGATCTGTGCAATTAGGAAAACGAGAGAAAAAATGAAAGAAAATTTAAAATCTGAGATGGGTGAAATAAAGAAAAACAAATCAAAATTATCTAAGATGCATGTAAAAAGACCATTTTTTCCAATTATATGAGATGGTTGGATGAAATAGTAAAATAAAAATCATCTGGGGTGAATGAAAAGGATCTGCGCAATTGGGAAGCGAGGATTTTTTTTTTTTGAAATAATCAAGTATGGATGGAATGAAAATTATGAATATATGGATGAAAAACGATCTGTGCAATTAGGAAGTGAGAGAAAAAGAAAGAAAATTGAAACAATCTGAGGTGGGTGATTTTTGTTTTTGAAATAATCAAGTATGGATGGAATGAAAATTATGAAATAATCTGATATGGATGAAAAACGATCTGTGCAATTAGAAAAGCGAGAGAAAACGAAAGAAAATTGAAACAATCTAAGATGGGTGAAATAAACAAAAACTAATCAATATTATCAATACGTCGGTCTTTCACCTCCGCAGACCCGTTAGGAAAGCGCTAACTGACTCGTGACCAGTACCAGCGCATTTAAGCAGCGAAGCTGGCTTCCAAGCTCGCGATGTGGTACTAAATAACCGATGGCGAACCGAGCGGTGTGCTCGCTCCCGGCTCACCAGCAGCTAAACGCTCACTGGGCCACCCTCGTTCTCGGTCCACCAGCTAAGCTGGACCGGGCCTGGTAGTCCTATCCAGATCGTACCCAGCCCAGTGAAGCTGCTGCATGGCTGATCCGATCCCTAGGAATGGCCAACATATCGGTAGTCCTATCAACACTGTCTGGGCTTTCAGTTTGCTTCAGAGACTTGGAGCTGAAAATAAGAGCACTACACAGAGCCATGAACCTTGTAGTTTCAGTGTTATAGGGCATAAAAAGGTCAAAATTCAGAAACAACTCTGTCTAGTTGCTCTACATGCAACATTACAGGCATGTTAGACATGGCACTTCTCATGCAGAACTGTCTACCTAGTTGGTTGTCTGAAGTTAGCTACCCAAAGCAATATTCAGCTATAATTCAAGCATATATATCCTTCACGTCTGATCAAATTAGTGATATGCTGGTGCCACTCTACAGTAATCTTTGCCTTGTTAAAATAATGATCAAAACTTGTCAGTTCTCTTCCCAATCCAAGAAAGGTAGATTCCAGATTGGTGAGACTAGGGCAGCGCAGGCTGGACCGGAATAAGAATTTACAGATGATTTGTTGCTTCATTTTGTCAGCGTGCAGCAGAGCAGGCCATGACCATCATCAGATGCAAGGGAGATCTGAATCATCGTCGCATTTTTTTGCCACACCCGAGTTGAAAATGTTCAAATTCACTTATATGTGAAGCGTCAGCTAGGGTTAACTTTTCAAGGTTAACCACTATGGTTTTTTTACTTTTGTAATGAACAGATTTTTACCACTGTACCCTGTATATATGCCTAGGATATCATTTGTAGTTTCGTACAGAATCTTGCTGCAGTTGTGGCTAACAATTTTGCCAAATTGTGGTTCGTTGATGTGCCTTGGCAGTTGGCACACCTTTTCACTGTATTACTGACAATGGATTCAGCATCTGTAGGGGAATATTTGTAGCTTTGGAGAAATACAGGCAGCAATTTCAGTGCGCTGGGAACCTGAACTTTGTCGCGAATCCTAGTTACTCTTTGATTTTTCTTATTTTTTTTGTGTAGCCACTTGTTTCTAGGTTCCGATTAACCCTTTCGGCATGGCGTTTGTGCTTAAAGTTTCCCCAATGTGTGTTTGCCGATTTTTTGTGAAGGGCTAAAAGGAGCCTGGGATCATTTTTCGATCTCCCGAGTATAATATTTCTAAAATGAGTAATATTGTCAACAGGATGGGACCATGGGCGTGTCGGTGATGGTGTGCCGTGCTCTAGGAGAAACCATTGCTCCGACTATCGCCAGAAACTACGGCCTTGCATGCTTCATCAAGGAACTTTCCCCCCTCTCCATCCTTCAGGGTCTTGTGATCCACGGGTAAAAACTCTCGAATAGGCTATCGGGATCGGGCAACTGCGGCGGCATCGATGTTGTTTTCTCCTGGATGTTGCTTGCCTTGGTGACCATGACGGGGCCTGCACATGAGACCATGAAGGTGATGACGCTGGTCGATCTGGTGACAGTAATTATACCCCAGTTACCATAACCAAAGCATTTTTCTCCACAATGACGCACAGGTTTTTGTCACTAGGTTATGTGCATTAAGCTCTGTCCGTTTTGTTGGCTTCACAGGGATTGTTTCACTAGAGTTAACAGGCCACACAAAAATGCATGCTGACCTGACGGCTGTTACCTAATTGAAGTTCGTCCACGAAAAACACGACCAATTTTCCTTGACTAGATGATGCTGAAAGTGTTCTTACAAATAAATCTACCTCAAAATCACCGAAAACAAATTGATTTAGCTCCTAAACACCAGTGTCATCCCCGATACAATTGTTACCAGTGCCGTCCTAACGACGGGAGCACCAGACAAAAGGATAGTTTCAGTTTGTTTTGGAGACTTGAAGCTGAAACCAGAGCCCACACAGAGCCTGAGCCTTGTTGTTTCAGTGCTATAGGACACAGAAAGTCAAAATTCAGAAACAGCTCTGCAAAGTAGCTGTACGTGCAACATTACAGGGATCGTACCTAGTATAACTAGAAGCATGAGTACAATAAAAGGCACACGGCAGTGCTTATTCCAAACTCTTTTACGCTACCTAGCTGAACAATACCCACAAACAAAGACCACTTTTGTGATCCAAAAAAGAAAACCTCTAACAAAATAGTGAAAATTATGATCCAAGCACAGCGCGTTTGATGATGTCCTAAAAGGAAGTAGCATTGCAGCAAGGATTTTTCTTTTTCAAACCATTGGCAGGAAAGATAAGGAAAATGATTCGCGTCATCAGCAGAATTTCATACACCATATCGTTAGCAGACAAGTGGTCGTATACTAAATCACTGCGAATAAGAAATTCCGTGGCTGCAAATGCTGTAGAAGATAAAAGTTTAAGCCTCAGCATGATGTTCGAGAAAAGTTTTCCTGCATGATAACCACTGTCCATGTCTTACATAATGATCATAGTACCTTAACGCAAACACTACACGAGGTTAAGCAAATTTAGTGCAAATCTAGAAGTCGACTAAACCAGAGACCAGTACATACGGCAGAAAGTTTAGCGCAAATTTGGATAGCAGATCACAGAGAAATCAGTCAAATTCCCTCCATACTGAACCACCATTGCTCCAAATGAGAGCCAAATTCAAGCAGACATACCAAGCACGCTGCCCCATAGCATGTAGAATCAACTGCGATCAGAGATCCACTTCTTATATCAATTGTGCAATGATTGTGACTCTGTGTACAACGGCACATAAGGCAGAAATAGCGGCTTGGCACCTCCAAGATAGGAGATCACTTTGACCTGCCGATTATCCATATCATAGCACATTAATGTGACACCCCCCGCAATGAAGAAGAGCAAGTTGCATTCCGGATGAATCGCAATGAAATCAAAATCCACATCAAACCATAAATCTGTCCATCCACATATGTCTGAAGTTTTAATGCTATGCTTCAATTTCCATTCTTCACTTTGATAGTTTTCCAGAACATAAACTGCCAATCGAATGCCAACACCATCTTCACCACTCTGAAAATTGGCAAAATGCAAGCAGCCCTGCGAGCGCTGAATAAAACCATGAGCCAGACCAAAATCATCAGCCTGACCACCAGGAACCGCAAATAACATCTGCTGAACAAAGCCATCAGCCAGACCAAAATCATCAACCTGACCACCAGGTACCCTGAATTTCATCCATGTTTCTCCCTTTGTGTCCACCGCAACTACACAATCATGATATTCAAGGTCAAGGGCACGGAAAAACAGGAGACCATCGAGAAAGACTGTTGCGGAGGAGTGCCGACTAGCTCTGCTCCATCTCTTCTCCTTATAAATCCATTCTCCGGTTTCAGACGAATACACTGCCACTCCGCAAAGGTCGCTGTTCGGACTATAATTGTACTCGACTACCAGCTCAAACACATGGAAATGCGGCGACAGGGCCGGGTCGAAGCCGAGCGACGTGGTGGCCACCTGGCTGCTGTCCTTGCCGGAGTTGGGCAACACGACCCACTTCTTGGTGGCGGGATTGCACACGACGTAATGGAACGCGCCAACCCCGTCGGAGACGTGGTAACATCGGCAGAGGAGGAGGCCGTTGCAGGAGTCGAGCAGATCGACGGGCAGGTGGTGGTTGGGCAGGAAGGTGAGGGAGGCGCCGAACGGAGGGCGGCGGTCCCCTGAGAGGCTGGTGAAGCGGAAGGGCAGCTCCAGGAGCCGCTGCCCGGTGCTGCTGATGCCGCCGCCGTAGAAGAAGCCGGCCAGGGTTTGAGGGAGCCGTTTGCGGTGGTCGGGGTGGTGGATGAGGCCGAGCCAGTGCTTCGAGACGCACTTGCAGCGGCACAGCTCCTTGGCGGGGACGCGCGAGAGGATCTCCACCAGGATGTCGTCGATCAGCCTCCCGGCCGGCGGCCCGCCGGGGTGAGCCCTGCGGAAACACGGAGGTCAGGGGATCAGATAGGGAGGAGAAGGGGTTGGCGGTGGTTGCTGCCGAGCGTACCGGGCGCGAATCGAAGCGCGGCTTTGCTCTCGCGGGGGAGAGCGGTCTCCCGCGGCGGACATGGCGACGGGCGGAGGAAATCCGGCGGCGGCGGTGGCGGTGGCGGCGGCAAGATGCAGGGGATTAGGGGAGTTTTTTTTCTTTCTTTTAGGGGAAGGGATAGGGGAGAGAGGACTTTATTTAGGGGTAGGGGCGAATGGGCCGTGGGTGCACCATTAAACGGGCTAACTGTATCGCACATCTCCTATGGGCTTAGCGAATGGACCGTTGGTATGGGTATCCGTCGATATCCTCCTACCTGAAAACAACCCCTCCTGTTAGGGTTTCCTTTTCCTCTCGGTGGCGGCGATCCACCGCACCACCGTAGAGACTTCGTCTCCCCTCTCCTATCCTCCACGCCGGCGCTGATCGGGGCCTGGGGTCCCATCATCGGTGGGGGGAAGGGATAGGTAGGGATCATATCACCCGCGGAACAAAACCTCGGGCAAGGCAATATGGAAGACACCGCACCGGGATCAGGAAGCGGCATGACTGATCTGGAAGCAATGATGGATGAACTAGGGTTGAAGGAAGATGATCTCCAGGACGTGGTGATCGAGGATGATGAGCTACCGGAGGAGGCGACCCGGTGGATGGCCATTGCGAGGGTTCACACCGAGAAGACTTATAGTCAGTATTGGTTTTACAGGAACATGAGGGTCGCCTGGGACTTGGCAAAGGAAGTGAAGATCAGGCCGCTTGAAGATAACCTATATACGTTGCAGTTTGGATGCTTGGGCGACTGGGAACGGGTGATGGAGGAAGGACCCTGGAGTTTCAGGGGAAAAGCGGTGGTTTTGGCGCAGTATGACGGCTACACAATACCGTCGACTATTGAACTCAACAAGATCGATATGTGGATTCAGATCCATGATTTCCCGGATGGTTTCTTCCCAAAGATCAAAGCTCTATCTGCAACGGTGGGAGAATTCATCTACGCTGATCCAAGATCTCAAGATTTTGAAGGTAACTTTGCACGTGTTCGTGTGAAGATAGATGTCACCAAGCCCCTCAAGAACGCCGTCTCTCTGGTGGTGAAGAAGAAGGACACTATGCATAGGGAGATTTTCCGAGTAAAGTATGAACGGCTCCCCGACTGGTGTGCCGTGTGCGGATACATTGGTCACCTCTTTAAAGAGTGTGACGATGGAGTGCATCATCCAAAGGCTCTGGTGTTTAAAGATCTGAAAGCCTCATGGTTCAAAGGACCGGGGAGTGGCCCAGGAGAAGGACGAGGCCCGGCCGAGGGCAGTGGAGCAAGAGGTGGACACGGAGGAGGCCGCGGTGGTCGTGCAGGGAGAGGGCGTGGCCGAGGATCTGACCTTGACACTTCTGCACCCAAGGAGAAAGAGGCAACAACTGAGGCGGACGTGGCCATGGAGGAGGGAGATAGAAACAGGAAGAGGGGGGCTGGCGAGGTAGACCAAAATGCACTAATGCTGCTGCCAGCCCCTTCTGATGACTCCAACACTAAGTTATCGCCAGCCACCGAAATCCCACCGAGCCCTTCCTCAAAGCAGGAATCGAAAATTAAGGAACAAGACCAACATGATGACCGGCGAGAAAACTAATGGAAAGAACACAACTCTACTAAAGAACAATGATGCGCGTTTGGCGGGCCTCCAAGGGGGGTCGCGCCTGGCGCAATGAGTCTCGTCTGCTGGAACTGCCGTGGGGCTGGCAAACCCGCGACAGTTCGAGAGCTTTGTGATCTAACGAAGCAATATGCCCCCTCTGTACTTTGCATCCTTGATACACAAATAGAGGGAACTAGAGTTGAGAATATGGTCGGTTCTTTAGGTTTTAATAAGAGCTTTGCTGTTAGTAGCTCGGGGAGAAGTGGTGGTCTAGGAATTTTTTGGAATGAAGAAATAAAGCTTGAGATTGTTGGTTATTCACAGTACCATATTGATGCACTTATTGATGATCTTGCAGATGTGAAAATAAGGGTAACCTTTGTCTATGGGGAAGCTCAGCTCAATGAAAGACACAAAACATGGGACACGCTAAGAGGAATCATAGGCACCAATGATACACCTTGGCTAGTCTTGGGTGTCGTGGTTCTAAGTCTGACAGTAGAATGGGGGTAGGTATGGAGAGGCAAGATCCTAGCTATGGAGTAGTTGTACACATGAGTGTTTGGCGAGTTCAGGCCCTTCTCGGAGGAAGTAACAGCCCTACGTCTCGGAGCCCGGAGGCGGTCGACTGATCTCTGTGTATATGAATTACAGGGGTGCGAACCCTTCTACCAGTGGAGGGGGGTGGCTTATATAGAGGACGCCAAGACCCCAGCCAGCCCACGTTAGCAGAGGGTTAAAGTACATTATGGTCTGGCGTTACTGGTAACGCTCTACATAAAGTGCCATCATGACCATTAAGACTACTTAATTACAGACCGTTTGGATGCAGAGTAGATCCTGAACTTCTGATGGTCGAGCGAGTCTTCATGGTCGAGTGTCTTCTAGCCGGTCGAGTGGAGCCTCTCTTGGTCGACTGGAAGGTAGCTTCATCTAAGGATGTCCTTGGGCATGGTATCCTGGATAGATCCATGACCCTACCCTAGGTACATAACATCATCATTAGCCCCCGAATGGATCGAGGTTCGAGTGAGGAAGGAGTTGATGATTTTCTCTGACTCATTTTCCATGTTTTGATTGTGTCGTATCTTGGATCGGCGATCTTCTTTTCGACGTTGGCGTCAACTTTTACTTCAGTCGCCTTGATCCATTCTTATCTTCTGTCGAGTGAACATTTGAACTTTGGTGAACTTCCAAGCGACGGATCGCGGGAAGGATATCGTCTGACAGAATGATCTGCTGTTAACGGATTTTGCGGGATCCGAAATTTGGGAAGCGCGCGAAGCGGGGCGATCCACGGCAATCGGGCAGGATAAGGCATGGACGCCTCGATTTCCGCACCGCCTTTTTCGCCACGTATCGTGCGTGCGCGACTGTTTCGGGATGTGACAGGTCTGCTCGGACCCACTCGTCAGCCACTCGGAAGTGCCCTTATAGAAAGCGTCGGGGAGGAGTTTTTTGAACAGTGCCTCCCCATTCTCCTCTCTTCCCTCTCTGCCTCCACCCACAGCGCCTGCTCCCAGCTCCGCCTTATCCACCTCTCGAGTGCTTCGCCGGCAATAATGGTGAAGGAGAAGACGGCGGCTCTAGAGCGCGCGAAGAAGGCGACGGCGACGGGGCAAGCGAAGGGGAGACCGTCTAGTCGGGGCGGATCTTCGTCGAGGTCCCGCCTGCCGAAGGGTTGGGTCCAAGGGGACTAGATCCGCTCGACCATCACTGAGAAGGACCTCAACGACCTGGCCAATGAGGGACCGATCCCCCACGGGTCAGCGAGGCTCCCGGGGTCCGAGTGTCAACCGCAACCGCAGGAGGGTGAGTGCGTTCTCTTAGCCACTCACATAGATCGTGGTTTCTCTCTGCCGCCGAGTGTTTTCTTCCGAGGGTTTTTGAATTTCTTTGGGGCGCAACTCCATCATTTCAATCCCAATTCCATCGCCTATCTTGCTACCTTTGTGTCCATGTGCGAGAACTTCCTAGGTTGTCAACCGCACTGGGGTCTCTTCAAGTACATATCCACCTGCCGCTCGCAGACAGTGAAAAAGGCGAGTCCGGACGATGAGAGGACCAAGGTCATTCAGATGTGTGGGGGTCTTGGGATTCAGTTGAGGAACAAGAGCACTTTCCCGACCATGACCCTTCTTGAGCCGGTCAGAGGGTGGCAGTCGACTTGGTTCTACTGCCAAAACGAGTCGACGCCGGGGCAGTCGACCGGTCTCCCTCCGTTCTCCATGGACCGAGTGGACAAACCGTCTTCTCTGAAGGTGCTCCCTGAGGAGAAAGCCGAGGTAAAAATGTTGATGGAGCGCGTGGTCCAACTCGTTTGGGACGGAGTGACGAGCATGGATCTTCTGGAAGTCTTCCTTAGGCGGCGCATCCAACCGCTTTAGTTCCGAGGCCACCCGATGTGGTTGTACTGTGGTACCGAAGACACCTCTCGGGTCCATCCAGAAGCAGTCGACGACGCCACGTTGGAGAGGTGGGTGGCCGCCATCACAGGGAACAAGGACAACCCTCGAGGGGCTAGGAGGATCCCGCCACTCGACTGTACTTATACGCCGGACACGGTATGACCACTTATCTCCGATCGTGATCTTGCTTTATCCATTCTGCTTTGCCGCGACTTGGTCGATTGATCTTTCTTTTGCTTTGTTATCTGACAGGCCACCACTGAGTTATACTCGATGCCCAATGGGGCGCAGACGCCGACTGAGGAGGAGGAAGGAAGCGGGGGCGAAAGCCCAGAGGAGTGGGATTCGAATGCTGATGATGACGATGAAGGTGACGACTCTGGTGAGGAGGAAGATGAGGAGGAGGAGGAGGAGGAAGTTGTGCCTCCCCGCTCGGAGAGACGCTCGAAGCTTGTCCATGATCCCACGACTAAGCGCGGAAAGGGGGTGGCGACCGCTACCCAGTCGACCAAGCGCCCTCGTACGGCTTCTCCGGCGCCGACTGAGTAGGCTCCGAAGCAATCTCGAGTGGCACCATCGAAACCCGCGAAGGTCCTGCCGAAGATGAAGATGGTGATCCCCACAATCTCAGGGTAATGGTAGTTTTGAGTTTTCCCCGTTTCATGAACTTGTTCTTGGTCGACTCATGGGTCAATCGACTGGCTTTTGGAACTGCAGCGCTGCTACTTCCGACACTTCGGCGAGGGCCGAAGACCATGAGATGGAGGATGCCGCAACCTCGAAGCCTGGTACGACTCTTGTGATGCCATCTTCAGTCGACTGACTCATTGTCTCTAATTTTGATTCTTTCTGCAGTTTCATCTAACATTGTTATTGACCTTCCTGACGACGACGATGAAGAACCACCACGGCCGAGGAGGAGCAAGAAAACTTCTGCTGGCAGGGCGACTCAGGATGTGTCGGCACCTGAGACGTTGGTCGCGGAGGGAGACAATGTCGCTCGACCCACCGTAACTTTCGCGGTGCCGTTGACGAGTGCTCGCCCTTCGTCGTCGAGTGCAGCTCAACCTTCGCTTTTCTCCACCTACCCCGTTCTAGAAGACCAAGCTAGCGCTGCTAGAGAAGCAATACGCCAAGCGGGGGTCATGATGGAGCAAGTGAAGGCAATACGAGAAGCTAGCCAGGCAGCTTATGACGCCAGTTCGGCTCTTCAAAGTAATGTTCAGGTCAGTCGGTCACTGCCTGTTCTGTTAGGATATGATATCTGCAAACTCTTCTTTCTGCAATTCTTAGAGTTTGTCCTACACCCACTGGGTGCGTCGATTGAAATTCCGGATGAGTGGGGGCACGCTGAGTGCACCCACTGGGTGTAGTCCCCAAGGCTATGGTCGACTGCTGGTAGTCGACCATAGGCTTTATGTCTTAAGTTTTTTCTTACTCGACTAAGTCGAATAGATTCATGGACCGGTGGGGGCATGCTGAGTGCACCCACTGGGTGTAGTCCCCGAGACTGTGGTCGACTACGGTCAGTTGACTATAGTCTGAAGAACAGCTCCCGTTTTTTTTGTTGGTCGACTGGTCGACTTTAACCGATGAAACTAGTGGGGGCACGCTGAGTGCACCCACTGGGTGTAGTCCCCGAGACTATGGTCCATTGTTTACATTCGGCCGTAGTCTTAGAAACGTTATGATTTTTCCTTACTCACTCGGAAGTGAATTGTCTTTGACATTTGTCGATTGGTTCTTCGTAGAAATCCTGTGACCTTACGGCTCGTTATACTGAGCTGGAGAACAAACACATTCAGCTTGAGCTCGATCTAAAACTGGCCCAAGAGAACTTGACGAAGGCGAAGGAGGAAGCTAAAGGTATGCTTGGTGAGGCCTTTGACGATTGCCTTTGCCTCTCACTTGCTTCCCAATTTAATCTTCACTGTAACTTTGTAGACAAAGTGAGGGAGGCCCTGAAGAAACAAGAGCTTGACTTGGCTGAGATGCAAAAAACTGCTTTAGAGAAGACCAAGCTTGCTGATGAGAAGCTGGCTTCAGTGACCAAGCTCGAAGAAGAAAACACCAATCTGAAAGCTGCTCTGGATACTGCCAACCAGGAGGTTAGTCGACTGAAAAGCGACAAGACCACCCTGAATGACAAGGCCAGTGAATTGAAGAGAAAGAAGAATAATCTAGAGGCTTATCTGGGTGGTCTCGCCAAGAAGCTGTTCCTCATGCTTGAAGGTAACCCTTTGTATCAACCAAATATTTAATTGTAACCTCCGAATGTTTGTCTTGACTTGATGGTTGTGCTTGCAGAATTCTGTCAGAACTTTGAAGAGGAGACTGGTCGACTGGAAGTAAACCTGGACCCCATCAACTCTCCTGTGAAAGATGAAGTCGCCATGAATGTGCTCCGGCTTGAATCTCGTGTTGCTGCTGTCATCGATTATCTTGCAAGGCTGAAGGTCGCAACTTCTCGCATCGACACAACACTCTGGCCAAGAGAGACGCTCCAGAACGACCTCGAGTCTCTGATGACTCGACTGAACGAGGTCCCAAGTCGAGTGCAGGAGTGGAAGAAGTCTTCGGCCAGGTGCGGTGTGGATGTTGCTCTGTCTCTGGTCCGCGTTCACTGCAAGGATGCACGAGAGGACAAGCTGGTGGCCCTTAGGGTGGCTAACACCAAGAAGCACGACTTCAGATCCTTCATGGAGACCTTCATTGCTGCTGCCACTCGGATTGCAGACGGAATTGATCTGGACGAGTTCGTGGCACCTTCCAGCCCTCCACAGGAGGGGTAAAAAACTTCTGAGCTTGATACTTTAAATTTGCCTCGGTATGCCGAGTGAGTTTTGTAACCGACAAACCTTCACAGGCCTAGCGCCTGAGCACTTTCGGTTCCGTTAGGAGTTATCCGAACTTGGATTCGTTGTTGAATATGTTTGCATTTGGTTTGAGGTGTCTTTTGCAGGTTAAAGCGAAGCGCTTATTGCAATCGACTTGTTCCCCAACATACTTAGGCGAGCACTGGGCTGCAGCTAAGCTTCCGAGTGGGAGGTCCGCTCTCCACTCGGTAGAATTTTCACATACTTAGGCGAGCACTGGGCTGCAGCTAAGCCTCCGAGTGGGAGGTCTGCTCTCCACTCGGTAGGATTTCAGATACTTAGGCGAGCACTGGGCTGCAGCTAAGCCTCCGAGTGGGAGGTCTGCTCTCCACTCGGTAGGATTTCAGATACTTAGGCGAGCACTGGGCTGTAGCTAAGCCCCGAGTGGGAGGTCTGCTCTTCACTCGGTAGGATTTCAGATACTTAGGCGAGCACGGGGCTGCAGCTAAGCCCCCGAGTGGGAGCTTTGCTCTCCACTCGGTAGGATTTTAGATACTTAGGCGAGCACTGGGCTG
>NC_041393.1:741804579-741807173 GCF_002162155.2 Triticum dicoccoides | reverse complement strand
ACTCGACAGGATTTTATTTATCTTAGGCTAGTACTTGGACTGCAGCTAAGCCTCCGAGTGGAAGGCTGGCTTACCACTCGAGCACGGAGCTGCAGCTAAGCCCCCGAGTGGGAGGTTTGCTCTCCACTCGGTAGGATTTTAGATACTTAGGTGAGCACTGGGGCTGCAGCTAAGCCCCCGAGTGGGAGCTTTGCTCTCCACTCGGTAGGATTTTAGATACTTAGGCGAGCACTGGGCTGCAGCTAAGCCCCCGAGTGGGAGGTCCGCTCTCCACTCGGTAGGATTTCAGATATTTAGGCGAGCGTAATGTTGCAGCTAAGCCTCCGAGTGGAAGGCTGGCTTACCACTCGACATGATTTTATTTATCTTAGGCGAGTACTTGGACTGCAGCTAAGCCTCCGAGTGGAAGGCTGGCTTACCACTCGGTAGGATTTCATTTATCTTAGGCGAGTACTTGGACTGCAGCTAAGCCCCCGAGTGGAAGGCTGGCTTACCACTCGGTAGGATTTTATTTATCTTAGGCGAGTACTTGGACTGCAGCTAAGCCCCCGAGTGGAAGGCTGGCTTACCACTCGGTAGGATTTTATTTATCTTAGGCGAGTACTTGGACTGCAGCTAAGCCCCCGAGTGGAAGGCTGGCTTACCACTCGGTAGGATTTTATTTATCTTAGGCGAAACGGATTTCGTAGCTAAGCCTTCGTGTGGGAGACTGGCTCACCACTCGGTTAGGATTTTTTACAGACTTGGGCGAATCGGATTCGCAGCCAAGCCACCCACTGGGGGATTGTTTTGAGTAGACAAAAGAAATAACGATTACAGGGAAGATTATAAATCTCTTGTCTTTGATCAACAAACTACAGAAGTACTTTTATTACAACTCGTCTGAGTGAATACTTGGGTGTAAAAGGGACGGAGAAGTTCCGCGTTCCAAGCTCGGGGCTCGTCGATCTGATGCTCGACATTGTAAAGACGGTATGCTCCATTGTGGAGAACCTTGGTGACGATGAAGGGACCTTCCCAAGAAGGAGCAAGCTTGTGTGGTTTCTGCTGATCCACTCGGAGAACTAAATCTCCTTCCTGGAAGGCTCGACTCTTCACGTTTTTGGCGTGGAAGCGACGCAAGTCCTGTTGGTAAATTGTCGATCTGATCAGAGCCAACTCCCTCTCTTCCTCTAACAGGTCGACTGCATCCTGCCGCACTTGTTCTGCTTCTGCTTCAGTGTAGAGTTCGACTCGAGGAGCATTGTGGAGAAGGTCACTCGGCAAGACTGCTTCAGCCTCGTAGACCAAGAAGAATGGAGTTCTCCCAGTCGACCTGTTGGGCGTGGTCCTTAAGCCCCAAAGCACTGAGGGAAGTTCGTCGACCCATGCACCAGCCGCATGCTTAAGATCACGCATTAAACGGGGTTTCAACACTTTGAGGATCAAACCGTTGGCTCATTCAGCTTGTCCATTCGACTGTGGGTGAGCAACTGAAGCGTAGTCGACTCGTGTGCCTTGGGATGTGGAGAAGGCTCTGAACTCTTCGGAGTCGAAGTTTGACCCGTTGTCAGTGATGATGCTGTGCGGGACCCCATATCTAAATATCAATTCTCTGATGAAGCTGACGGCATTACCGGCATCGAGGTTCTTGATGGGTTTAGCTTCGATCCACTTAGTGAACTTGTCGACTGCTACCAGCACATGGGTAAAACCGCTTCTGCCTGTTCTCAAAGGACCAACCATATCCAAACCCCACACTGCAAAGGGCCAGACGAGTGGTATAGTCTTCAAAGCTGACGCGGGCTTGTGTGACATATTGGAATAAAATTGACACCCCTCGCACTTGTCGACTATCTCCTTCGCCATTTCATTCGCTCTTGGCTAATAAAACCCGGCTCGGTATGCTTTGGCCACGATGGTCCGAGAGGACGCATGATGGCCACAGGTCCCCGAGTGGATGTCATCAAGGATTATTCGACCTTCCTCTGGCGTTATGCATTTCTGACCAACTCCAGTCGCGCTTTCTCTGTACAACTGTCCCTTTATCACAGTAAAGGCTTTAGATCGGCGGACGATCTATCGAGCCTCTTCTTCGTCCTCCGGGAGCTCTTTCCTCAAGATATACGCGATATATGGTACTGTCCAATCTGGAGTGATCACCAGTACTTCCATGATCAGGTCGACCACTGCTGGGACTTCAACCTCAGTCGGGTCCGTGACACTCTTAGGCTGCAGGGCTTCACCGGTAAAAGGATCTTCTACGACTGATGGAGTGTGGATATGTTCCAAAAACACACCACTAGGGATGGCTTCTCTCTTGGACCCTATCTTCGCCAGGTCGTCAGCTGCTTGATTTTTCAGTCGGGGTATGTGGTGGAGCTCTAACCCTTCAAACTTCTTTTCGAGCTTCCTCACTGCATTGCAGTATCCAGTCATGGCTGGGCTTCTAACGTCCCACTCCTTCATTACTTGATTGACCACCAAATCTGAATCGCCGTAGACCATAAGGCGACGGACGCCGAGTGAAATGGCCATGCGTAATCCATACAAGAGTGCTTCATATTCTGCTTCATTGTTGGAGGAATCAAAGTGGATCTGGAGCACATATCTGA
>NC_041393.1:741771317-741804209 GCF_002162155.2 Triticum dicoccoides | reverse complement strand
ATCTTAGAGCCATCAAAGAACATGGTCCAATGCTCCGAGTGGACTTGACTCGGCTGTTGTTGCTCAATCCACTCGGCAAGGAAATCTGCTATAGCCTGGGACTTAATGGCTTTCTTTGCCTCGAATTTGATATCAAGGGGAAGGAGTTCAATCGCCCATTTAGCCACTCGACCAGTTGCATCTTTGTTGTGCAGAATTTCTGACAATGGTGCGTCGCTGACGACTGTGATGTCGTGATCAGAGAAATAATGAGCAACCTTCTTCATGGTCATGTAGACCCCACATACGAGCTTCTGATAATGAGGATATCTTTGCTTCGATGGGGTTAAAACTTCAGAGAGATAATACACTGGGCGCTGAACTTTGAAGGCTTTCCCTTCTTCTTCCCGCTCGACCGTAAGTACTGTACTGACGACTTGTCCTGTGGCTGCAATATAAAGCAACAGAGGCTCTTTCCTGATTGGAGCTGCAAGCACCGTCTGGGTGGAGAGTAGAGTTTTTAACTCGGCAAACGCTGCATCAGCTTCTGGAGTCCACTCGAACTTGTCTGCCTTCTTCATCAGTCGGTAAAGGGGCAACGCCTTTTCACCGAGGCGAGAGATGAATCGACTTAACGCGGCCAAGCATCCAGTAAGCTTCTGGACGTCGTGCACACGCACAGGGCGTTTCATTCGGAGTATGGTGCCAACTTTCTCTGGGTTAGCATCGATTTCTCGTTCGGAAACGAGAAAACCAAGTAACTTTCCGCCAGGTACTCCGAATGTGCACTTTGAAGGATTGAGCTTGATATCATACCTCCTGAGGTTGGCAAATGTTTCAGCTAAGTCAGTCAACAGGTCGGAACCCTTTCGCGACTTGACCACGATATCATCCATGTATGCTTCCACATTCCGACTGATTTGAGTGAGTAAACACTTTTGAATCATTCTCATGAACTTGGCTCCGGCATTCTTGAGGCCGAATGGCATGGTGATATAGCAGAAGCACCCGAATGGAGTGATGAAAGCTGTTTTGATTTCGTCGGGCCCATACAGACAGATCTGATGATACCCGGAATAAGCGTCTAGAAAAGACAATCTCTCGCACCCTGCGCTCGAGTCGACAATTTG
This sequence comes from Triticum dicoccoides, assembly GCF_002162155.2. Classification (NCBI taxonomy): domain Eukaryota; kingdom Viridiplantae; phylum Streptophyta; class Magnoliopsida; order Poales; family Poaceae; genus Triticum; species Triticum dicoccoides. The sequence continues at coordinate 741,803,100 of NC_041393.1, read as the reverse complement.
GTCGATGCGAGGGAGAGGAAAATGATCTTTCGGGCAGGCCTGATTGATATGTTTGAAATCAATGCACATACGGAGGGAATTGTCCTTTTTGGGAACCATAACGACATTGGCGAGCCACTCGGAGTGGTATATCTCTCGGATGAACTCTGCTGCAAGGAGTCGAGCCACCTCTTCACCAATGGCTTTTTTCTTCTGAACGGCGGACCGTCGAAGATGTTCTTTAACAGGTTTTGCTTTTGAATCGACTCTAAGGCGATGCTCAGCCAGTCCCCTGGGAACACCCGGCATGTCAGCTGGCTTCCATGCGAAGATGTCCCAGTTCTCACGGAGGAACTGGATGAGCGCTTCTTCCTATTTAGAGTCGAGTGTTGTGGAAATATGGGTCGGAGTTGCATTGGGGTCAGTCGGGTGGATGTGAACTGGCTTCGTCTCACCGGACGACTAAAATGCTGACTCTGTGGCGGGCTTCTTGGCCCGCAGTAAATCACTCGGATCTGCATTCTTCTTGTATCCCTCTAGCTCTACCACTGTTATCTGGTCATCCGCAATCTTTGAGCCTTTCTGGAAGCACTCTTCTGCTTTCTTCTGGTTGCCAGTGATGGTGATCACGCCTTTGGGGCCAGGCATCTTTAACTTGAGGTACACGTAACATGGTCGAGCCATGAAGCGGGCGTAGGCTGGTCTTCCCAAGATAGCGTGGTAGGCGCTCCCAATGTCAGCTTCTCTTTGCGGAAATGCTTCGAGTCGCCGAACACCACATCCAGAGCTATTTGGCCGAGTGACTCAGCCTTCTTTCCTGGGATGACTCCGTGAAAACTCATGTTGCTGGAACTGAGCCTGGACATCGGAATGCCCATTCCCTTGAGCGTCTCTGCATACAGTATATTCAACCCGCTACCGCCATCCATCAATACCTTCGTCAGTCGGGTGCCTTCGACGACCGGGTCGACCACCAGTGCTTGCCTCCCAGGGGTGGCAATTTGAGTAGGATGGTCAGACTGGTCGAAAGTAATGGGAGTTTGCGACCATCTCAGATAGTTTGGTGTCACCGGGCCACCATATTGACCTCACGGTTGATCACTTTCAGTCGACTTTTGCTCTCTACATCAGCAAAAATCATCAGAGTGGAGTTGACATGAGGGTACTCTCCGTCACTGTCCTCCTTGTCCCCAGCCTTGTCCGACTCCTTCTCTTTGTCCTTCGGCTGTTTCCCTTGGAACTATTGGATTAGGAGCCGGCACTGGCGAGTGGTATGCTTTGGGTAGATGAAGTTACCCTCTTCGTCTTTCTTCGTGTGGATATGACACGGCAGATCCATCACATCATTACCTTCCTTATCTTTTACTTTCTCGGGGTTCCAATATCCTTTGGGCTTCCCTTTGAATTTGCCCTGTGTCACGGCCAGAGCCTCTCCAGGAGCCGCTGGCTCGGCCTTCCGCTTTTGCTTCCGACTGGAGTTTCCTTTATCCGACTGACTTGGCTTGTACTTGCCGCTCCGGAGTCGGTCCTCTTCTTCGCCGTTGGCGTATTTGGTGGCTATTTCCATCATCCGACTCAGGGTCATATCTCCAGTTCGACCAAACTTCAGGCTCAACTCTTTCTTCTTGACGCCATCCTTGAAGGCGCAAACCGCTTGATGATCTGACACATTCTCTACAGTATGATGCAAAGTGATCCACCTCTGGATGTAATCCCTCAGTGTTTCACTCGACTTTTGTACACAAACTTGTAGCTCAGTCAATCCGGCAGGTCGCTTGCAAGTTCCCTCAAACGTCCTGACGAACACTCGAGAAAGATCTTCCCAGGTGTAAATACTGCTGGGAGCTAACTGATTCAACCACGCCCTGGCCGAACCTTCTAACATAAGTGGCAAATGTTTCATGGCCACCTCATCATTACCGCCACCAATCTGAACAGCCACTCGGTAGTCTTCGAGCCAAGTTTCAGGCTTAGACTCTCCGGTGAACTTACTCACCCCAGTCGCCAACCTGAAGTTGGGGGGTATCACTGCGGCTCTGATCGCTCTGCTAAAACATTCTGGACCTGAAACGTGGACTCGGCTGCTCGTTGGCACATCTCTGTCATGAACACCTCTATGAGCTCTGTTCCGGTCGACCAAACCTTGCACGATGATGGATCTCGCGTCAAAGCCTGGCTCTCTGGGGTCGACTGGAGCTCTCCACCCAACACTGAGCTGGCGTCTGTCATCTTGCTGCCGATGGGCGTTAGACCCACTTCTCGGAGGAGGAGTGGGCACTCGAGGCCTGTCATCACGATCAAATCGATCATCATAGTGGTCCCGCCGGCCTTCAAGTCCCACGCGCCTCGGAGGCGACCTTGGACTGTGAGCCGACTGAACAGTATTCGCAGCGGCGGATCGACTGTGAATCCTGTTGCGCGACTGTGACACAGCTAAATTCTGATCTCCTGCCGCCCGGAGCAAATCTCTGATCTGCATCAAGCCTCTTCCAGCCTCCGACTGAGAGGGCTGAATTGACTCTGCTATGCGGGCTGCAGCTGCCAAATTCTGAATTGGGGTTCGATATATCTGAGTCGGTTGCGAAAAGAGCTGACGTCGATTGGAGTTGGTAACTCGTTGACGCACACGCTCGTCGAGCGCTCGATGAAGGTTCTCCAGTCGAGTGCGTTCAGCCAGGTTGGCTAAATGCGCCTCTTCCAGGGCACGAGCCTCAGGTGTTTCTCCTGCAATGGGAGTATGCAGTGCATCCATGTTCCGGCGGCGAAGTTCTTCCCTCTGCTGGGAAGTGAGCAGCTCGGGTTGGTACTCTTCATGGGCTTGAGCGGGGTCGTCCTCGTCGTCCATCCCGTCGCTGCGGGGGAAACCGGGAGGACTACGGGGCCCGTTGACCATCAAGACCTCCGTCGCAGGATCACTGCTATCGCACTCGGATGCGGTCTCTACGGAGCCAGTCGACAGGTCGAACAGGCCATAGAGAGATTCGTCGGGCTCAATCGCCGCGACTTGGGTGGTGGCCGATTGGCGAGCCACTGCGTGTCTCACCCATCATTGGAGCCTCGACCGACCAGAGCGCTTGCGCTGGCGGGAGACAGGGAGGAAGGACGGCGCAGGAGTCGACCGGTATGGAGTCGACGGCTGCCGCAGCAAGACGCCGCGGACACACGCCCGAAAGTGCGTCGCCCCGCGGACGGGGATCGCGTCGATGTCGAGTGCTGCCTCCTGGAGCCAAGCGGAGTCGTCGGCGACGAAAGTGAGCGCACCGAGACGGATCTCGTGGCCCTCGACCAAAGCTCCACCGGAAACCATGATGAAGGCGATCGGACAAATTGCAACTTCTCCAAAAAAGTCGCTAAGACACCTACCCCACGGTGGGCGCCAACTGTCGTGGTTCTAAGTCTGACAGTAGAATGGGGGGTAGGTATGGAGAGGCAAGATCCTAGCTATGGAGTAGTTGTACACACGAGTGTTTGGCGAGTTCAGGCCCTTCTCGGAGGAAGTAACAGCCCTACGTCTCGGAGCTCGGAGGCGGTCGACTGATCTCTGTGTATATGAATTACAGGGGTGCGAACCCTTCTACCAGTGGAGGGGGGTGGCTTATATAGAGAACGCCAAGACCCCAGCCAGCCCACGTTAGTAGAGGGTTAAAGTACATTAAGGTCTGGCGTTACTGGTAACGCTCTACATAAAGTGCCATCATGACCATTAAGACTACTTAATTACAGACCATTTGGATGCAGAGTAGATCCTGAACTTCTGATGGTCGAGTGAGTCTTCATGGTCGAGTGTCTTCTACCCGGTCGAGTGGAGCCTCTCTTGGTTGACTGGAAGGTAGCTTCGTCTAAGGATGTCCTTGGGCATGGTATCCTGGATAGATCCATGACCCTACCCTAGGTACATAACATCATCATTGGGTGATTTCAATGAGGTGTTACATGCACATGAACATGATGGAGTAGGGAACTGAAGCCAGGCTCAGATGGATGCATTCAGAGATGCCTTGGATACGTGCGGATTGTTTTACATAGGGTACACTGGCACTGACTAGACGTTTGAGAAAAAAAGTGGCGGGCCGAACATACACAAGGGTGAGGCAGGATAGGGGAGTGGCTAATCCAGCATGGTCTATAGCTTTTCCATCAGCAAGATTGGAGCATGGCACGGCGGCCTCAAGTGATCATGCGCCCCTCTACATGAGGTACGTGCATGAGGAAACATGCAGGCAGGTCCCACGCTCATTTAAATACGAGCTAGCATGGGAGAGGGACCCAGGTTTGCAGCCAATGGTTCAGCAGGCGTGGGCTCAGAGCGACGGAGATTCTGTCCAAAGCATAAGCGACAAACTTCAATCATTGTCTAATGATTTAAGCCAGTGGGATCACAATCATTTTGATAATGTGCGTCGTGATATCCATCGTTTGAAGTCAGAGCTATAGGAGTTACGGGGAAACCCAAACAGATTCAGTCCAACTCATGCAGAAGTTAAATTAGTGGACAAACTAACCGAACTTTACCACATGGAAGAGATCCTTTGGAGACAACGCACCCGGTTGGAGTGGCTTATGCATGGCGACAAGAACACATATTTTTTTCCATCTTAGGGCAAGCCAAAGAAGAAGAAAAAACCAAATTAAGTCGCTCCAGAGACCGGATGGCCAGGTAACAGAAAATGTTACAGAGATGGAGAACATGACCACCACCTTTTACAAAAATCTCTACACATCAGAGGGGGTTCATAACATGGAACAGGTGCTTGACACCATTCCAACCAAAGTTACCTCGGCCATGAACGAAATGTTAAATGCTCCATATACACATTAGGAGGTAAAGACTGCCCTTTTCCCAGATGTTTCCAATCAAAGCACTGGGCCCAAATGGATACCCAACGCAGTTTTTCCAGCACTACTGGGACACATGCAGAGATGATGTCACCAAGGCGGTTCGGAGGATAGTGGATGGCATAGAGTCGACAGAAAGTATAAACAACACTATCTTGGTTCTTATACCAAAGGTAAAAAACCCAACTCTACTAACTCAGCTCCGTCCAATCAGCTTGTGTAACGTTTTATACAAGATTGCCCGAAAGTGACTCTAACAGGCTAAAGGTAGTATTACTTGATATAATCTCAGAGGAGCAATCAGCTTTTGTCCCAGGCAGGTTGATCACAAACAACATCATTACAGCATATGAGTGCTTGCACTTCATGAAGATAAACAAAGCCAAGAAAAATCAGTCATGTGCACTCAAGCTTGATATGATGAAGGCCTATGATAGGGTGGAGTGGCCTTATTTAAAAGCTATAATGATTAAGCTTGGTTTTAATGACCGTTGGGTTGACATTGTCATGAGTTTGGTCACCACAGTCAAGTTTTCAGTTCTTTTCAACGGGAAGAAGCTCCAACAATTTATTCCTTCATGAGGTATCAGACAAGGGGACCCAATATCCCCATACTTGTTCTTGCTAGCAACAGGGGGCCTTTCTTGCCTGTTAAAATTAAAAAGTGAGTCATCCAATCTGCATGGACTACAGGTAGCTCCTACGGCGCCACCGGTAAGCCATCTTCTATTTGCTGATGACAGCCTGATGTTCTTCAAGGCTAATGGTATGGGGGCTACAGAGGTTGACCATGTTCTGGACACATATTGTCAGGCAACCGGGCAGCGTATAAACTATGCTAAGTCTTCAATCTACTTTAGCAAGTGAGTACCTGATTCGGTCAGGCAAGAGATCAAGGAAACACTCAACATTCCCAATGAAACACTTAATGAAAAGTACTTGGGGACGCCTTCAGATATAGGGAGTTCGAAGAATGGGGCTTTTAAATACCGCTAGGGCCGCCTTTGGAGCAAAGGTAGAGGGTTGGATTGAGCGCACCATGTCTTCTGCGGGCAAGGAAGTACTTGTCAAATCCGTGGCCCAGGCACTCCCACTTTTCTCCATGTCATGTTTCAAACTTCCAAGAGGCTTATGTGAACATCTAAATATGCTGATTCGAAAATTCTGGTGGGGGACCAAAGAGGGGAAGTGTAAACCGCATTGGGTCTCTTGGAAAACAATGACACAACCCAAAGGCATGGGGGCCTCGGTTTCAAAGACTTTGAGCTCTTTAATCTATCCATGTTGGCAAGGCAGGCATGGCGTCTACTACAAAATCCGGAATCTTTAAGTGCACATGTGCTGAAAAGCGTTTACTACCCAAACTCCGACATCCTTGAAGCCGTCTTGGGAAGTCACCCGAGCCAGGTTTGGCGCGCTATCATCGAGGGAAGAGATATTTTGAAGCAAGGTTTGATCAAGCGGATCGGTAATGGTTATGATACAAACATCGGGACGCAAAACTGGCTACCTCGAGAGGAGATGATGCTGCCATATGGGTGTATACACTACTAGGAAAAGGCCTACTAGTGGCGCACCAGTTTTGCCTACTAATGGCGCACTACTGGTGCGCCACTAGTACCACGCCACTAGTATTATATACTAATGGCGCACCACGCCGTGCGCCATTAGTATAGAGCAACATGCGCCATTAGTATGCCTCCCAGGGGGCCATATTTACCCATGTGCTTTGGCATACTAATGGCACACTGTGGTGTGATGCGCCATTAGTATCCTTTGGCATACTAATGGCGCACTGTTTGGTGATGCGCCATTAGTATTAATATTAGTTTTTTTGTTTTTTTCTGATTTTTTCACAGGTTACAAAATATATTATTTGACAGAATATAGACAGCACCACACAGCAACAACAGATTCATCGAATACAATAGAAGGTTAGTCTCCGAATACAATTCATCATATTAGTCTCCAAATACAAAAGACCGAACGAAGATAGAACATTACAAGTCTCGGAGACCGCGAGTAGCGACTTTGTCTTCACATTACAAGTCGATATCGATCATCTAAACTACCATCACATAGAAGAGAGCTGAGGTCATCACGATGAGCATCATCGCGCTGAAACTGGTCTTCACCCGGTTCCTCCAACGCTCCCTCCTCTCTCCCGCTAGATAGCGGGCGTATCTAGATTCCGCCTCCGCCCTAGTGGTGTACCCTTTGTAACTATTACCGCTGAAACGGTGAACCTGTCTCCGACATTCCTACCAGTCGTCGTAGACTCTGGGAACCTTAACCTTGTACATGACATACGACGGCATCTCTATGCACAAGCCAAACAACAGACAATACATAAGCAATATATAAGTATGCAACAAAAGGATCGGAAGAGAAAAGCAAGACATTAATAGCACGATTCATGGTCCTACTAATAAATAGCATCGATTACATCTAAGTTGAACGACTGTCCAAACCAAAGAGACATACAAGTTCATTAAAGTTTAATTACAACATGAGCTAATCGATGTTTCAGAACTACAAATAGCATCACTACTTTTGACTCAACTCATGGGACCGGAGCGTGGATGAAGCCGCCATCTTTCGTGATGGTCATGAAGTCGCGGGCGTTGTCAACCTGCATTTGAAGCGTTGTGTCTATCTCACTGTTGGACGGTTGCTCCCTGAGGTAGAACTGCCCCGAGGTACGAAGGACATCTTGATGGATGATTTCTGCAAACTCCGACTGGATGTGAAAGAATTCTTGTCGGAGGTCCGCGTCCTGGATTGCCGCCAAGCTTGCGGCCCAATCTTTGACATTATTTGGTAGCAGAAGGTGATTATGGTCCCGTACGATCGCCCTCATGTGATGGAGGGTGTAGTAGGCATCCTTCTGACCGCCAGGCGGCTGCTTGACGCAGGGGAACGTCGTATTGTGGGTGAACACGTGCCTGCCGTACCTACAAACTGGTCTCTTAAAGGTGCCTCCAGATGTGGCGTAGCCGGGGAGAGCATCATCAAGAACTTTCTTGATATTTGTGTAGTCTATCTTGGAGTCACGGTCCGGGTCGAAATACGTGGCCGTGGAATATTTCGGGCTTAAGAGGATGAGTGTGCAATCTGTGTCACCGCACAGAACACGGAATGTTAGAAAAAAAAAGAACGATCGAAGGGCGGTGAGAGGATGACTTACTCGAGAAAGTAAGGCACGAGGAAGTTATCCTTATCTGGGTTTGCTAGAATGATGCCTTCGAGGTGTGAACTCGCGACTTGCCGGTCCCCAGCGCTGCCCAAGATCTTGGCACGCATGTAGAAGGGGTCGATGTTGGGGAACGTAGCAGAAATTCAAAATTTTCCTACGTGTCACCAAGATCTATCTATGGAGAAACCAGCAACGAGGGGAAGGAGAGTGCATCTACATACCCTTGTAGATCGCTAAGCGGAAGCGTTCAAGAGAACGGGGTTGAAGGAGTTGTACTCGTCGTGATCCAAATCACCGGAGATCCTAGTGCCGAACGGACGGCACCTCCGCGTTCAACACACGTACATCCCAGTGACGTCTCCCATGCCTTGATCCAGCAAGGAGAGAGAGAGAGAGGTTGAGGAAGACTCCTTCCAGCAGCAGCACAACGGCGTGGTGGTGGTGGAGGAGTGTGGCAATCCTGCAGGCTTCGCCAAGCACCACGGAAGAGGAGAAGGGAGAGAGGTAGGGCTGCGCCAAGAGGGAGAGAAACTCATGTGTTGGCAGCCCTCAAGACCTCAACTATATATAGGGGAGAGGGAGGGGGTGCGCCCCCTCTAGGGTTTCCACCCCAAGGGATGCGGCTGCCCCCAATCCCATCTAGGTGAAGGAAATATGCCCTAGAGGCAATAATAAAGTTATTATTTATTTCCTTATATCATGATAAATGTTTATTATTCATGCTAGAATTGTATTAACCGGAAACATAATACATGTGTGAATACATAGACAAACAGAGTGTCACTAGTATGCCTCTACTTGACTAGCTCGTTAATCAAAGATGGTTATGTTTCCTAACCATAGACAAAAGAGTTGTTATTTGAGTAACGAGGTCACATCATTAGTTGAATGATCTGATTGACATGACCCATTCCATTAGCTTAGCACCTGATCGTTTAGTATGTTGCTATTGCTTTCTTCATGACTTATACATGTTCCTATAACTATGAGATTATGCAACTCCCGTTTGCCGGAGGAACACCTTGGGTGCTACCAAACATCACAACGTAACTGGGTGATTATAAAGGAGCATTACAGGTGTCTCCAAAAGTAGATGTTGGGTTGGCGTATTTCGAGATTAGGATTTGTCACTCCGATTGTCGGAGAGGTATCTCTGGGCCCTCTCGGTAATGCACATCACATAAGCCTTGCAAGCACTGCAACTAATATGTTAGTTGTGAGATGATGTATTACGGAACGAGTAAAGAGACTTGCCAGTAACGAGATTGAACTAGGTATTGGATACCGACGATCGAATCTCGGGCAAGTAACATACCGATGACAAAGGGAACAACGTATGTTGTTATGCGGTCTGACCGATAAAGATCTTCGTAGAATATGTAGGAGCCAATATGGGCATCCAGGTCCCGCTATTGGTTATTGACCGGAGACGTGTCTCGGTCATGTCTACATTTTTCTCGAACCCGTAGGGTCCGCACGCTTAAGGTTACGATGACAGTTATATTATGAGTTTACATGTTTTGATGTACCGAAGGAGTTCGGAGTCCCGGATGAGATTGGGGACATGACGAGGAGTCTCGAAATGGTCGAGACGTAAAGATTCATATATTGGATGATATGGTTAGGCCAAGGGGTCAAGCCCATGAGGCTTTAGATCGGTGCAAAAGGAGTTTTGCGGAGTCCAGGGGGCCAAACGCCGGAGACCCTGGCGTCTGGCCCTGGGCCAGACGCCGAGGCCCATGGCGTCTGGGCCAGACACCAAGGATTGTGGCGTTTGGTCCTGGAGTCCGAGTGGGACTCTTGCCTTTCGGGAAAAACCAACTTTGAGGAGGCTTTTGCTCCAAGTTTCGACCCCGGGGCTCAACATATAAATAGAGGGGCAGGGCTAGCACCAAAGACACAACAATTGATCCCTTGGATCTCTTAGCCGTGTGCGGTGCCCCCCTCCACCATAGTCCACCTCGATAATATCGTAGCGGTGCTTAGGCGAAGCCCTGCGACGGTAGAACATCAAGATCGTCACCACGCCGTCGTGCTGACGGAACTCTCCCTCGACACTCGGCTGGATCGGAGTTCGAGGGACGTCATCGAGCTGAACGTGTGCTAGAACTCGGAGGTGCCGTAGTTTCGGTGCTTGATCGGTCGGGCCGTGAAGACGTACGACTACATCAACCGCGTTGTGCTAACGCTTCCGCTTACGGTCTACAAGGGTATGTAGACAACACTCTCCCCTCTCGTTGCTATACATCACCATGATCTTGCGTGTGCGTAGGAAATTTTTTGAAATTACTACGAAACCCAACAGTGGCATCCGAGCCTAGGTTACTTATGTTGATGTTATATGCACGAGTAGAACACAAGTGAGTTGTGGACGATACAAGTCATACTGCCTACCAGCATGTCATACTTTGGTTCGGCGGTATTGTTGGACGAGACGACCCAGACCAACCTTACGCGTACGCTTATGCGAGACCGGTTCCCTCGACGTGCTTTGCACATAGATGGCTTGCGGGCGACTGTCTCTCCAACTTTAGTTGAACCGAGTATGGCTACGCCCGGTCCTTGAGAAGGTTAAAACGGAGTCTATTTGACAAACCATCGTTGTGGTTTTGATGCGTAGGTGAGATTGGTTCTTACTTAAGCCCGTAGCAGCCACGTAAAACATGCAACAACAAAGTAGAGGACGTCTAACTTGTTTTTGCAGGGCATGTTGTGATGTGATATGGTCAAAGCATGATGCTGAATTTTATTGTATGAGATGATCATGTTTTGTAACCGAGTTATCGGCAACTGGCAGGAGCCATATGGTTGTCGCTTTATTGTATGCAATGCAATCGCGATGTAATGCTTTACTTTATTACTAAACGGTAGTGATAGTCGTGGAAGCATAAGATTGGTGAGACGACAACGATGCTACGATGGAGATCAAGGTGTCGCGTCGGTGACGATGGTGATCATGACGGTGCTTTGGAGATGGAGATCACAAGCACAAGATGATGATGGCCATATCATATCACTTATATTGATTGCATGTGATGTTTATCTTTTTATGCATCTTATCTTGCTTTGATTGACGGTAGCATTATAAGATGATCTCTCACTAAATTATCAAGAAGTGTTCTCCCTGAGTATGCACCGTTGCCAAAGTTCGTCGTGCCCAGACACCACGTGATGATCGGGTGTGATAATCTCTACGTCCATCTACAACGGGTGCAAGCCAGTTTTGCACACGCAGAATACTCAGGTTAAACTTGACGAGCCTAGCATATACAGATATGGCCTCGGAACACGGAGACCGAAAGGTCGAGCGTGAATCATATAGTAGATATGATCAACATAACGATGTTCACCATTGAAAACTACTCCATCTCACGTGATGATCGGTCATGGTTTAGTTGATTTGGATCACGTAATCACTTAGAGGATTAGAGGGATCTCTATCTAAGTGGGAGTTCTTAAATAATATGATTAATTGAACTTTAATTTATCATGAACTTAGTCCTGGTAGTATTTTGCAAATTATGTTGTAGATCAATAGCTCGCGTTGTTGCTTCCCTGTGTTTATTTTGATATGTTCCTACAGAAAATCATGTTGAAAAATGTTAGTAGCAATGATGCGGATTGGATCCGTGATCTGAGGTTTATCCTCATTACTGCACAGAAGAATTATGTCCTTGATGCACCGCTAGGTGACGGACCTATTGCAGGAGCAGATGCAGACGTTATGAACGTTTGGCTAGCTCAATATGATGACTACTTGATAGTTTAGTGCACCATGCTTAATGGCTTAGAATCGGTACTTCAACGACGTTTTGAACGTCATGGAGCATATGAGATGTTCCAGGAGTTGAAGTTAATATTTCAAGCAAATACCCGAGTTGAGAGATATGTAGTCTCCAACAAGTTCTATAGCTAAAAGATGGAGGAGAATCGCTCAACTAGTGAGCATGTGCCCAGATTGTCTGAGTACAACAATCGCTTGAATCAAGTGGGAGTTAATCTTCCAGATAAGATAGTGATTGACAGAATTCTCTAGTCACCATCACCAAGTTAGTAGAACTTCGTGATGAACTATGATATGCAAGGGATAACGGAAATAATTCCCAAGCTCTTCGTAATGCGGAAATTGACGAAGGTAGAAATCGAGAAAAACATCAAGTGTTGATGGTAGACAAGACCACTAGTTTCAAGAAAAGGGCAGAGGGAAGAAGGGGAACTTCAAATAGAATGGCAAGCAAGTTGCTGCTCAAGTGAAGAAGCCCAAGTCTGGTCCTAAGCCTGAGACTAAGTGTTTCTACTGCAAAGGGACTGGTCACTGGAAGCAGAACTACCCCAAGTGATTGGCAGATAAGAAGGATGGCAAAGTGAACATAAGTATATTTTATATACATGTTATTGATGTGTACTTTACTAGTGTTTATGGCAACCCCTCAGTATTTGATACTAGTTCAGTTGCTAAGATTAGTAACTCGAAACGGGAGTTGCAGAATAAACAGAGACTAGTTAAGGGTGAAGTGATGATGTGTGTTGGAAGTGGTTCCAAGATTGATATGATCATCATCGCACACTCCCTATACTTTCGAGATTAGTGTTGAACCTGAATAAGTGTTATTTGGTGTTTGCGTTGAGCATGAATATGATTTGATCATGTTTATTGTAATACGGTTATTCATTTAAGTAAGAGAATAAATTGTTGTTCTGTTTACATGAATAAAACCTTATATGGTTACACACCCAATGAAAATAGTTCGTTGGATCTCGATCGTAGTGATACACATAATCATAATATTGAAACCAAAAGATGCAAAGTTAATAATGATAGTGCAACTTATTTGTAGCACTGCCGTTTAGGTCATATTGGTGTAAAGCGCATGAAGAAACTCCATGCTGATGGGATTTTGGAATCACTTGATTATGAATCACTTGATGCTTGCGAACCATGCCTTTTGGGCAAGATGACTAAAACGCCGTTCTCCGGAACAATGAAGCAAGCAACAGATTTGTTGGAGATCATACATACTGATGTATGTGGTCCGGTGAATATTAAAGCTTCCAGCAGGTATCATTATTTTCTGACCTTCACAGATGATTTGAGCAGATATGGGGATATCTACTTGATGAAACATAAGTTTGAAACATTTGAACAGTTCAAAGAATTTCAGAGTGAAGTGGAAAATCATCGTGACAAGAAAATAAAGTTTCTACGATCTGATCGCGGAGACAAATATTTGAGTTACGAGTTTGGTCTTCAATTAAAACAATGTGGAATAGTTTCACAAACTCATGCCACATGGAACACCACAGCATAATGGTGTGTCCGAACGTCATAACCATACTTTATTAGATATATAGTGCAATCTATGATGTCTCTTACGGATCTACCACTATCGTTTTGGGGTTATGCATTAAAGACAGCTACATTCACATTAAATAGGGCACCATCTAAATCCGTTGAGGCGACACCATATGAACTATGGTTTGGCAAGAAACCTAAGCTGTCGTTTCTTAAAGTTTGGGGTTGCAATGCTTATATGAAAAAATTTCATCCTGATAAGCTCAAACTCAAATCGGAGAAGTGCGTCTTCATAGGATATCCAGAGGAAACTATTGGATACACCTTCTACCACAGATCCGAAGGCAAGACTTTTTTTGCTAAATTCGGAAACTTTCTGGAGAAGGGGTTTCTCTTGAAAGAAGTGAGTGGGAGGAAAGTAGAACTTGACGAGGTAACTGTACCTGCTCCCTTATTGGAAAGTAGTACATCACAGAAAACTGTTTTTGTGACACCTACACCAGTTAGTGAGGAAACTAATGATGATGATCATGAAACTTCAGAACAAGATACTACTGAACCTCGTAGATTAACCAGAGTAAGATCCGCGCCAGAGTGGTACGGTAATCCTGTTCTGAAAGTCATGCTACTAGATCATGATGAAACCTACGAACTATGAAGAAGCGATGATGAACCCAGATTCCGCAAAGTGGCTTGAAGCCATGAAATCTGAGATGGGATCCATGTATGAGAACAAAGTATGGACTTTGGTTGACTTGCCCAATGATCGGCAAGCAATTGAGAATAAATGGATCTTTAAGAAGAAGACTGACGCTGATGGTAATGTTACTGTCTACAAAGCTCGACTTGTCGCAAAAGGTTTTTGGCAAGTTCAAGGGATTGACTACGATGAGACCTTCTCACCCGTAGCGATGCTTAAGTCCGTCCGAATCATGTTAGCAATTGCCGCATTTTATGATTATGAAATTTGGCAGATGGATGTCAAAACTGCATTCCTGAATGGATTTCTGGAAGAAGAGTTGTATATGATGCAACCGGAAGGTTTTGTCGATCCAAAGGGAGCTAACAAAGTGTGCAAGCTCCAGCGATCCATTTATGGACTGGTGCAAGCCTCTCGGAGTTGGAATAAACGTTTTGATAGTGTGATCAAAACATTTGGTTTTATACAGACTTTCGGAGAAGCCTGTATTTACAAGAAAGTGAGTGGGAGCTCTACAACATTTCTGATAAGTATATGTGAATGACATATTGTTGATCGGAAATAATGTAGAATTATTCTGTAAAGCATAAAAGGAGTGTTTGAAAGGAGTTTTTCAAAGAAAGACTTCGGTGAAGCTGCTTACATATTGAGTTTCAAGATCTATAGAGATAGATCAAGACGCTTGATAAGTTTTTTCAATGAGTACATACCTTGACAAGATTTTGAAGTAGTTCAAAATGGAACAGTCAAAGAAAGAGTTCTTGCCTGTGTTACAAGGTGTGAAGTTGAGTAAGACTCAAAGCCCGACCACGGCAAAAAAATAGAAAGAGAATGAAAGTCATTTCCTATGCCTCAGTCATAGGTTCTATAAAGTATGCCATGCTGTGTACCAGATCTATTGTATACCCTGCACTGAGTTTGGCAAGGGAGTACAATAGTGATCTAGGAGTAGATCACTGGACAGCGGTCAAAATTGTCCTTAAATCATGTACAAGCTAAATTCCCCTCCATTCCTCTCCAAACCCCTTGGGAGGAGGTTGAACTGAACAAGGCCTAAGACTAACCATAGTGGGAGTAACTTAGGCTAGTCATAGTGGGATTAACTTAGGTAGTAACATAGCGCACTCCTAGAAAATTTTGCTTATGTGGCATGTAGTTAATGAGGAGAGAGATGTTTAGAGTAACATAATATGTTACTCTAACATAGCGATTCCCGAGAAAGAATGAGTCTGTAAGCTAATAAATGTAGCCATCTATGACACTAGTACTATGTTACTTTGCAATATGGAGGTGGTAACTTAGACTAGTGTCATATGCATGACATTATGAAGGAAATATGCCCTAGAGGCAATAATAAAGTTATTATTTATTTCCTTATATCATGATAAATGTTTATTATTCATGCTAGAATTGTATTAACCGGAAACATAATACATGTGTGAATACATAGACAAACAGAGTGTCACTAGTATGCCTCTACTTGACTAGCTCGTTAATCAAAGATGGTTATGTTTCCTAACCATAGACAAAAGAGTTGTTATTTGAGTAACGAGGTCACATCATTAGTTGAATGATCTGATTGACATGACCCATTCCATTAGCTTAGCACCTGATCGTTTAGTATGTTGCTATTGCTTTCTTCATGACTTATACATGTTCCTATAACTATGAGATTATGCAACTCCCGTTTGCCGGAGGAACACCTTGGGTGCTACCAAACGTCACAACGTAACTGGGTGATTATAAAGGAGCATTACAGGTGTCTCCAAAAGTAGATGTTGGGTTGGCGTATTTCGAGATTAGGATTTGTCACTCCGATTGTCGGAGAGGTATCTCTAGGCCCTCTCGGTAATGCACATCACATAAGCCTTGCAAGCACTGCAACTAATATGTTAGTTGTGAGATGATGTATTACGGAACGAGTAAAGAGACTTGCCAGTAACGATATTGAACTAGGTATTGGATACCGACGATCGAATCTCGGGTAAGTAACATACCGATGACAAAGGGAACAACGTATGTTGTTATGCGGTCTGACCGATAAAGATCTTCGTAGAATATGTAGGAGCCAATATGGGCATCCAGGTCCCGCTATTGGTTATTGACCGGAGACGTGTCTCGGTCATGTCTACATTGTTCTCGAACCCGTAGGGTCCGCACGCTTAAGGTTACGATGACAGTTATATTATGAGTTTACATGTTTTGATGTACCGAAGGAGTTCGGAGTCCCGGATGAGATTGGGGACATGACGAGGAGTCTCGAAATGGTCGAGACGTAAAGATTCATATATTGGATGATATGGTTAGGCCAAGGGGTCAAGCCCATGAGGCTTTAGATCGGTGCAAAAGGAGTTTTGCGGAGTCCAGGGGGCCAAACGCCGGAGACCCTGGCGTCTGGCCCTGGGCCAGACGCCGAGGCCCATGGCGTCTGGGCCAGGCGCCAAGGATTGTGGCGTTTGGTCCTGGAGTCCGAGTGGGACTCTTGCCTTTCGGGAAAAACCGACTTTGAGGAGGCTTTTGCTCCAAGTTTCGACCCCGGGGCTCAACATATAAATAGAGGGGCAGGGCTAGCACCAAAGACACAACAATTGATCCCTTGGATCTCTTAGCCGTGTGCGGTGCCCCCCTCCACCATAGTCCACCTCAATAATATCGTAGCGGTGCTTAGGCGAAGCCCTGCAATGGTAGAACATCAAGATCGTCACCACGCCGTCGTGCTGACGGAACTCTCCCTCGACACTCGGCTGGATCGGAGTTCGAGGGACGTCATCGAGCTGAACGTGTGCTAGAACTCGGAGGTGCCGTAGTTTCGGTGCTTGATCGGTCGGGCCGTGAAGACGTACGACTACATCAACCGCGTTGTGCTAACGCTTCCGCTTACGGTCTACAAGGGTATGTAGACAACACTCTCCCCTCTCGTTGCTATACATCACCATGATCTTGCGTGTGCGTAGGAAATTTTTTGAAATTACTACGAAACCCAACACTAGGGTGGCGCCCAAGGGGGGGGAGAGGGGAAACTTGCCCCCCAAGTTAGGTGGGTGCGCCCCCTCCCCCAACCCTAGGCGCCTTCGGCCCTTGTGGGAGGCGCACCAGCCCACCTGGGGATGCTCCCCTTCCACACTTGGCCCATGCAGCCCTCCGGGGCCGGTGTCCCCACTTGGTGGACCCCCGGGACCCTCCTGGTGGTCCCAGTATGTTACCGATAAAACCCGAAACTTTTCCGGTGACCAAAACATGACTTCCCATATATAAATCTTTACCTTCGGACCATTCCGTAACTCCTCGTGATGTCCGGGATCTCATCCGGGACTCCGAACAACATTCGGTAACCACATACAAACTTCCTTTATAACCCTAGCGTCATCGAACCTTAAGTGTGTAGACCTACGGGTTCGGGAACCATGCAGACATAACCGAGATGTTCTCCGGTCAATAACCAACAGCGGGATCTGGATACCCATGTTGGCTCCCACATGTTCCACGATGATCTCATCGGATGAACCACGATGTCAAGGACTCAATCAATCCCGTATACAATTCCCTTTGTCTAGCGGTATTGTACTTGCCCGAGATTCGATCGTCGGTATGCCGATACCTTGTTCAATCTCGTTACTGGCAAGTCTCTTTACTCGTTCCGTAACACATCATCCCGTGATCAACCCCTTGGTCACATTGTGCACATTATGATGATGTCCTATCGAGTGGGCCTAGAGATACCTCTCCGTTAACCGGAGTGACAAATCCCAGTCTCGATTCGTGCCAACCCAACAGACACTTTCGGAGATACCTGTAGTGCACCTTTATAACCACCCAGTTACGTTGTGACGTTTGGTACACCCAAAGCATTCCTACGGTATCCGGGAGTTGCACAATCTCATGGTCTAAGGAAATGATACTTGACATTAGAAAATCTTTAGCATACGAACTACGATCTTTGTGCTAGGCTTAGGATTGGGTCTTGTCCATCACATCATTCTCCTAATGATGTGATCCCGTTATCAACGACATCCAATGTCCATGGTCAGGAAACCGTAACCATCTATTGATCAACGAGCTAGTCAACTAGAGGCTTACTAGGGACATGGTGTTGTCTATGTACCCACACATGTATGTGAGTTTCCTATCAACACAATTATAGCATGGATAATAAACGATTATCATGAACAAGGAAATATAATAATAACTAATTTATTATTGCCTCTAGGGCATATTTCCAACAGTCTCCCACTTGCACTAGAGTCAATAATCGTTCTCATCGCCATGTGATTAACACTCACACGTCACATCGCTATGTGACCAACATCCAAAGAGTTTACTAGTGTCATTAGACTAGTTCACATCATCATGTGATTAAGACTCAATGAGTTCTGGGGTTTGATCATGTTTTGCTTGTGAGAGAAGTTTTAGTCAACGGGTCTGCAACATTCAGATCCGTATGTACTTCGCAAATCTCTAGGTCATATTGTAAATGCTGCTTCTACGCTCCACTTGGAGCTATTCCAAATGGTTGCTCCACTATACGTATCCGGTTTTCTACTCAGAGTCATTCGGATAGGTGTTAAAGCTTGCATCGTCGTAACCCTTTACGCCGAACTCTTTATCACCTCCATAATCGAGAAACAAATCCTTATTCCTCTAAGGATAATTTTGACCGCTATCTGGTGATCCACTCCTTAATCACCTTTGTACCCTCTTGCCAGACATGTGGCAAGCACACATATGTGCGGTACTTAGCATAGCATACTGTAGAGCCTACGTCTAAAGCATAGGGGACGACCTTCGTCCTTTCTCTCTTTTCTTCCATGGTCGAGCTTTAAGTCTTAACTTCGTACCTTACAATTCAGGCAAGAACTCCTTCTTTGACTGATCCATCTTGAACACTTTCAAGATCATGTCAAGGTACGTGCTCATTTGAAAGTACCATTCAGCGTTTCTGATCTATCCTCATAGATCTTGATGCTCAATGTTCAAGTAGCTTAATCCAGGTCTTCCATTGAAAAACACTTTTCAAATAACCCTATATGCTTTCCAGAAATTCTACATCATTTCTGATCAACAATACGTCAACAACATATACTCATCAGAAATTCTACAGTGCTCCCACTCACTTCTTTGGAAATACAAGTTTCTCATGAACTTTGTATAAACCCAAAATCTTTGATCATCTCATCAAAGCGCACATTCCAACTCCGAGATGCTTACTCCAGTCCTTAGAAGGATCGCTGGAGCCCGCATACCTTTTAGCATCCTTTCCTTACGACAAAACTTTTCTGATTGTATCACATACAACCTTTCCTTACGAAAACTGGTAAGGAAACTCGTCTTTACATCCATCTGCCAGATTTCATAAATGCAGCTAATGCTAACATGATTCCGACGGACTTAAGCATCGCTACGGATGAGAAAATATCATCGTAGTCAACTCCTTGAACTTGTGAAAAACTCTTCGCCACAAGTAGAGCTTCATAGATGGTGACATTACCGTCCACGTCTGTCTTCTTCTTAAAGATCCATTTATCTCAATGGCTTGCCGATCATCGGGCAAGTCCACCAAAGTCCATGCTTTGTTCTGATACATGGATCCTATCTCGGATTTCATGGCTTCTAACCATTTGTCGGAATTTGGGCCCACCATCGCTTCTCCTTAGCTCGTAGGTTCATTGTTGTCTAGCAACATGACCTTCAAGACAGGATTACTGTACCACTCTAAAGTAGTACGCATCCTTGTCACCCTATGAGGTACGGTAGTGACTTGATCCAAAAACTTCATGATCACTATCATAAGCTTCTACTTCAATTGGTGTAGGCGCCACAGGAACAACTTCCTGTGCCCTGCTACATACTTGTTGAAGTGACGGTTAAATAACGTCATCAAGTCTCCACCATCCTCCCACTCAATTTTCGAGACAAACCTTTCCTCGAGAAAGGACCCGATTCAAGAAACAATCCCTGTTGCTTTCGGATCTGAATTAGGAGGTATACCCAACTGTTTTGGGTGTCCTATGAAGATGCATTTTATCCGCTTTGGGTTCGAGCTTATCAACCAGAAACTTTTTCACATAAGCGTCGCAACCCCAAACTTTTAAGAAACGACAACTTAGGTTTCTCCAAACCAATGTTCAAACGGTGTCGTCTCAACAGAATTACGTGGTGCCCTATTTTAAAGTGAATGCGGTTGTCTCTAATGCCTAACCCATGAACGATAGTGGTAATTCGATAAGAGACATCATGGTACGCACCATATCCAATAGGGTGCAACTATGAAGTTCGGACACACCATCACACTATGGTGTTCCAGGTGGTATTAATTGTGAAACAATTTCCACAATGTCTTAATTGCGTGCCAAAGCTCGTAACTCAGATACTCATCTCTATGATCATATCATATACATTTTATCCTCTTGTCACGATGATCTTCAACTTCACTCTGAAATTACTTGAACCATTCAATAATTTGGACTTCTGTTTCATCAAGTAAATATACTTAGTATCTACTCAAATCATCTGTGAAGTAAGAACATAACGATATCCACTGCGTGCCTTAGCACTTATTGGACTACACACATCAAAATGCATTACTTCCAAAAAGTTGCTATCTTGTTCCATCTTACTGAAAACGAGGCTTTTCAGTCATCTTGCCCATGTGGTATGATTTGCATATCTCAAGTGATTCAAAATCAAGTGAGTCCAAACGATCCATCTGCATGGAGTTTCTTCATGCGTATACACCAATAGACATGGTTCGCATGTCTCAAACTTTTCAAAAACGATTGAGTCCAAAGATCCATCAACATGGAGCTTCTTCATGCGTTTTACACCAATATGACTTACATGGCAGTGCCACAAGTAAGTGGTACTATCATTACTATCTTATATCTTTTGGCATGAAAATATGTATCACTATGATCGAGATTCAATAAACCATTCTTTTAGGTGTAGGACCATTGAAGGTATTATTCAAATAAATAGAGTAACCATTATTCTCCTTAAATGAATAACCGCATTGCGATAGACATAATCCAATCATGTCTATGCTCAAGCAAACACCAAATAACACTATTCAGGTTTAGCACCAATCTCGATGGTAGAGGGAGCGTGCGATGCTTGATCACATCAACCTTGGAAACCCTTCCAACACATATTGTCAGCTCACCTTCAGCTAGTCTCTTGTTTATTCCGTAGCTTTTATTTCGAGTTACTAACACTTAGCAACCGAACCGGTATCTAATACCCTGGTGCTACTAGGAGTACTAGTAAAGTACACATTAACATAATGTATATCCAATATACTTCTATCGACCTTGCCAGCCTTCTTATCTACCAAGTATCCAGGGTAATTCTGCTCCAGTGGCTGTTTCCCTTATTACAGAAGCACTTAGTCTCGGGTTTGGGTTCAACCTTGGGTTTCTTCACTGGAGCAGCAACTGATTTGCCGTTTCATGAAGTGCCCCTCTTTGCCCTTGCCCTTCTTGAAACTAGTGGATTCACCAACCATCAACAATTGATGCTCCTACTTGACTTCTACTTTCGCGGTGTCAAACATCGCGGACACTTCAAGGATCATCATATCTATCCCTGATATGTTATAGTTCATCACGAAGCTCTAGCAGCTTGGTGGCAATGACTTTGGAGAAACATCACTATCTCATCTGGAAGATCAACTCCCACTCGATTCAAGTGATTGTTGCACTCAGACAATCTGAGCACAAGCTCAACGATTGAGCTGTTCTCCCTTAGTTTGCAGGCTAAGAAAATTGTCGGAGGTCTTATACCTCTTGACGTGGGCATGAGCCTGAAATCCCAATTTCAGCCCTCGAAACATCTCATATGTTCCGCGATGTTTTGAAAACGTCTTTGGTGCCTCAACTCTAAACCGTTTAACTGAACTATCACGTAGTTATCAAAACGTGCATGTCCGATGTTCGCAACATCCACAGACTATGTTTGGGGTTCAGCACACTGAGCGGTGCATTAAGGACATAAGCTATCTACTGTCTGCATAATTGCTACTGTCAACTTTCAACTATATTTTTCTCTAGGAACATATCTAAACAGTGGAACTAAAGCGCGAGCTTACGACATAATTTGCAAAGATCTTTTGACTATGTTCAGGATAATTAAGTTCATCTCATGAACTCCCACTCCGATAAACATCCCTCTAGTCATCTAAGTGATTACATGATCCGAGTCAACTAGGCCGTGTCCGATCATCACGTGAGACGGACTAGTCATCATCGGTGAACATCTTCATGTTGATCGTATCTACTATACGACTCATGCTCGACCTTTCGGTCTCTTGTGTTCCGAGGCCATGTCTGTACATGCTAGGCTCGTCAAGTTAACCTAAGTGTTTCGCGTGTGTAAATCTGGCTTACACCCGTTGTATGTGAACGTAAGAATCTATCACACCCGATCATCACGTGGTGCTTCAAAACGACGAACTTTCGCAACAGTGCACAGTTAGGGGGAACACTTTCTTGAAATTTTAATGAGGGATCATCTTATTTACTACCGTCGTTCTAAGCAAATAAGATGCATAATCATGATAAACATCACATGCAATCAAATAGTGACATGATATGGCCAATATCATTTTGCTCCTTTTGATCTCCATCTTCGGGGCTCCATGATCATCATCGTCACCGGCATGACACCATGATCTCCATCATCATGATCTCCATCATCGTGTCTTCATGAAGTTGTCTCGCCAACTATTACTTCTACTACTATAGCTACCGGTTAGCAATAAAGTAAAGTAATTACATGGCATTGTTCAATGACATGCAAGTCATACAATAAATTAAGACAACTCCTATGGCTCCTGCCGGTTGTCATACTCATCGACATGCAAGTCGTGATTCCTATTACAAGAACATGATCAGTCTCATACATCACATATCATTCATCACATTCTTCTTGGCCATATCACATCACATAGCATACCCTGCAAAAACAAGTTAGACGTCCTCTAATTATTGTTTGCATGTTTTACGTGGCTGCTATGGGTTACTAGCAAGAACCTTTCTTACCTACGCAAAACCACAACGTGATATGTCAATTGCTATTTACCCTTCATAAGGACCCTTTTCATCGAATCCGTTCCGACTAACGTGGGAGTGACTAGCACCCGCTAGCCACCTTATGCACCAAGTGCATGTCAGTCGGTGGAACCTGTCTCACATAAGTGTACGTGTAAGGTCGGTCCGGGCCGCTTCATCCCACAATACCGTCGAAACAAGATTGGACTAGTAACGGTAAGCATATTGAACAAAATCAACGCCCACAACTACTTTGTGTTCTACTCGTGCAAAGAATCTACGCAATAGACCTAGCTCATGATGCCACTGTTGGGGAACGTAGCAGAAATTCAAAATTTTCCTACGTGTCACCAAGATCTATCTATGGAGAAACCAGCAACGAGGGGAAGGAGAGTGCATCTACATACCCTTGTAGATCGCTAAGCGGAAGCGTTCAAGAGAACGGGGTTGAAGGAGTTGTACTCATCGTGTCCAAATCACCGGAGATCCTAGTGCCGAACGGACGGCACCTCCGCGTTCACCACACGTACAGCCCGGTGAGGTCTCCCACGCCTTGATCCAGCAAGGAGAGAGGGAGAGGTTGAGGAAGACTCCTTCCAGCAGCAGCACAACAGCGTGGTGGTGGTGGAGGAGCATGGCAATCCTGCAGGTCTTCGCCAAGCACCGCGGGAGAGGAGAAGGGAGAGAGGTAGGGCTGCGCCAAGAGGGAGAGAAACTCATGTGTTGGCAGCCCTCAAGACCTCAACTATATATAGGGGAGAGGGAGGGGGTGCGCCCCCTCTAGGGTTTCCACCCCAAGGGATGCGGCTGCCCCCAATCCCATCTAGGGTGGCGGCCAAGGGGGGGGGAGAGGGGAAACTTGCCCCCCAAGTTAGGTGGGTGCGCCCCTCCCCCAACCCTAGGTGCCTTGGGCCCTTGTGGGGGGGGCGCACCAGCCCACCTGGGGCTGTTCCCCTCCCACACTTGGCCCATGCAGCCCTCCGGGGCCGGTGGCCCCACTTGGTGGACCCTCGGGACCCTCCCGATGGTCCCGGTACGTTACCGATAAAACCCGAAACTTTTCTGGTGACCAAAGCAGAACTTCCCATATATAAATCTTTACCTCCCGAAAATTCCGGAACTCCTCGTGACGTCCGGGATCTCATCCGGGACTCCGAACAACATTCGGTAACCACATACAAACTTCCTTTATAACCATAGCGTCATCGAACCTTAAGTGTGTAGACCCTACGGGTTCGGGAACCATGCAGACATGACCGAGACGTTCTCCGGTCAATAACCAACAGCGGGATCTGGATACCCATGTTGGCTCCCACATGTTCCACGATGATCTCATCGGATGAACCACGATGTCAAGGACTCAATCAATCCCGTATACAATTCCCTTTGTCTAGCGGTATTGTACTTGCTCGAGATTCGATCGTCGGTATGCCGATACCTTGTTCAGTCTCGTTACCGGCAAGTCTCTTTACTCGTTCCGTAACACATCATCCCGTGATCAACCCCTTGGTCACATTGTGCACATTATGATGATGTCCTACCGAGTGGGCCCAGAGATACCTCTCCGTTAACCGGAGTGACAAATCCCAGTCTCGATTCGTGCCAACCCAAAAGACACTTTCGGAGATACCTGTAGTGCACCTTTATAACCACCCAGTTACGTTGTGACGTTTGGTACACCCAAAGCATTTCTTCGGTATCCGGGAGTTGCACAATCTCATGGTCTAAGGAAATGATACTTGACATTAGAAAAGCTTTAGCATACGAACTATGATCTTTGTGCTAGGCTTAGGATTGGGTCTTGTCCATCACATCATTCTCCTAATGATGTGATCCCGTTATCAACGACATCAAATGTCCATGGTCAGGAAACCATAACCATCTATTGATCAACGAGCTAGTCAACTAGAGGCTTACTAGGGACATGGTGTTGTCTATGTACCCACACATGTATCTGAGTTTCCTATCAACACAATTATAGCATGGATAATAAACGATTATCATGAACAAGGAAATATAATAATAACTAATTTATTATTGCCTCTAGGGCATATTTCCAACTTTCGACTATCACGATGTCCGGGGTCTTGTCTCGAATGATCCGCATCTCCATACTCAGCGAAAACAGCCGAACGAAGGTGTAGTGCAGCGGATGAAGATTAAACATAGCAAAGATGTCATCAAACCGTAGGACGATCGTACCCCCGATGGAGCCATCCACAAAGCCCTTGCCCTGTGGCACCTTGGCCACGAAAACCGGGTATGCCACATCATTCTAGGAGAGACACGTCTTCTCCAAAGAAAGAACACTGTCATGCAGACTCCGCATAGCACCGGTTGCAACATTGAGCATATTTGTCGGTAGCATCGCCCTACCCGCCACATGCACCCTCCTCGAGATATCCTTAGGTGAAGGTGGCCCGTCCTGAGCACGGATCGTACTCGGTGCCGGCTGGCTCGCACCGGCGCCGTTGTTAGTCTTTCGTTTTCGTCCCTCCTTCTTGATCTGCTGTAATGGGACCGAGTTCTGCTCACAGACCGCCTTCTTGAGCATGTTGGGGCTGATAATATTTCGCACCTCAGCTATCTGAGGCTCGGTGAAGGTGGGAGCTGGAGGCGTCTCCTGAGAACTGAACGCCAGACGACACCTGTTGCAATTGGATTTCTCTGCCGTACCAGCTAGATCGCAGTCGTCTTGGTTGGGTTCTTGAGAAGGAGGCCCGTAGAACTCGTCACGTACCCATGTTTGGAAAAGTACTTATCGATGTTGGTAAATGTACCGTCATCGTTGTCGTCGTCGTCCGGATCCTGTGCCATATGCATGTCCGGATCCTGTGCCATAGGGATGTCCGACATGTCCGGTAGCATTGCGGCGTTCTTGCCATGGCTTGGCGCCGGCACGACTGGCGGTCTTGTCTGTGGGGTGGTGTCCCCCGCCCCCAAACGAATCTAGCTCTTCGGCCAAAGCAGGGGCCAGTTTACGCAGGCGCTGAGGGTCATCTCATCTTCTTCGTCGGCCCCAGCGGGTCGAATCGGAGGTAACAGCTCGTCGCAGCCTGGTAGCACCCGAACCAGTTCAACCCTATACACTATGGGTGGCATCGGATTACCGTGGAACACGGGGTTGCCCGGTTGAACGATTCTGCCCTTGGCGACATCGACTAACTCGCCACCGACGAAGTGCAGGAGAGTGCAAGGAACGTCGGTGGCGCCCTGCGAAAACATGTAGGGCGTCAGGGATGCCCAGTCAAAGGCAAGGAGATGAAGTCATCGGCCGAGAGGCTTAGTTACCGTGATGCCGTCGAGCTCGGCTAATGTCGAGGCACCGCCAACGGTAGGCGTGCAACTGCCGGAGGGGCCGCTTGCTGGCGAGGTGCCGGCCGGCGTACACCCGGGTGCGTTAAGCTCCAATGCCTGTGCTGGCTCCGGAGACACGAATACTGCCTCCGCCGGAGACACCAATGGCGCCGCCTAAGACACCAATGGCGCCGCCTGCGTGTTGTGCGAGTTGCTGGCCATGAAGCTGGGAACCGGGGGAGGCCCCTGTTGGCCGCCCGCAATCCACGTCGTCAGCCCCTGAATCAACGTAGGCACCATGGCGGTGAGCATCGTTCCCAGTTGTACTTGCACTTGCTCTTGGATAATCTCCGGAATCCGCGCCACTTGTGCCTTGAGTGCTTCAACCTCGCGCGACTGGCTTTCCGAGCTGGTCTTTTTCTCCTTCCGCCCACCAGCGATATAGTATGATGACCATGTTGTGGACAAGCCTTTGCCGGCCACACGACCAGCTGACGACGGCTTACTGAGCTTATCCTTGTTTTTCATTATGTTCAACGCCCTATTTAAAGGGGTGTCAAAAGGGAAGCTCTGAGACGACCCCATGCTACTGCTTTAAGTGTCCTGCGGATGGAACGTGAACCATTTAGTAATATTAGGGATTAATTAGAATGCAACCATATGGAGCTAATTACGCGGGGGTGTATTCCTTACCAGAACAAGCTCAAGCGCCCTGGTCTTCAGATCTGTGGTAAGCTCCTTTGTTACCGGGTCCTCCTTGTACCGGGCCCTGACATAGTTCCTGGTCTGCTTGTCATGGTATTTCTCAAAGCGGGGCGGTAGGCCTTGCTCGGCACGCTCCGCGTCCTCCTTGTCCCATATAGGCTCCGCCACTCTGTAACCACCGGGACCGAGTTGGTGGACCCCTAAGTTCAACTCCCGCATTTCTTTCCGCCACTGACTTGATTCGGAGGTTGCGCTGCTCTCGCAATTGATCTTGAACTCCTTGTAGTCATCTTCGCTGATCAAAGGATATTTCGCCTTGATCTTCTCATAACTATCACCTTTTTCAATCATTGCCTTCACCGTGCTTCTCCAAGTAGACAGGGCCGTGCTCATCTTCATGAGGACGGCACTGTTCACTTTATTCCCTGAGAGGCGTGTGTTTGCAAAGTCAGCGGGGAACTTGTATCGTTCGTGCAGCTTCATGAAGAGGAGGCTGCGCAAATTCCCTCGGTCCTTATGCCTTAGGTTCTCGGTGTTGATCGAGAGGTGCTCCGGAGAATGCACCCGAGCTGAACCGAGTACCCCTTGATTAATTCTTTGGGTGCCATTGGATGCCCGTCAGAGTTCACTTCAGTAAATTCCTCCTTGATGGCGCTGAGCATGCTCGGGCGCCGGTCCTTCCATTGCCTCTTCGGTTGTCTGCCACCTGTGTGTGCGCCGCCATCATCATTGGTGGCATCCTCGGCGGCACCATCACTGGTGTCATCCCCGACGCCACTAGGGGTTGTGTAGTCAGGATCGGTGTCTTTCGCGGCATCCTCATAGCGGTGAGGTTCTTCCTCCATCTCCTGGGACAGCTCCCAGAATTGCTTGCCGCCCGAACCGCCGGCCTCATCGTTGTGGGCCATGTTTCGCTCTAAATAGGAAAAAAGTTTGGTTAAAAACTTGGTTATTGTCAAGGAACAAGATCATGGTCTCATCATTTAGGGTTTGTCGACACCGAGGCATCCTAAAAGCTAAGCTTTTATCATTTAGGGTTTGTCGATGCCAAGGCACCCTAAAAGCCTAAGCGTACATCATTTAGGTTCTCATCGACACCGAGGCACCCTAAAAGCCAAGGTTTTATCATTTAGGGTTTGTCGACTCTAAGTTGGGCCTAATCACTTGGCTCTATTGCCACCTATGGTTTAAGTACTAAGATACCCGGGCCCATGCATTAGTAGCAAGTACCCCATATGTCCGATTTTTAGAAAAGTCATGCTAAAATTCACGGAAAATTTCAGCATGACCTTTGCTGAAAATAGGACATATGGAGTACCCGAATTTGCCGGAATGGAAGTTAATCGACATTCCGGCAAACTCAAGGGCATCTCGGGGTACCTGCAAAATCATTATGCAATGAAGGAACTGCGTCGCACACTGCTACCAAAATCATTATCGGCATGCTGGTACTGTGTTTCTCAAAAAACATCAATATCCAACTACATTCTCAAAGACCACAAGCCCAAGCCAGGGGCATCAGTCCTACAGAACCGAACCACAAGCACAAGCCAGGGGCATCAGTCCTACATCAATATCCAACTACATTCTCAGAGACCATAAACATCAAGCATGGGCTAGGACAATGACAGCACTGAACTACAAGCCCAAGCCTATACTTAACTAGGACCAGGTCCATTAAATCCTCAAAGACCAAGAAATGGAATCAGCTGCTATTATAGAATCCACAATCCAGTGTCACTAATTGAGTCATGGGAAATGCCAAGTCTCATAAATATCAACTAGTACCATCGAGATCGATTTTAATAAAAGTAATATAGTAAAATAAACAGTTAAGTCCCATAGGTGAGCAAGAAACTTTGGTCTTCTAGTTATAGTCCTACAGAACAAAGCTAACATAATTCTTGATGCCGCAAATCATATGTAGAAGATCAAAATCTGAAACCACACACTTATGAAAATTATTCTACATCAAGTGCTGCTCCTCAACCATGGATGGCACACAACGAAAATTACGTATCATGATCATCATCACAGAATATACATTCTGATCTAAAGAAAATAGTGAACTAAAGAGCAGTATGTTTTAGCGAACACATGCATCTGAACAACTTGCGCTATGGGTAGATTCGCATAATCAGGTGGTGAAACAGATGAACTAAAATGAATATATGAGCTAATTAAAGAGCAGCAAATTTTAGCATAACACCCCCTGAATCTTACAACTTTTAGCATAACACCCTCCTCCATTCCAACATGTTGCAGATGAGAAGTTAATTGTGAGCACAATCCAAGACATGAGTGTTTGAACAACCACAGTAAGCAACTAAGCATGAACAGACAAGTAGTAGTAGTAGCAACTAAGCAACTAAGCAACAACATGGGCACAAGGGAAAAACAGAGCAGCAGTAGTAGTAGAGCGTAGCAGGAAATGTCATGGATGATTTTTCAAAAGGGTGAAATATATCAGCTCTGATAGGAAATTGATATGTGTTTCTTTTGACGGTGAGGTGGCCTCTCCACTCGAAAATAACTGCACTTTAAGCAGGCATGACAGTATTCATCTAACATGGACACTTGATATAGGGAAGCAGGAAAATGTTTTGTTAACTCTTGCTATGATATGTATTACTAAATGGCTAGATCTAACTAGATGGAACAAAACAAAGTAGTGGTTCATAAGCACAAGAAGATCCTCTGTCAATACTTCTACCAATAATCATAATCAAAAACCCCAAACCTGACAGTGCCAAGCACGAAATAATACATCTATTCTGCTTACTACTAAAGTTATAGCAGTATCATGCTTTCATAACCAACTAGTTACCATTAAGTTCAAATACTGTCCACAAAACCACAACATAAGTAGCACAAAATCATTCAAGTACCATTGTTTAACTAAAACTTGGTGTGAATAAGATCCTCTGTCAGTACTTCATACCAATAATCAAAACCCCAAAACCTGATACCAACTAGTTACCATAAGGTCAAATACTGTCCACAAAACCATAACAGAAGTAGCACAAAATTATTCAAGTATCATTGTTTAACTAAAACTTGGTGTAAATAAGGTAATAAAAGCAAATTCCTGCAATTTGGCCATTTGTTAATAGTTAAGAGATACCAGCAATGACCAAGTACAGGTGGAATTGTGCATACCACAAAATCCTATGACTGAATCCAACTCAAGAATTTTGTCATGGGATTCCACAAGCCCTCATTGGTAACAATTGTACTTCAAACATGCTATTACCGGCCAACAACAACTATAGAATGGAGTTAGCAGAGAAGAAAAAACACTATAGACGTTCATCTAAAAACTCTTAAACGGCACAGTGCAGAATCGTAAGGAAGATAGCAGGTGAATCAACTACATCTTCAAACAGTTTCAACTACTCGCGTCAAAACAACATTACTTGATCTAAAGAAAATTGGCAACAACCTTGTACTACTACTTGATACAATCAACACATCCATATCAAAATTAGTTCTAGCATGTATAAGCAGCACCACATAGCAAATTCATAGGAAAACATCATACATTAGCAGCAGTTCATAGCAAAACTAGATGAATGTTTGGCCTCTTGATAAAAAATCATACATCAGCAACATCACATAAATCATACATGATACAACAGCAGTTCATCAGCAGCAGTTCATAAAATCATCCATGAGCAGCACCACATAGCAGTTCACAGAGAAGCAGTAGTAGTAGATGTCTTGGCTAGTTGGGCGTAGTTGAGTGGCAAACAGAGCATGGGGCTAGCGCAGCCGAACATGAGGCATACCAGAGGAGTAGGAGCAGAACATGTATGCAGTTAGCTACCTGTCTTGTAGTCGGCGGTAGAAGCTCGCCGGCGGCGAGGTTGCACAG
Organism: Triticum dicoccoides; assembly: GCF_002162155.2. Classification (NCBI taxonomy): domain Eukaryota; kingdom Viridiplantae; phylum Streptophyta; class Magnoliopsida; order Poales; family Poaceae; genus Triticum; species Triticum dicoccoides. The sequence goes on along the minus strand of NC_041393.1, from coordinate 741,772,179 downwards.
GCGACGGACGTCGGAGGTGAAGGCGCTCGGCGAAACCGAAGGCGCTGACCGAGGTGTTGCGGCCTCGGGCGTACGACGGCGAGACGGATCCTCTATGGCAGGCGACGGGTTAGGGACGATGGCGACATGGGCGGCGGCGAGATCCAAAGGCGTCGGAGAGACGACGCGGGCTCCTCGTGGTCCTCCTCTTGGTCCTCCTCCTCCGGCTCGGGGCGCAGGGACGCGGCGGCGGCGGCGCGGGGGAGCTGCAATGGTGGGGGGCGCGGGGGTGCGGGGGCGGCTGCGCGGGTGAGCTACGGTGGTGGGGGGCACGGGGGCGCAGTGTCGGCGGGGGTGGAGTCCGGCGGGGGTTGGGGCGGCGGCGTCGGGGCAGCGCGCGGGTGGATCTGGCGAGGGAGAGGGACGAAGGGGATCTGGCGAGAGGAAGAGGGAGAGGAATTAGCTAGGGGAAGCTTACTAATGGCGCAGCAGCGGTGCGCCATTAGTATGCTTTGTTTAGATAGCAATGGCGCACCCCCAGCCGGTGCGCCATTAGTAATCTTTTTTTATATAGCAATGGAGCACCATCCAGAGGTGCGCCATTAGTAATCTTTTTCTATATATAGCAATGGCGCACCAGCCAGAGGTGCGCCATAAGTAATTTTATTATTATTATTTTTTGTTGCATCTAATATTTTTTAAGAAAGTGAATATGAATATGAAATAGTAATATTTTTTTATAAAAACAGTAATAATTTTTTTATAAAAACAGTAATAATTTTTTAAAAACAGTAGTAAGAGGTGACCGGTGGAGCGGGAGAGGGTGCGGTGGGTCGTCGGCGGTGGTGGAGCGGGGGAGGGTTCGGTGGGTCGGCGGCAGCGG
>NC_041393.1:741766531-741770936 GCF_002162155.2 Triticum dicoccoides | reverse complement strand
CGTCGGCGGCGGTGGAGCGGGGGAGGGTGCGGGGGGTCGGCGGCGGCGACCGGTGGAGCGGGGGAGGGTGCAGGGCCGGGTGGTCGGCGGCCGGTCGAGCGGGAGAGAGGGTGCATGGGGTGCTCGGCGGCGAGGGGGACCAGATCTGGCGAGGTGGGATAGCGATCGAGATGGAGGGGGATCGAGATCGAGTGTCCTTGAAATTTAAAAAATATTCATGAGTTCAAAATTAAAGTGCCCATGAAATACAATCGAGAAATGAAGGCTACAATTTAAATACAATCAATCTTAACTAGCTATCTCTTCACAATCTTCTTGCCCTTATTTTTCGTAGATGGAGTTCTTCTCTTGAACGGACGTCCTTTAGGTAGCGTGGTCCTGCTTCTTCTTGTGGTGTATGCTGATACTTCATCGTCGTCATCATGTTCCATCTTCGGGTCTCCGTACTTGTTGAAGTCTTGCTCATTGGCGACTCCATCCATTCCGATGATCTTCCTTTTGCCTCTCCTCATGACAACACGACTGGGCTTTGGCGGGTCGGTAATGAAGAAGCATTGGTCCACTTGGGAAGCTAGTACCCATGGCTCATTTTTCACGGTGACGTTTGCGCCCGCGGTCTTGGATTTGGCTTCGGGTATAACCATGGTGGTGAAATACCGGTCTTCTTTTATGATGCTCTTGGCCCATCTGACACAGAACATCGGGACCTTCTCTCCAGCGTAGCTCAGCTCCCAGATCTCCTCGATCCTTCTGTAGTATCTGTCCTTAACGTTACCGGTGTAGGATTCCATCGTTACCCCGGAGTTCTGATAACCATCGCTCTTCATGTCCTTTCCCTCGGTGTAGAAGTGTAGCCGTTGATATCGTACGCTTCATACGTCATCAGGTTGTGCTCAGCGCCCTGTGACAAGGCGAATATGAGTTGTTCTTCCGCGGAAGAATCCTCATGTAAAGGGTACGACATAAGCTTCTGCTTGAATCAACGCGTGAAACATGAGTTGTGCTCTTTGATTATATCTCCGTCCGTCCTCTGTTGGCCTTGGTCATTGTACGTCTTCTCAATAAAGGTTTTGTGCACTACCACCCAAGGATCGACCACGTCTATGTGTTGTAGAGTGACTAGGTTTGCTGTTCCAAAGTCGGCGAGTCGACCCTCGAAGTCGACATGCATTTCGCGGGGACCCTCACGGTGACCCCATCCAGCGAGCCCGCCGATGTGCCTGTTGACAGGCAAACCAATGGGTTTCTCGATGCCTAGATAATTCGTGCAGTAGGAGATGCACTCTTTGGTCAGAAAGCCCCTGGCTATGCTTCCCTCTGGGCGTGACATGTTGCAAACATATCCTTTGATGATACCATTCATCGTTTCGAATGGCATCATGTTGTGCAGGAACGTAGGCCCGAGTTGGATGATATCCTCCATGATATGGACCAGCAAATGCACCATAATGTCGAAGAATGCAGGCGGGAAGTACATCTCAAGCTCGCATAGTATCACCACGATCTCTTCCTGTAGCCTTCTGAGTTTCCTCACGCCAACCGACTTCCGAGAGATGACGTCGAAAAAGTTGCATAGGCCAAATAGCGTTTCACGGATGTGCGCGTCCATGATCCCACGGATTGCAACTGGAAGTATCTGCGTCATCAGCACGTGACAGTCGTGAGACTTCATCCCGCTGAACTTTTGCTTCGCTGGGTCTAGGTATCTTCTTATCTTCCCCACATAGCCGTAAGGAAGTTTTACTCCTACGAGGCATGTAAAAAACCTGATCGATCTCCTCCTGACTTAGAGTGAAGCACGCGGGAGGGTAGTCATTTCCGGTCTTCTTGGCCTTTTTGCCTTTGCGACGACTTTCCGTGTCCTGCTTCGCCTCATCATCATCATCATTAGCGTGAAGCTCCTCCCTGATGCCCATTGATTTCAAGTCTGCCCTTGCTTTCGGCCCATCTTTGGTCCTATCTGGCATGTTCAGCAGGGTACCAAGCAGACTCTCGCACACATTCTTCGTGATATGCATGACATCAAGGCTGTGAGGCACACGGTGGATCTTCCAGTATGGCAAGTCCGAGAAAACAGACCTCGTTTTCCATACCTTCAGCAGCGGCTCTGGCGGCTTTCGCTTCTTTCCTGGCTATGGCGCCTTTTGCTTCTTTCCCGGCAGTGGGCAATCCTTCCAATTTTTCAACAGCTCGTCTATTTCCTCGCCGTGCCCCGTACGCGGGCGTCTTCGGGGTTCGGTTTCACCATCGAACAGATCCTTGCATTTCCTCCACGTGTCATCGTCGCGAAGCCACCTTTGATGTCCCATGAACATGGTTTTCGAAGACCCGGGATATCTATCTAGCTGGCGATACGTTGTGCCATCCATACACCTAACGCATCCAGAAAATCCATGGACCACCTGCCCCGCAACATATCTGTAACCGAGATAGTCGTGCACCGTCTGAGCAGTGCGGCTCTCATAGGGAAATATTCTTTCTGTGCGGCTCCCACGAATTGGCTGGTGTTTTCCACAGCGTGTCTAGCTCCTCTTTCAGCAGCCCCAGATACAGATTGATGTCGTTCCCTGGTTGTTTCGGCCCTTCAATTAGCATACTCATGTGAATGTACTTCCTCTTCATGCACAACCAGGGGGTATGGTTATACATCCACACAAACACAGGCCAAGTGCTACGTGTGCTTCTCTGGCTGCCAAACGGATTGACTCCATCGGTGCTCGCGCCCAGCACGATGTTCCTTGGATCCTTCCCAAATTCTGGGTGTTCGAAGTTCAACGCTTGCCACTGGCTCCCATCTCTAGGGTGACTCAGCATCTTGTCTTTTTATTTATCTCCGGATCATTTGCGTCATCTTCTGGCTTCTTCTCCTCCCTATCAGCGTGCCAACGCATGAGCTTTGCTACCTTAGGGTCCGCGAAATACCGCTGCAGACGAGTAGTGATCGGAAAGTACCACACCACTTTCCGAGGAGCTTTCTTCCTCTTCTTGTATTGAGTGACGCCGCACACCGGACATATGGTAGACTCCGCGTGCTCGTCTCGATAAATGATGCAATTGTTCATGCACACATGGTATTTCACGTGCGGTAAATCCATAGGACACAGGATTTTCTTCGCCTCCTCGAAACTGGTCGGGCACTTGTTCCCCTTGGGAAGACGTTCGCGTCAGAATGTCATGTTCTCGTCGAAGCATGCGTCGGTCATTTTGTGTTTTACCTTCATCTCCAGAGCCATGAGTGTTACTTTCATGCGGGTATCCTCGGGCCTGCATCCTTCATACAATGGAGTAACCGCGTTTATCTCCAGTTGATCCTGCTTGGCTTTCTCTCGGGTGGCAGCTCTTGTGTTATCCGTCTGCTTGAGAAGGAGCTCTTGAATATGAGGGTCCTACACCCAGCCCATCGATGTTCCATCGTCGTCTGCTCCGCCGGCATCTTCATCTTCATGATCATGCCCTTCGTCTGCTCCGGCATCTTCCTCATCATCATGTCCTGCATCTTCTACATGATGACTGTGTACAACATCACCGTCGTGATCATGTCCTGGAGATTCTTCGTCTTCTCGCCCGCCCGAGCCGCAGTGGTTGTCTTGCTGCCCTTCCTCATTTCTTGCCCGGCCCCCATGGACGACTTCATAGTCACCTTCATCACCTTGCCACCGATAGCCATCCATGAAACCACGCAAGAGCAGGTGGTCCCGCACCTGCCCGGAATCCGGGTCTGCAATAAGGCTTTTCAGCTTGCATCTTCGACACGGACATCTTATCTTCGTATCGTTCTTTTGAAGCATCTCGGCCTTCGCGGAGCTCAAAAACCTATTCACGATGCCTTCGGTCAACGTGCGGACCATGGTCGCCTGCGGGGTAGAGAAAAACGATATTTTAGAACCAAAAAAAAATTGGCATGACTTTCCCTAAAAATAGGACCAAAAAGAATGCATAGTGCGAAAATTCTCGCCGAAACAGAAATGAATCAACATTCCGGCAAAATATTGGCAACTATCGCATTTCAAATACCGGTACCTGCAAACACAAACATATATGCAACACCACAAACATATGCAACACCACGAACATACATAGATCTAGCTAGGCCATAAAAAGTGCATGTGCATGTTGTTGGAGGGAGAACAACATAAAGATAGCTTCTCCCCTTACTTACCTATCAACAAAAGGTAATTTAACCACTTAATTTGGATGAAGTTATGGTGCAAATGAGGTGAGGAGGAGGAGGCAGCCGAGACAAGCTTGGAGGAGGAGGTGGAGACAATGAAGTGGGGAAAGTGAGTGGTTAGGTGTGGCTGTCCAAAATATCTTGTTGGTCCCAGGTTACTAATGGCGCACCACCTGCAAATGCGCCATTAGTAACCCTGGTTACTAATGGCGCACCTGCTGGTGGTGCGCCATT
>NC_041393.1:741751310-741766218 GCF_002162155.2 Triticum dicoccoides | reverse complement strand
TAATGGCGCACCGTGGCATAGTGCGCCATTACTAGTCGCCATTTGTAGTTTTGCAAAAATAAAGAATAAAAAACAACAACAGTAGTGGCGCACTGTGCGACTGGTGCGCCATTACTAGTTAGAAGTAGTAATGGCGCACTGTGCACTAGTGCGCCATTAGTATGTTTTGAAAAAATAATTCGTTACTAGTGGCGCACCATGTGTCTGGTGAGCCATTAGTGTCTTTCACACTAATGGCGCACCAGCACATGGTGCACCACTACTATGTGTGGTGCACCATTAGTGACCATTCCATCTATAGCCCTTTTCCTAGTAGTGATCACACCGAATTCTTCTACTATGGTTTCCGAGCTCATAACAAGTGCGACCGCCTCCTGGAATAAGCAGCTTATCCAAACAATTTTTATGCTAATGGATGCACAGGTTATACTCGGGATACCATTGTGCACACGTAACGTCTTGACTTTTGGTCTTGGCATTACGAAAACCATGGATCTTTCTCTGTGAATCAGCATATAACATGCTCGTTGCTGCAAGAAATCGAAGGGAGGCATGGCTTGAGGAAGTCCCAGGATCATCCAGTTCCAGGGCCGAGGAGGGGGCTTGGAAAACCTTGGGAAAAACTGTAGTTCCAAGTAAAGTATGGATGTTTTGATGGAGATTGTCTAAACACTCGCTTCCAACAAATGATGTTCGCGCTCATCGTCATATGGCCTACTCTCCACAATGTGGACTGTGCGGAGTCCGGGACTCCTGGCGACATTTTCTCTTACAATGTACGTCATCAGGAAGCGTTTGGGCTCTAATGGACGAGGAGACTACACATAAAGTCATAGACACATCGGAGCCCAAGGAAAAGCAGTGGTTATTTACACTGATGTATTTGCTATCCCATTAAGAATTTGTGCTGGTGGCGGTAACTTTATGGGCCATATGGCACTCAAGGCGCAAGGCGATCCGTGAAGCTATATTCCAAAGTCCCCATATGACTCATGGTTTCATTACGAGGTTTATAGCCGACCACGGTATTGTTAAGGAGAATAACCAGAGGGGGGCAGGGAGAGTCGCTCCACACAATCAGGTGCATACACGGCCAAGGAAGCCACCAACGGGACACTTCAAGATACATGTGGATGCGGGTGTGCGGGGTAGAAGTGGAGGCTCTGCTGCGGCTGTTTGCAGAGATGAAGAAGGAAATTACCTGGGTAGCTCCGCTCTTGTTGTTGAGGGGGTCACAGACCCAGCCTCTCTTGAAGCGATGACTTGTCGGGAGGCCTTGGCCCTTGCAGAGGATCTCGGAATCCAAAACCTTGTGGTGGCATCGGATTGCCAAGAGGTGGCCTCTGACATCAACAAAAGTGCTAAGGGCATGTATGGAGCAATTGTTAGCGAGATCAATCTTAGAGCATTTTCTTTTCAATGTACTTTTGTGTTTGAGAGTTGTGCGTCGAAGCACACCGATTAGCCAAGTTTTCTCTTTCTAGAGGTCCGGGACGCCACGTCTGGTTTGGTGCACCCATGATGTCAGATGTATCCCACTCCATGTGGACTTTCATGAATAAAATTGGACCTTACCCCTAAATAAAACCCTGAAAACAACGGATTTAAAATAAAGTCTCACGAGGTTGCCTAAAAAACCCGGAAAACAATGGACAAGACAAGAATTGAAGAGATTTTATTATATACCCATGGGTAATGAATATTCATACCCACAAAATACGGGGGGAAATGAACAAACAATTACCGGAGGAAGGATGTTTTCATGCAACACATGCGACACGCGGTGGTCGGTGTGGTTCATTCCGGATCTTCGGGCGGCAAGCCGACTAACCTAGGAGAGGCGATCCGATGATCAGAGACGCTGTCGGTGGTCCTCGTCGATGAGGTTGTCTGTGTGGTGGACTCTCGTGCGGGAATTTTTTTTGTACCATGTGTTGCGGTACACTTTCATGTCATGTGGCATAGCTTGGGGAGCCCATTGGGTGCACTATGGAGACCTCCTCGATCGATGCACATGGCGGCGATGCGGGAGTGGGGTTGATTAACTCTACAAGGAGGATTGTTGAGCAAATCCCTTCACATTGGCACTTCGGCCTCCTCTCTCTTCTCTCGCAATGCCCCGCAAGATACATTTCTCCCCAATTCGAGCGACGAGGTCTTCTGCAACGGCGATGGTGATAGGAGAGGAGAAGCTGCGGAAGTTTTCAGGAGGATATGCTCGCAACCTTGCATGCCTTCACGAGATCTGCTCCTAGTGCAATGACAAGGAGGCGACGAAGGTGGAGGCCCAAGCGGTGCTGGATGTGTTGATGGAGGAAGAGGGAGAGATGTTATTCGGAAGGGAGGAGCGGAAGCACTAGCTGGATCCTGCTTTGGACTATGGATCAAGTGGACTCGAAGATCCCCCGCATGGGGCACTGAAGTGGGTGGCGTTCACGTTGCTAACCACCGCACTGCTAGCTCTAGTGAAGGGTCTGAGGGAGGTGGTGCTTGCGCTGCCATCCCCATGTTTGGTCCATGCTCTGATTGTGATTTAGGAAGAGGCGGTGCCTCCAATGACGATGAAATGAAGGAAGGGGATGCATGGCGGCCGATCTGCGAGGAGAGGTGGTTCTCCGCCGCTTGATGCGGTTCACGCCCAAGGAGCGCCGCTCAGCATGCCTTGCAAAGAGCAAAAATTAGGAGTCGGTCCAGCTAGCAACCACTTCTGGTTGTTGGCAGGAGAGGATTGCTCCGGCGAGGAATTGGCTGCAGACTCATATTCCTGTAATTCTATTGACATTTCTCGCTATTTTCATCTTACTGCACCTATGGATACGGGAATCAATGAATGTATCAATCGAAAACTTTGTCGGATTAGACAAATTAATCATCAATCAAAAAATGATATAGAAAATTATGTCAAGAGTTTTTTTCTTAAAAACTAGCAAAGTGGCCCGCCCGATGTGTGAGCTAGAATTTTATAAACTTTAATCATGAGAATGTGTTTTTTATCTAAGTAGAATTGCAAACAAATATGATCATATTTCACAAGTATGAGCCTTTTGCAAACATAATTGTGTATTAGATATGTTTGGTTCTCCCATTGAGATAGCGGTCAAAGCACTTCGACCGGACGGTAATGGCACGGAAGGGCATTTCTGTAAGTGCAACTAACGGCGTAGGGCAAATCTGAGTATGCTTCGAAATTAGGGGCAAATATGAGTAGTGGGTTCGAATTGGGGACAGAAATGTAAAAGGCCCAAATATATATGTTATGCAGGAATTATGTTCTTGCTTGTTTTACATCTTTAAATTCGTACTATTATTATGAGAAGACTATGTCACAAAAATTACAATATACTTCGGCCTATTTTGAACATCATTTCTCTGTTTAAGCAAATATAGAAGAAAACAACATTAAATGATGAACAATATGGAAGGGATACATACGGGAAATTAAAACATGAAAACACATGTAATTCCTTGGAAATAATGCAATGGTAGTCTGGAATCAGTCATAGATAGTTTATCTCCAATCCAAATCATTTGTGTTTACCTCTCCTGAGACTAAATACCTCTCGGTAGCATCAACACACCACTAAGCTTGCCATCATGTTTATAGAGAATATCTATGAAGAAATTACCTTGCAATAGTGCACAAATTATTTCTACGTAATTTTTCCATATCTAGTCCTTTTCCCGTTTACTACATAAGATGACAGAGTCAGTGTTAAATACAGTAAAATACCGCTTTAGATATGCAGGATGAAGAATCGGCTACTTGTTCTATGAGTATTTTATGGTTGTTCTATTAACTTATTAGTAGTCACTTTTGCTACCTTATATACATTTGGTACCTCTTCATAGGATCAGTTCCTTTTTTATAACACATATATTTAGGAGGTTTAACATACACGTGATTAAACAAACTTGTACTATTATATATTGTTAGATTGTATATCTAACCATTTTCATATATGCACGCATCTTGATAGTTACATGAGATCTCAGCCATATGGCAAACCATATCTCTTTGTTTAATCTTCATGCGATGTGATAATATTGTGTATTGAGTATAGTTCACAGCTACATTCAAAGCTGGATTGTTCAAGTATATGAAGCTTTTATACAATGGAAGTTGCATGTAAAGAACGTATGGGTTATGGTACACTCGAACCTTATATGGTTTATGATATGCTGGTCAAGTGGTGCTATAAGTTCTCCCACTCTTAGAGCCTGTCAAGGCGTTCCTGGTGGCTGCCAAAGACCTCTAATGGATGTGGCAGAGTTTGCCACCTTGCTCATCATTGCAGATGTCCATCGCATCTTCATCTTCTCTCGGAGTAGGTAGTTGAACTATGTCCATGTACAACATGTAATTGATTAAATCTCTATTGAAGAATATAAATTGGCCTGACAAACATGTATATATGCTCATTTTTAGAGAAAAGACATGCAATTCACAGTGACAAGTTGTACATATGTTTTATTCACGACGACCTTGTTCGGAGTGCTGGCGATCTTCTATGCCATAGAGGTCCCTCGTGGGCTCAGAGTTTGCATGGTGTAGCAGTAGCGCTTTTTGATAAAACACGCTATAGCTACTTTAGCTACAATGTGTTTTTTGGAACCGCGCTACTGCTATTTTGGCATAACCCCCCGCGCGGGCTTCCCTCCTCTGCTTCCTCCCGCAATTGCCCCACTCTCTTCTCCCCCTCATCGCCGCGGCTGGAACCCCTGCCCTCGCCTGAGCCCCTGCCCTCACTCTCCGCCGGAGTCTGCCCTCGACGTCGCCGCGCGCCTGCACCTCCTCCTCCTCGACCTCGCCGGAGCCCCTGCCCTCTCTCTCCGCCGCTGTCTCCCTCAACCCCGCCTCACTGCCATCTCCCCCGACCCTGCCTCGCCGCCGTCTCCCCCGACCCCGCCTCGCCGCGCCTCGGTGCCGCCGCCTGCCGGCCCATCTCTCTCTCCGCCCTCTGTAAGCACTCTTCCCACTTCTCTGCTCTCTCTTTCTCTCTTTGTTACTATGAACCCTAGCTATTTAGTGCTAGTTAGTATGAATTAATATGAACCCTAGGCTATATTTTAGTGCTAGTTAGTTAATTAGAATTAATATGAACCCTAGTTAATTTGGTAGTATGAACCCTAGTTAAAAAAAACCTAGGACATACTAGTGGCTATTTTTTAGTGGTAGTTAGTATGAACCCTGTCAAACTATGCTATTTTTTAGTTAAAGCAATTGTTGCTATTTAAAAAAACAGAATTAGTATGAACTCTAGTTAATTAGGTGGTATGAATCCTATTTTAAAAAAACCAGAATTTGGACATGTGATATAATTAGGTGGTATGAGCCCTATTTTAAAAAAGCTTCTTGCATTTTTCTTCAAGTTCTATATTTTTCTTCATGTTATATGCAAATTTGAAATGGACATGTGATTTCGACATGTGATATTTGGAATTTGGACATGCCATATTTGGAAAATGATGATTATGTGTAGTGTAAATGATATGAGTGGCCTATGTTTCGCCAGAATGTTGATTTATTTCCGTAACGGTGAATATCAGGCGCTCGATATCTCCACTTTTTAGCAAAGATCATGCCAAAATTGCCCATGACTTTTGGCATCACTTGTGCTAGAAAGTAGGCATATCGAGTGTCGAGATTTGCTGCGACGAGAATGAAACGACATTACGGCAAACCATAGACCTTTTTATTATGTCATTTCTCATTTTTATTATAGTTTACGAAATAAAGGAGGAGACTTAATCTTAGGAAACATGTCGAACAATGAAGAATTCGGGCCTTCTGACCATGATGCGGACGAAATTGATTATGAGGGTGAACAAAATTACCTCGACTATTTGTCTACTAAGCACACTCAAGGTTTGCAGGGTGGCCTCGATGATGGTACTGACGCTGACATCGACACCGTGGCGGCGCCGAGACCGGCGGGGAAGGTACCGGCGCTGAAGCCTCTAATGAGAAGAAGCAGAAGAAGCAGAGGATACGAAAACCTAACAAACTCGGCATCGGACGACTGGTGATCACATAGATGGCCCCTGGCAAGTTTGAGCCATTAGATCCAAAAGAACCTCGCAAGTGCTACGGTAACCAAGTCGGATGCATCCAACGGGATCAACGATGATGACTTAAGGGGTAAAGAACATTTGAAGCAGTTGCTCCTAACGAAGCTGCACAAGAGATTCCAGTTCCCCGACCGGGATGACCGCCTAGAACACCCGTGGGATAATCCAAAGATGAAAAGGATTAACAATCACGCTATGGGCATGTTCAGCAATGATTTGGCCTCCTTGAAAGGGAGGATGAAACGAGATATTGAGGCTGAAGAACCCCTGTCCAAGATTTTGGAGGAAAATCCGACAGTTACGGAGGTGTTCCAAAAGTACAAGGACACTTGCGCTACCGAGGCAGCCAAGGCTAAGGCTGAAAAATTCAAGAGCCTTCAGCAAAGGAACACGGGGAACCAACATCTCGTAAGCCGTGGCTACCTTGGCAAAAGGCCCATATGGGATAAGGAGGACGCGGAACATGAAGCCGCGGGTCTCCCACACCCCTTTGCGAAGTTCACCCCCCTTGGAGCATGACTTCATCAGGGCCCGCTACAAGCGGGACAAGGAAAAGAAGGTCTTTTACACAACCCGATCATGAGGAAATTGATTATAATACTGGTAATTATTATTTTAACACCTTACATTTAGCTTCTGATGAAGTCAACTACACATTCGTAAATGGTTCACGTTCCTTTTGCAGGAGAAGCAACACAAGCTTGCATCCCAAAGTGAGTCTTTATCGATGAGGCCCAAGTGGGACACCCCTCTAAACCGGGCCTTGAACGAACTTAAGAGACTCCCTTTGGACCAGTGTGTGCAATATGGACGTGTGCACGGCGCCGGAGACGGCGCCACATGGAAGGTCTTTTACAACGAGGGCCCGGAGGCCAAGAAGCAGAAAAAGAAGTTCTGTCAGGCAGACATCAACGAGAAGGTGAAGCTTGCGTTCTAGAAAAAAGCAGTTGAGGACGCGAAAAAAGCAGCTCAGGAGAAAAATGAGTTGGTCCAGCAGGCAGTCGCTGCAGCTGTAGATGCCTGCAGAAATCATTTCACTACTAACTTGATCCCGGCTATCATCAACTGGACGAAGGTAAATCCAGACAAGACAGTAGATGATTTCTCCATGCCCAGCTTCGTCGGGAGCAACTCGGTGAACGTAACAACCGCACTATCACCTGCTCACGCAACCGCGCCCGCACTCGCACCCGCTCATAGAAGCCCGTCCTCAGCCTCTGGCGTTCAAGGTGGGCTTTCATCTTTGGCTGAGCTCGACGCCCTCAGGGTAATTACACGTCACACCAACATATACCTCGAATATTCTGTTTTCATTGCCTTTTGGAAGTTTTACGTCGCAGACATGTCTTTGCAGGCCGACAAAACCCCGTGCACCGTACTCTACTTGATCAAAGGCTAGAAGGTGGACATGGGAAAGACGATGATAACGAAGCCCTTGGAACTCACGTTCCACGACCAGTCGATCCCCGGTGGCCAATTCAGGGTTACCTTGTCGAGTGTCAAATCGGGGCACGAGGATTTGCCTCCTCCAGTACGGCTCGGGGAAGAGGACCACGAGACCCGTCCGCGGCTTGGAAACTGCAAGAGTTGGATGTTGCTATGCCCGAAGAATATTCTTTGTTTGGAGGCGGCCGAGAGCACACCAATAACCACACATTAGCAAGCACGTATGAACACCACCACCCCGCCTATGCAATTACGAGCGCCTGTAGTGCCGGGTGAAAGCGGCGGACGGCGGGAGGAAGGGGGTCCAATAGTGGTTGATGTAATGGCCCTCGTAGAACAAAGAATGGATGATGAGATGGACGAGGATGACCCTCTTCGGTTCCTCAATACAGGCGGCTATGATGACGACTTAGAAATGATGAGTCAGTCATATGACGACTCGAGCTATCAACATGCCGATGAGGAGATGGATGATGTGGCCAGGAAGGAACGTCCTAGCATGGTTGATTGCAAGAAGTCTCTCTTCATTCAATCCTCACAGGACAATCCTGAAGATGCCGCCTCAACGCTAGCTCAACTAGCCGAGGGTCATATAGTTCTTAGCCGGACAACACTGGGGCAGGGGTTAAGGAAGGGTTTGGAAGGCCGTCCCAAGAAAAAGGAGAGGAAGAGACCAGTGAAGAAAGTCTCCGTTGCCTAAAAACAAGCGTAGCACATAGCAGCCAGACGACAGATTTTGAAAAGCGTGTACCCGTCAAAGGTGCGGCCATGTTCCATGTCACGGGTGAGCCGATCCTACTGCCAAAACCACTAGATGCCATATCAGGGGATTGATGCCTTCTTGAACTACGTCTCTATTTCCCCAAAGAGGAAGGGATGATGCAGCACATCGATGGTACGTATTTCCCTCATCAATGAGACCAAGGTTATCGGACCAGTAGGAGAACCAAGCAACACAACGTAAACAACCCCTGCACACATGTAACAAATACTCGCAACCCGACCTGTTAAAGGGGTTGTCAATCCCTTTCGGGTAACGCGACAAAAATTGGCACGGAGATGAGAGAAAGTTGTAATAGATTGGATAAATAGATCGCAAAATAAATAAAGTGCAGCAAGTTATTTTTGTATTTTTGGTTTAATAGATCTGAAAATAAAAGCAAAGGAAAATAGATCGCGAAGGCAAATATGATGAAAAGAGACCTGGGGGTCGTAGGTTTCACTAGTGGCTTCTCTCGAGAAAAATAGCAAATAGTGGGAAAACAATTACTGTTGGGCAATTGATAGAACTTCAAATAATCATGACGATACCCAGGCAATGATCATTATATAGGCATCACATCCAAGATTAGTAGACCGACTCCTGCATGCATCTACTACTATTACTCCACACATCGACCGCTATCCAGCATGCATCTAGTGTATTAAGTTCATGGAAAAACGGAGTAAGGCAATAAGAACGATGACATGATGTAGACAAGATCTATTTATGTAGAAATAGACCCCATCTTGTTATCCTTAATAGCAACAATACGTACATGTCGTTTCCCCTTTTGTCACTGGGATCAAGCACCGTAAGATCGAACCCATCACAAAGCACCTCTTCCCATTGCAAGATAAATAGATCAAATTGGCCAAACGAAACCAAAATATCGGAGAAGAAATACGAGGCTATAACCAATCATGTATATAAGAGATCAAAGAAGACTCAAATAACTTTCATGGATAAAAAACATGGATCTGATCATAAACTCCAAGTTCATCGGATCCCAACAAACACATCGCAAAAAGACTTACATCATATGCATCTCCAAGAGACCATTGAATTGAGAATCAAGAGAGAGAGAGAGGAAGCCATCTAGCTACTAACTATGGACCCGTAGGTCTACAAAGAACTACTCACGCATCATCGGAGAGGCACCAATGGACATGATGAACCCCTTCGAGATGGTGTCTAGATTGGATCTGGTGTTTCTAGAACTTGCGGCTGCTGAAATTGATTTTCGTCGACTCCCCTAGGGTTTCTGGAATATTGGGGTATTTATAGAGCAAAGAGGCGGTGCAGGAGGCCACCGAGGTGGGCACAACCCACCTGGGCGCGCCTCGGCCTCCAGGCGCGCCATGGTGGGTTGTGCTCCCCTGGGAGCTCCCCTCAGGTACTTTCTTGGCCCACGGGATGTCTTCTGGTCCAAAAAAATCCACAAAATGTTTCTCTGCGTTTTGGACTCCGTTTGGTATTGATTTCCTTCGATGTAAAAAAACAAGCAGAAGACAACAACTGGCACTGGGCACTATGTCAATAGGTTAGTACCAAAAAATGATACAAAATGACTATAAAATGATGGTAAAATATCCAAGAATGATAATATAACAGCATGGAACAATCAAAAATTATAGATACATTGGAGACATATCAGGGATCTCGGGAGACTGCATGACCATGTGTTGTCGACTGAGATAAGCCTACTAGCCTCGAAGGATCTAGGATATCCGACATACGCGGCTTGTGTGCCTAAGGGGAAGTGCTACATCGACACATGGCTTGTGGATGTGTTCTTCCTGCATTTTGACCATATATTTGAGATGTTTCTGACAAGGCGGCCTGATTTTATAATCGTCCGCCTTTTGCGCTACATATGAGCTCCGTCATGAAGTGAGAACAAGTATCTTAAATCTGTGTGATTGATCCATACTACGTGCACGAGTCCTTCTTGAGTCTTGGTGACTTTGAGCGTAAAACTGCTAGGGAGTACCTCGAAAACTTCATGATACAGAATAAGGACCAGGAAATTGTCCTCCTGCCTTATCATCCAAAGTAAGTCAGTGTTGGACGACCCTTTCGTACATTTCAATCATTCCTTATCGCTCATATGGAGAGTAGTTTGAGGTGTTTTTTTCTCCACAGCAATGGGCGCACCATCCTTATCGTTCTTTACCCATGAGTCTCCCATGCCGTGTATTTCAACCCTACCAGAAACTACGAGAAGGACTACACCCACGTAATGAATATTCTAGCTGATGCTCTCCACGGGTTCAACTTGAGGGGTGGCCACCTGCAGATCAGGAAACAAAGGAACCGCAAGCCAGGTTTCTCGCATAAAACTAAGTTCTGCTACATCTATGTCCCGAAACCAACCAGGAACAATGGATTCTACCTCCTCCATCTCATGATGGATTTGAGAAGGGATTACCAGCAGCTTCGCATGAGAAACAAAAGCGATACTCATATCTGCAAGTGGGTAAAATCCCAAGATGAAGCGAATTATAAACTTAGAGATGACTTCTTTCACATCCAAACGGACATTGCGACGATCATCATGAAAGAAGTGGTCGAAGAGAAGGGATGTTCCACCACGGCCCTATGTCGCGAGCTGACATCCGAACTCGCATAGGCATGCAACGTCAGGATCTCACGCCGTTCAAGAAGCTAGGGTGCACCCTCGGTGATATGGATGGATGGAACTGCTAGTGATTTACGATGCCGATGATGATGATATGTGTCGGTTGAACTTGTATACTTTCTGTAGTGATGAAACTTTGTGATGCCCACGGTCCCTGCCGAACTTGCATAACGCTACTTTGTTAGTTTGGGTACGATGACCTGCGTACCTCTAGTTATTTACTTTGCGTAAGATGGAACTGCGTTGATTATTTATGTTTACTATATGTTGCATCTATTTTGTAGCCCTTTCTTTTTCGTGTTTGTCAAGTATATTTTGTTTCATATGATTGTACATTCTCTTGATGAAGATGCATCTATAACAGGTACCTAGATCCTTGATGGTGAATAAGCAATGTACATAGGGAAGATTCTGGGAGTGTACGACAAGTGGCCCGAGTGTCAGGAGCAAGTGGAGCGGTTCTCGGGCGCCAACCATAAAGGGTTCAAAAGCAGACAAGAAGCAGAAGCTAGTTACTTCAGGTTCACGCTAGCGCGAGAGAGGACTCATAACCGCCGCCTCATGTACTGCATAGTTCCGCTCTCACTCATAGTGATAGCTCTTCTTGTGTATATCATTGTTTAGATGGATGACGATGTAGTTGCAAGTATTCGAGACTTGTATCGCTATTTCGCGATGATGACGAGAGACCGCTTTCTGTTGGATGATAATTATGATGATGACATGATTTATGAGACTATTTGTATGTGTATGCAATGATTACATTTGTATGTGCATGATATGCCAGAGGTTTATAAAGCCTATACAAATACAAAAGAAATATGCAGAAAAAAAATTTGAAACTAATAAAACTAGCAGTAGCGAGGGGAATGAAGTTAGCACCAGCATGCACTTAGCAGTAGCGCTGCTCGTGGTAAAGCTACAACTATTAGCAGTAGCGCGTTCTGGTGAAGCCCGGTACTGCTACCCATGTATAGCAGTAGCGCGGTTCAACACGCTCTACTGCTACAAGTTAGTTGTAGCGCCGTATCAGTAGCGCGGGACCCCGCGCTACTAATACACCCTAGACCCATGCTACTGCTAGGCTTTTCTCTAGTAGTGATTTGTTATTTGTGTGCAGGATCCGTTTACATAGTGTTCCTTGGTTCTCCTATTGGATTGATACCTTGGTTTCATAACTGAGGGAAATACTTACTGTTTCTGTGCTACATCATCCTCTCATCTTTGGGGAAATACCAACGTAGATACAAGCAATTAGGAATAATTTCTGGTGCCGTTGCCGGGGAGACATCATAAACATCTATCAGGTTCCTAATTACAAATATCATCTCTTTGCAATTTACATTATTTGCCATTTTCCTCTCGTTTTCATCTCCCCCACTTCCAAAATGTTTTTCAAAAAGCACAAACATATTTGCCTTTTTATTTGCCTTCTTTTCGTTTGCCCTTTTCTTGCCAGATCTCTTGTTTGCATGCAATCTTGTGTGTGTACTCACGGTGTCTCAAGAAAACACCAAGTTGTGTGATTTTTCTAATACTATTAATAATGCTTTTATTAGTACTCCAATTTCCTCCTCGGCCCACTAGTGCGGAGTCTTGTGATATTAATGCCGCTTTGTTGAAATGTTGTTATGAAAGATCAATTTTCCAGTACTCCTAATGAGGATGCCGCATCCCATCTAAACACTTCCCTAGAACTGTGTGATATGCAAAAGAAAAAAGATGAGGACAATGATATTGTGAAGTTCAAATTATTTCCTTTTTCTTTGAGGGATCATGCAAAAATTTGGTTTTCGTCTTTACCTCACAATAGTATTGGTTCTTGGGATAAGTGCAAATATGCTTTTATTACTAAGTATTTTCCTCCCGCGAAAATTATTTCCCTTAGAACTCAAATCATGAATTTTAAGCAACCTGAGCATGAACATGTTGCACGATCTTGGGAAAGAATGAAATTGATGCTAAGAAATTGTCCTACTCATGGTTTAAATCTTTGGATGATTATACAAAAAATTTATGCGGGATTGAGTTTTGTTTCTAGAAATCTTTTGGATTCCGCCGCGGGTGGTACTTTTATGGAGATTACTTTGGGTGAAGCTACTAAATTTCTATATAATATCATGGCAAATTATTCACAATGGCATACCGAAAGAGCACCTACTAGTAAAAAAGTTAATTCGGTTGAAGAAATTAGTACTTTAAGTGAAAAAGTTGATGCTCTTATGAAATTGGTTGCTAGTAAGAATGCTCCTATTGATCTTAATGATGTGCCTTTGTCTAGTTTGATTGAGCAAAATAGTGATTCCGTTGATGTGAATTTTGTCTCGCAAAACAATTTTAATAACAATGCTTATAGATGTATATTTAATTCTAGGCCTTTTCCTAGAAATTCCTGTAATAATTATGGCAATTCCTATGGTAATTCTTCTTACAGTAGTAATAGGAACCCCTCTGATCTTGAGACTAATACTAAAGAATTTATCAATGCTCAAAAAGTTTTCAATACTACGATAGAAGAAAAGTTGAATAAGATTGATGATATGTCTAGAAGCATTGATATAATTTCCCATCATGTAGAAAATCTGAAGATTAAAAGTTTTCCACCTAAGGTTGATGTCAATGAATCAACTAAATCTTTATATGTTTCCATGGATGAAAGTAAGGAAAGAACCGCTATGCTTAGAGCTAAAAGAGAATTTTCAGAAAGAACGTTTTCTACCCATTGCTTTCATAATAATGATGAAGATCTTAAAATGGTTGGTATTTCTTCTATTGATTCCTTTTTTATTAATATTAAACTTGATGACAAAGGGACTGAAGAAGAGTCAACTTTTGCTAGAAGGTGTCCCCATAATTCGGAGGGTGAAAATCATGTTGATTTTTTTGATAAAAGTGGGTTTGGAGATGTCAAAACTTTAACTAGTGATGTGCCCACTCTTTTGGATTACAAAGACTTTAATTATGATAGTTTCTATTTGATTTAGTGTATTTCTAAATCCATGATAAATTCACCCAATGCCTATGAACAAAATAAAGCTTTTACTAAACATATTGTAGATGCCATGCTAAAAGATTTAGAAGAAAAAATGGAGTTAGAGATTTCAATTACTAGAAAATTACATTATGAGTGGGAACCTACCATGAAATCAAGATTAAAAATTATGAATGATTTGCTTTATGTGATTTGGGTGCTAGTGTTTCCAAAATTCCGGAATCTCTTGGTGATGTGCTTGGTCTTACCAATATTGAAGAATGTTCTCTTAATTTGCACTTGGCGGATTCTACTATTAAAAAGCTTTTGGGAAGAATTAATGATGTGCTTATTCTCGCAAATAGGAACTGTGTGCCCATAGATTTTATTGTTCTTGATGTTGATTGCAATCCGTCTTGTCCAATCATACTTGGTAGACGTTTTTACGAACTATAAGTGTCGTGATTTATACAGAAGAAGGTAATATTACATTTCAGTTTCCACTAAGAAAGGGTATGGAACAATTTTCTAGAACAAGAACTAATCCACCATGTGAATTAACCATGAGGGCAACCTATGGATCAAAAACCAAAGATGACAATACTTGAATCTATGCATTATGCTTAGCTAGGGGCATAAAACGATAGCGCTTGTTGGGAGACAACCCAATGAATATTTTTTTGCTTTTTTCTTTCTGTTCTTGAGTGTTCACACAATAATGCTACTGTTATGATTGTGTTTTAGTGTTTTAATTAGTGTTTGTGCCAAGTAAAGCCTTTAGGATTATGTTGGATGATAGATGACCTGATCTTGTTGAAAAACATAAATGTATACGTCTAGTATAAGAATTTTGACAAATCACAGATGTGACAGAAGTTTCTTAAATTTTCACACAAGATTTATATACAAATTATCTACATCGTCCTAATTTTTCAGAATTTTAGAGTTACAAAAGTATGGTGAAAGTCTAGATTACTACAGATCGTTCTGTTTTTGATAGATTATGTTTTCTTTCCATTGT
>NC_041393.1:741718890-741750807 GCF_002162155.2 Triticum dicoccoides | reverse complement strand
AGTTGGAATACATTAGATATAATGCAATAATAAAATATGAATAGGTTTGCAAGAGTACTTAAAGTGGTGATTTGCTTTATTATACTAACATATCTCACGAAGGTTTTGTTAAGTTTTGTATGATTGATGTCTTCATGTTTTGGGTGAGATCACAATGAATGAAGGAATAGGGAGTGTCAAGAGCTTAAGCTTGGGGATGCCCCATGACACCCCAAGTTAATATTAAAGGATGACCAATCAACTAAGCTTGGTGATGCCGCGGAAGGCATACCCTCTTTCTTCTAATGACCATCGGTATTTTACTTGGAGCTATATCTTTATTCGTCACATATCATGCGTTTTGCTTGGAGCGTCTTGTATTATATGAGTCTTTGCTTGTTTTAATTTTTAGTTCGTTGCAATCATCCTTGCTGAACACACCTATTTTGAAAGCCATAATGATGCTATGATTTGTTAGAATTGCTCTATATGCTTTAGTAAAAAAATTTGAGCTATGGAATTGCTTTAGTGCTTCACTTATATCTTTTTTAGCACGGTGCCCTAATTTTTGAAGAAATACTCTCATGCTTCAATTAGATTAATTTGAGAGTTAGTGAATTTTTGAAGAAATATTCTCTCATGCTTCACTTATGTTATTTTTAGAGATGATGAAATTATTTATGCTCATGTTCTTCACTTAAATTTGTTTGAGAGCTTGTTATAAGCAATGCCTATATATAAAACTGGTCCCGAAGTGATAGATATTTAAGAGGGATATAAGTATAACTTTCATGAAGATCATTGGACAAAATAAACTTTATCTTTGTAATAGTTTTGAGACATGATGTTAGCAATATGTGAGTCATGTTGGTGAGTAATTATGCTTTAGTAAGAATATTGGTGTCAAGGTTTGTGATTCCCTATGAAAGCACGAAAGTCAATAGTTATGCAATGAAATTACATCCTACTTGTGGTGCATTATTCGGTGTTAGTTATGCTTAATGCTCATTTATGAGAATTTTCGTTTCTTGGTTGGTTTCTTCTCAATCTATTTGATAGCCTGCATTTGTACTAAGTGGGAACACTACTTGTGCATCCAGAATCCTTAAACCAAGTTATGCCATATGAGTCCACCATACCTACCTACATGTGGTATTTCCGTGCCGTTCCAAGTAAATTTGTATGTGGCAACTCTAATTTTCAAAATGTTTCCTTTCTGTGTACCCATACCGCTCAAGAAGCGGCAGGAGGTGGCCAATATTTTTCTATGCTAGATGTGTTATTCTCAAGATGAGAGTACGTTGGTAATAGGGATGCCCAGTCCCAAAATGAAAAAAGATATTTACTTTTTTTGACGAATAATAAATTCTTTGGAAAGTGTTGGTATGGAAGGCACCCGTGGATATGGGTAGCCATGGAATGTGAATGAATGGTGGAAAAAGGAATAAACTTTATTTTATGTTTGGGGACCGCGTATGATGTATCTAGCATGGAAAGTATTGGGAATTCTGGGTCGTTTTCATTGATGGGAAAAGTATGCCTCCCAAAATATATTTTTTCTCTTAATTTAAGATTTGAGCTATGGCACCTCTACAAATATTTGCTTCCCTCTGCGAAGGGCCTATCTATTTACTTTATGCAATTTTATTTTTCTTGGAGTCTCCATCCTCTCTTATAAAGCACCAATTAGGGAGCACTACGATCATACTTGTGCATTGGATGTAGCTAATATTTGAGTGTGTTTCCTGAATGGATTAATGATTGAGCATGATGGGATAGGGATAAGTTTCTTTAGTGTTTATATTTTGAAAGACATGGTTGCTTGTTGATATGCTTGAGTATTGAAGTCCTCATGTCAAATATAGACTATTGCTTTGAATGATCTAAAAGTCCAAATGTCCATGCTACAAAAGAAAAGAATATGTGATGAACATGTTAGGCAGCATTCCACCTAAAAAATTCCGTTTTTATCATTTACCTACCCAAGGACGAGCAGGAATTAAGCTTGGGGATGTTGATATGTCTCTAACGTATCTATAGTTTTTTATTGTTCCATGCAGTTATATTATCATTATTGGATGTTTTATATTCATTTTATAGCAACTTTATATCATCTTTTGGGACTAACCTTTTGACATAGTGCCCAGTGCCAGTCGCTATTGTTTGCTTGTTTTTTTACTTTGCAGAATTTTAGTACCAAACGAAGTCCAAATGCCACAAAAAATTTTGGAGATTTTTTTTGCCCAGAAGACAACTTGGGAGCGAAGGAAGTGCACCAGGGGAGGCCCATGGGGCCCAGAAGACACCAGGGCGCTAGAGGCCCCTGACACACCCTGATGGGTTGGTGGGGCCCGCAGAGGTCCTGTCCATCGCCTCTCATCTCTATAAATACCCAAATATTCCAGAAACCCTATGGCAGTCGAAGAAAACAATTCCAGCCGCTGCCAGTTCCAGAACCTCGAGATCCAATCTAGAGCCCTATTTCGACACCTTGCCGGAGGGGAACAGGATCACGGAGGGGTTCATCAACCACATTGATGCTCCTCCGATGATGTGTGAGTAGTTCACCATAGACCTACGGGTCCGTAGGCAGTATCTAGATGGCATCTTCTCTCTTTGTCTTCAATACAATGTTCTCCTATATGAGATCTATTTGATGTAACTTTTTGCGGTGTGTTTGTTGGGATCCTATGAATTGCGAGTTTATGATCAGTCCTATATCCATGAATATTATTTGTGTCTTCTTTGATCTCTTATATGCATTATTGTTATAGCCTCTTATTTCTTTTCCGAAACTTTAGTTTGGTTTGGCCAACTAGATTGATTTTTCTTGCAATGGGAAGAGGTGCCTTGTGATGGGTTCAATCTTGCGGTGTCCTCACCCAGTGACAGGAAGGGTAGCAAGGAACGCATGTATAGTTGCTATTAAGGATAAAAGATGGGGTCTATTCCTCCATGAATAGATCTTGTCTACATCATGTCATCATTCTTATTGCATTACTCTGTTTCTCCATGAACTTAATACACTAGATGCATGCTAGATAGCGGTCGATGCATGGAGTATACTTGTAGATGCAGAATTGTTTCGGTCTACTAATCTTGGACATGATGCCTATATACATGACCATTGCCTTGGATATCATCATCATTATTTGCTCTTCTATCAATTGCCCAACAGTAATTTGTTTACCCACCATATACTATTTTCTGGAAGGAAGCCACTAGTCAAATCTATGGCCCCGGGGTCTATTTTCTATCATACTGTTTTTAGATATATTATTCCAAAAACCCCAAGATACCTTGGTGCACTTTTTGTTTATTTATTTTATTTTGTGTTTTTTCAAGATCTATTTATCCAATCTCATACATTTGAATCTATCTCAATACCGTGGAGGGATTGACAACCCCTCTTATGCGTTGGGTTGCAAGTATTTGTTATTTGTGCGCAGGATCCGTTTACATAGTGTTGCTTGGTTATTCTACTGGATTGATACCTTGGTTTCATAACTGAGGGAAATACTTACCGTTGTTGTGCTGCATCATCCTCTCCTCTTCGAGGAAATCTCAATGCAGATACAAGCAATCATGGGCCTGCATGCACGTCGCACGTGGCCGATCTCAGTGATTGGTTCTTTTCTCTCAGAAAAACTAAAAGCATCGATAGACTCTTTGAGTTCCTTTGTAGAAAAAAAGAGTGAACAATCATAGGACCCCTTCTTATTCCACCATGCAGGAATTCCCAGCCCTAGGCCACCGGCGCCCTACTGTCGGCCGCCTGCTCTCGTATTTTTCTTCCATGCTGCCGCTGATTTCAGGCAGTTAGGGGTACCAATCATCACGCCGCTTTTCTTGATCTCCATGACTGCATCTACAACTTTAGGCGTTGTTTATGTGGGCACATGCATTAAGAATTTGAGATACATAATACATCATGGAGGTATATATATATATATCATACAATTCATATTGTCGTTCCTTGGGTGCATAGCTGGCACTGTTCAATAATTAATGCATTTTTTCTTGGTTCATGTCGTACAGAAAGCATCTATGGGTAGCGATAAAAGGGATAGGAAAAAAATGTGGACAACTTGGTACAATCACAGCTTGGAGATATTGAAATTTCTTCCAGAGTAATACTGATGCGTCATGCACTTTAATAAACCCAGATGATGAGTTGGCAATAGTTTCCATAGAGGAACAACAACCAACTAATGGCAATTCAGAATCTGGTCAACAAGAAGAAAATATGGACACTATTGGGAAATGTAGTAGAAAACAAAAAAATGGCAGTTACGATCACCCAAGATCAATATGAAGATGCATAACGGGTTGGGATGATGATCGTTACCATCACCGAGTTGCAGTGGAAGATGAATGTTTTGGTGCAGATCATACCTGGAGTCTGTCGAACCATTGATGAATGATCCCTCGAACCGCCCATGAGCAGTCCCTCGAATTGAAGGCCAAAAACATGACCTCTCTACTTGATTGCAAGCGTGCAACCTTAATGATCTGGCAGCGCATCACCATCTAGAGCTAATCGTCACCACAGAATTAGAGGGAGGAGATTAGAACCACATTGGGCTTTTAATTTTGAGCACAAGAGGATTAGCCTAGATCTAATTAGTCAACTAGGACTAACTAGAACTAGAAGAACTAGAGGAGGCTCCAAAACTTGTATGATCAATACAGCAAAAACTTCTAGCTATTATATATAGGTTGGAGGAGGAGGAGGGGGGCATCCACCAAGGAGGGAAAGTCCCTCCTTGGGGTGCCGACCAAGGGGAAGGAGTAGGACCTCTCCCGTAGTCCAATTGGAGCCATGAAACTTGTTGTTTCAGGGTTATAACACATAAAAAAGTCAAAAATGCATGAACAACTCTGCAAGGTTGCAACATGTGCAATATTATAGGAATCACACATCATAGTATAACTAGAGGCATGTCGGGGGGACGAACCCCGGGCAGGCAACAGAACCCGGATCCTCTTCAAAAATAGTGAGGCCTGCATCGCCCCTCAAACCGGCATGCGCCCGGCCGGGTCGCTCGGCCCGGCAAGGCCCACAGCCTGGCCAAACTCTACGAGCCGGCAAGGTACGTCGACCCAGCCCCTAGCAACTGGCGCAAGACGGCCGAACCCGGCACGACCAAGGCTTCCCCAACAAGCCGACCCCACCCGTGGCGTGCGCTGCAATCCAACCACGAGTCAAGCTCCTGTCCCATCCAGGCCGTACGATGGGACGAGACCTCAGTCACCGATGACCAAGACAATAGTGTTTCCACCCATGCCTATGGTCAGCCGGAGCGTGGCAACAGTGCCCCTTACCTACCCGCTGACCTGGGCTGGCGTGGCAACAGTGCTCCCGCCCTCACCACTAACGACAGCAAGCGGCAACCTGGCGGAGA
Source organism: Triticum dicoccoides (assembly GCF_002162155.2). NCBI lineage: Eukaryota > Viridiplantae > Streptophyta > Magnoliopsida > Poales > Poaceae > Triticum > Triticum dicoccoides. The sequence continues at coordinate 741,745,423 of NC_041393.1, read as the reverse complement.
GCACTATACACGACACGACTCGCCCACGCCCTGACGATCGACAAGACGGCGCACAGTCCCCCTAGGCACGCGGTGATCGCACCTAGGGGAACCCGGCGAACCAGAAGCCCACAAGCGGGGCCCAGCCCGGTATCCCGGACACCGACAGTATGGACCCACCGACTCGGCGTATTACCATTGTAACCCTGGGTGGCTTGATCTATAAAACCCTCCAGGAACCCATGCCTACAGACAAAGAGAGGTGTGCGATACACGAGGTAGCCTGTGAGAAACCGACACAAAGGAAAAACAAGAAAGCATAGGACTAGCCACCAAAACCGCAACACCGGAGAGAAGGAGCAGCCCAAGCCTTGGCCAGCTTCCTTCCTCCTCATACAGCTCCAGGAGCAACATTGTACTATCGATCATCCAACTATACTCGGCAGGACTAGGGTTATTATCTCTCCGGAGAGCCCTGAACCTGGGTATGTCCGGCGTCCCACGCCCGCTCATGCCAACCTCACCTCTGGAGCCCACCAGCGCCCTCGAGCCTCCTCCTATCTTTAGCCATCCCTTGGCATCTGTCGTGCGCCCACCACGACAGTTGGCACTCACCTTGGGGCAGCTTGAGGAGCTGGCCGGGAGCATGCTTCAGACGGGGCCCTTGTCCTACACCAACGAGTCCGTCGCACTAGCGGACAACGTCGTTGGCGCGCTTGCCGCCTCCTTCGCAGCACTACACATCTCCGATGCGTTTGCGGCCGACGAGTACCCCAGCGAGGTGCTCAGCTACTCCGACTCTCCACTCTCCCTCGGCGGTGGCATTGCCATCGGGGCGATGGACGTCCATGTGGAGGTTTACATCACCGGCAACGGCGCCTCATCCTCGTCGAGCAAGATGAGGAAGGCCGCAGAAGCCGGGGCCGCTGCAGAATGGACCGAGCCGTCCGATCTGCTGCGCGCTGCGATGCAGAGCCTCTGCATCCCCATCGGCACCGACGTCGACGCCACCAACGTCACCGAAGCCCGATCTCAGCTCGAGGAAAGGCGCCAGCAGATGCTGGACTTGTCCGAGATGCTCGCCGCCACCAAGCGTCGCGTGGAGGCCGCTCAGATGGAGCACGACGCCGCCCACGGATTCGCGCCCGCCACGGCTGAGCCAAGCTGGGTCGCTGATGTGCGCACCCGGGGAGGATGAATCGGCCGGGCCCTCGGCGCCGTTCGAACCGTCTAAGAGACCCCAGTGAAGAACATGCGCGCTGCGGAGGCAGCCGCGGTCGGCCTCGACAAGCTTACGGGTGAGGAGCTAAAAGAGCGCATCGAGCGGATGCGCGAGCTCCTCCACGCCGCCACGCCCAGCAGGATCGCCTCCACCAGCTCGCCAAGCCGGCGGGGTCCGGCTCCGCCGGCCTTGGCGGACCCGGCGAACTTCTGCACACGGCTTGCTCGCCGCCCGGTGAGGCGCACTCCGGCCAAGCCCGGACTCGGCGCAACCCGGCCGCCATAGCTGCCGTCGTCCTGGGCAACGAGCCCGCAGTGGAGACTCAGCATAGACCCGGCCAGCATGGCCGACGTCCGGCTCCCACTGACCCGGCCCCTCGGGGCCTGGCCGCCAGTCGACTCGGCCCGCGCGCCATCGACGACGCCGACGCTCGTCACCACCTCGATCAGCTTGCCCGCTCCCTGGAGGTGGAGGAGAGCGGCGCTATCGGGCCGGTGTGTTTCGGCCCACGCATCCAGGAGGAGCTCTTCCCCAAAGGGTTCACGCTCCCCCGCGACACCCCCAAGGACAACGGGACCGTGAAGCCAGAAGACTAGCTCACCGACTACACCACGGCCATTGGCATCACCGATGCCAATCGTCGTCTCGCTGTGTGCTACGCATCGCTCATGCTCCAGGGGTCGGCCCGCACGTGGTTGAATAATCTGCCAATGGGCAGCATCAACGTGTGGGTCGACTTCGAGGAGGCCTTTGTCCGCAACTTCACGGGGACCTACAAGCGACCCGGTCGCCCTAGCCAGCTCACCATGTGCGTGCAGGGGCCGACGGAGACAGGTCGCGAGTACCTCGCACACTGGACCGAGCTCCGAAACAGCTGCGAGGGCGTCCATGAAGTCCAGGCGATCCAGTACTTCGTCAGTGGGTGCCGAGACGGCACGCTCCTCAAGCACAAGCTCTTCGCTCCGAGCCGGTCACCATGGCCGCGCTCATGGTGACAGCGGACAAGTACTCCAACGCCGACTCCGCCATGAAGATCCAGGTGGCGCTGGATGAAGCCGGCAAGGTGAAGCCGGTTCCTCCCCTGAAGCCGGCCGACGAAAGCAGCTGGTAGCAGCATCACAAGAACAACAAGCGCAAGGCCGACCAGCCGGCGCAGCACCACGACAACCGGCTCATCGCGGCCGCTGAGCCCGCGGCGGACCCAGCGGCGAAGTGCCGGCCCACCGGCAAGATGGCGTGGCAACCCGCCATGAGTTTCAAAAAGATGCTCGACGCCCCATGCAAGCACCATAGCGGTGCAAGACCCTCTATGCACATGCTTAGGCAGTGCGCCATCACCAAGCGCATCATGAGGGGAGACGTCCCGCCTCCTCTGGCTCCGGCTCCAGCTCCAGGCGCAGGACAACCGCCTCTGCCTCCACCACCGCCTCCCGCTGGCGGCGGGACGCGGAACGACGCCTACCCGGACCAGAGCGCGGCCTACATCGTCTTCACCAGCCTCGGCGGCGACAAGCGCAGCGAGGGCCTTCTTCGGCAGGAGGTGAACACTGTCGTCCCGGCCAAGCCGGATTTCATGCACTGGTCAGATCGCCTGATCACCTTGACCCGAGAGGATCACCCGGCAATCATGCTGAGTCTGGGTGGATATGCCCTCGTCATCAACCCCACCATCATCGCGCGACGCACATGCAAGCTCTCCCGAGTCCTCATCGACGGCGGTAATAGCATCAACATCCTCTACCGCGACACGATGACCAAGCTCGGCCTCAAGGCCGAGGACCTGGAGCCGACCCGGACAATCTTCCAGGGCATCATGCCTGGCCTCTCCTGCTCTCCCATTGGCCGGGTCTGGCTCGATGTCCTGTTCGGCGATAGCAGCCACTTCCGGCACGAACCGATATGGTTCGAGGTGGTGGACCTGTCCAGCGCGTACCACGCATTGCTGGGTCGGCCCGCGCTCGCCAAGTTCATGGCGGTTCCCCACTACGCGTATCTGAAGATGAAGATGTCGGGCCCCAAGGGCCTCATCACCGTCACCGACGACTACCGCAAGTCCCTGGAGTGCGCCCGAGACGGTGCCAAGTTGGTCGAGTCACTGGTCATTGTCGAGGAGCGGCGCTAGCTCGACCGGATCGTTGCCCTGGCATGCGAGGCCTCCGCGGCGTCGATACCGACCCCGGACCCGACCGACGAGGCCGCCTTCAAGCCCTCCAAGGAAACCAAGAAAGTGAAGCTCAACCCAGAAGACCCTAGCTGCAGCAAGTACGTTGTCATAGGCGCTCGCCTCGACAACAAATAGGAAGGCAAGCTCATCGACTTCCTCCGTGAGAATAGGGATATCTTTGCATGGACCCCCAAGGACATGCCGGGTATCCTGAGGAAGTACGCCGAGCACAAACTCCACGTCCGCAAGGATGCCGAGCCAGTCCGTCAACCCCTACGACGATTTTCCGAAGAGAAGAGAAGAACCATTGGTGAAGAGGTCGCCAAGCTTTTGGCGGCCGGCTTCATAATGGAAGTGTTTAACCCCGAGTGGCTGGCCAACCCAGTCCTCGTCCTGAAGAAGAACAAGACCCGGCGCATGTGTATTGACTACACCAGCCTTAACAAGGCCTGTCCCAAGGATCCGTTCTCTCTCCCACGGATCGACCAAGTCATCGACTCGACCGCCGGGTGCGAGCTCCTGTCCTTCCTGGACGCTTACTACGGCTACCACCAGATCAAGCTAGACCCGGCCGATGCCCTGAAGACATCCTTCATCACGCCCTTTGGGGCGTATTGCAACATCACCATGTCATTCGGCTTGAAGAATGCCGGCGCCACCTTCCAACGCTACATGCAGAAATGTCTGCTGCTGCAACTCGGCCGCAACATCCACGTGTACGTGGATGACATCATGGTGAAGACCAAGCAGCACCTCACGCTCCTCGACGATTTGAAGGAAACATTCGTCAACCTCCGCGAATACAAGGTCAAGCTTAACCCGAAAAAATGCGTCTTCGATGTCCCGGCCGGAAAGCTACTCGACTTCCTCGTCTCGGAACACGGCATTGAGGTGAACCTGGAGAAGATCAAGGCCTCGGTCAGCCGGTTTCTAAGCTGGCTAGGCGAGAGGGCGCTACCCCTGTACCAGCTGATGAAGAGGACAAGCCCGTTTGAATGGAACGACAAGGCAGACGAGGCCTTCCAAGACCTCAAGTGCATGCTCTCCACCGCACCAGTATTAACCGTGCCGACCGACAAGGAGCCGCTATTGCTCTACATAGCCACAACCTCGCGGGCGGTCAGCACGGTGCTGGTGGTCGAGCGACCAGAGAAGGGAAAGATCCAAGCTGTCCAGCGCCCTATCTACTACATGAGCGAAGTGCTCTCCATCTCCAAGCAGAACTACCCGCACTACCAGAAGATATGTTACGGTGTGTACCTCACCGCCAAGAAGCTGAAGCAGTACTTCCAAGAGCACGTCATCACCGTCATCAGCACGGCGCCTATCGGAGAAATCATCGGGTGCCGGGACGCCTCTGGCCGGGTCGCCAAGTGGGCGATCCAGCTAGCCGGCCACACCATCCTCTATGAGCCCCGCACCACGATCAAGTCTCAAGCCCTGGCCGACTTCCTTGTCGACTGGACCGAGACCCAGTTCCGTCCGCCGCCTCCTGACTCGATGCACTAGCGCATGCACTTCGACGGGTCCAAGATGCGACTCGGCTTGGGGGCCGGCATCGTACTGTCATCCCCGAAGGGCGACTGGCTCCGCTACGCGCTCCAGATCCACTTCACGGCCCCCAACAACGTCGCCAAATATGAAGCCCTTGTGCACGGCCTCCGGCTTGCCAAGGAACTGTGACACCCCAAAATTTTAACCTTGTTTTATTAATTAAAATTTTGCCAGGAAACTTAAACTTTATTTTCTGGATTTCCTTTTGATTTCAGAACCATTCTTTTCTTTATTATTATGGAGTTTTTACCCCAAGTGAAAACTTTTCAATCATTATTGGACTTATTTACCCTCTCAAATAAAACAATTCTTTTATCAGTGGGATTATTTATATAATTATTTTTCCCTGAGCTTTATTTCTCTAAATTGTTTTTTCATAAGTTTTAGGGTTCCATTTGCACTGCACCCCTTTGATAAATTTATTTAAAAATCCCACCAAAATTTCGGGATGACATATGATGTCCCTAAATAACTTTTATGCAAAAATATCCTTTGGTCATTTGGAGATTTTTAGCTTTACCCCTAGTTTTCAAATCTGGTCAAATTTCACTTTTGTACTACAACCTATTTAGATATTCCTTTAAAACTTCCACCAAAATTAGGGGATGTCAGTAGGAGTATATTATTCATCTTTATGCAAAAACCCACTGGTGTTCTTTGGAAAATTTGAGTAAATCATCCTCATTTTCATTCTGGTCCAACTTGATGATTTGTACTGCAACCATATTTTAACTTTCTCCTTTACCCATGATTCTTTTTCCTGCTTATAGACCACCCTGCAAAATCCTTAAGTCCAGGAGAGTGGACCCATTGGAGGATTTTAAGTGCATGCAATCATGCCTTTTTCTTTCTGTCCACAACTGAAGATTTGCAAAACTTGCACTAGCAAGTTTCTGGTTTTGCCCAAATGACCTTGCCATCACCAACTTCATCTAAAGAGACTAGGATCTAGAGATTTTGGCCACCCCAAGAGTTACCTAGATGCCCATGGCATTTTCTCAAACACCCTATGAGCATGGCCAGTTTGGGCATGAACTTTTAGTTTGCACTGTGAGCTTGATCCACTGAACCAGCAACCTTGTCCACTGAGCTCCCTGATGCCTCTAGCCTGGACCTGCTAATCCCCAGCTCCACTCAAGTCTCCTAGCTTGCCCTGGCATTTTGCCGAATAGTTGGCGTGCATGCTCTGGGCGCGGCCAGAGCGCGCGTTTTGCACGTGCGTGCACCCGAGCCACCGCGTTCGCTCGCCCCGCGCCCCTGGCCTTTGCTCGCCTGCAGAGCCACACCCTGACCTCATCCACTCACCAGAACACGCCAGCTCGTCCCTGGGGCCGCACAACGCCGCCGTCAGGTCGGCCACGGCGGCTAGCGGCCGGCCACAGTAGGCTCCTGCCCCGGACGGCGCCGCCTGAGCCACACCAGCGCGCCAGCTCGCTCATGGAACAGCTCGAGCTCATTCACGAGCTCGTCTGCTAGTGCCCGTTGCCGCCACGATGCCCTGCAAGCTACAACGAGGTGGTTCGCCGAGCTTATCTCCGGCCGCCACGAAACCGACCTCGTTGTGCTATAAAAGGAGACCCCCAGGCTCATCCGAGCACTCAGGTGACCTCAGCCCACCCCCATAGCACCCCCACAGCCAGTAATCGTCGGGGGAAAGCCGTCTTCCCCGACTTCGGCCGGTTCGGCCACCGCCACACCACAGCGCCATGCTTCGCAACCAGGGCCTTCCCCGCCCATCCAGCGCCACCATTCTACTCCTCTCGACCCTGCGGAGCCGCCCAGCCTCCCAAACACGGTTGGGAACCACCGTAGCCCGAGCCCCTAAATACACCAGAAGCTACCTCCGCCACGGAGCTCGCCACCGGTGACTCCCTTTGTCCCCACCTACCGAACGACCACCGGGAGGACCGCCCTGGACTGGCGGATCTATCCCTACCCTTGGATGCCCTCGAGGAGCCGTCGTTCGCCGGTAAATATCACCGGAGCTCCGCCTCCGTTCGGCCAAAGGAGAGGGAAGGCGGGGGATGACTGGTTAAACCTGACCAATGGGCCCCCTGGACCCACTGTCAGCGACCCCAAGCCTGTCCACGCTGGCTAAGTGGAAACGTAAACCCAGAGTACGCCTTCGACGTGTTCAGTTTTCGAAACGTTTTTCTTTTTTTCTATTTTATTTTAAAAACAGAATTTGACCAAGACTTTGACTGGCTATAACCTTTTAAATATAACTCCAAATGAATTGATTCTTTTTCCTACCTCTCTCAAATTTTGTCTAGTTTATTTTCATATTTATTTGAAAAAAATTCAGACAACTTTTTTGTACTATTTTGAAACTATGTGTTAATTTTAATATTTTCAAAAATAGGATTTTGTTGGAGAGAGAAGAAGACTTTCAAAAGTTTTGGAATGCACCCTACCTCTCCACAATTGGAAGGCAACCATTCTGAACCCTGGCATAATACTTTTGTGTGTTGGTTGACACGATTATAACAGTACCTTAATACGGTAACTCGTTATTTTATGTGGTGATATGATCATTTGCATGAATGCATATTGGAGATTTCCTTGCTGTTGGAAATGGATATACTTGTGATGGTAATCGTCCTCATATGCCTTGCATGCATGCCGGAAAGAAATCCAGGAAAGCCTCTGCCTTGGGTAGGCGTGAGCTTGTCTCCGATCTTCGTCGGGACGGTTATGCCCGGTATTGGCATAGTAAGGTATAATGAGTGGTGATTCTGTTGGTTGAAATATATTTGTTATACATATCATGCAGGGAATTTTTTTAAAACCTCCTGAGTCGACCGTAGATCGAGTCTTGTTCCAGTAACCCCCATACTTGTTTTCGTACTACCACTTGTCCCTGCCGCAGGTAGGGTACGGTTCAGTAAGTTGTGAACCCCTTCCTAGCACACACCGTATAGAGAGGCCATGGTGGAAGATACCGACTGCAGCCGGTAGGCAGGCCACCTGGTCCGGGGGCATGGGTGTTTCCGATTGGGACCGAGACGGGGGCAACCCTTAGAGCGCATGATATAAATTTGATCCCATGCTATTCGAGGTTGTAGCCTCCCCAGTTAGAGTTTTGCTTGACAGGTGTCGTGGGTGATTCCAGACACCGGTAAGTTAAGCTGGTGTGTGCAGGTCAGGTGTGTTTTTCAAATAAAAGACCATAGACGGAATTAGTCCCGATGGACTAAAGGAATCCGGTACTCGTGGGTAAGGAGTACACCCTCTGCAGAGATTATATCTGTTCGAATAGCCGTGACCATGGTCAAGGACTACAGTCTGGGTTGGGTCAAGTGTCGGTCTTAGTGTCGGTCTTCGGAGGAGAAACTACTAAACCAGAACATGGATCATGATGTGTGACTTATGATGATTATGATTATTATTATTATGGACTAACCCCTTTATATTATTTGAAGTATTGAGTATCCCTGGGACGGTTCTACCTCCTGGATATTTACTGTGATTGTTTTCTTATAAGCCCTTTATGTGTTGTCGCTGAGACGCCCGACTGTGGCATGCTTGTTATTTCTATTGTTTATAAGCCCTTTATGCGGTGTCGCTCAGACGCCCGACTGAGGCATGCCCATTATTTACTATCCTTTCGAGGCGTCGCTTCAGACATCCGATCGATGCATTTTATTACTACTTTGTTATTGCATATCCATGTTGTATATAAATAACCTGCTTGCATGCATCAGGGATTTTATTTTATGACTGACGTTGTGATCATAGAATATTTCAGATCATGATTATCGTCTGTTATATTATACCCATGTTCATAATGTTTGCGAGTACATTCAAAGTACTCACTGGCTTGTCCCTGGCTATTGTCTTGGCCAGATTTCTTGCATGGAGAGGACTGTTGCGATGACAGCCGCGGAGCCTAAGCAACGGTGATAGCAGCCTCGCGAAGATAGGAGTTAACCTGGTCAGCTCTTCCTGTGGGAAATGGAGTCCCATAGACGCTGATGATCCACAAACCGCTTCCGCCATCAACCACTAGAAACCATTTGTTGTACTCATAGGCCAGAATGGTCTTGTACTACATATTTTGTATTTTGCTTGGAATTTCTGTATCAAGTTGGTGCCTCATCAGCTAACAGTAATCCTGGGGCTGGTGAGCACAAGGGCCATTTTCTGGAAATTAATATCCCAAAAATCCGGTCCTGACAGGAACTCGGTATCCGGCGCATTTTGTGCTACGGCGACTCGGACCTGGTGGTGCAGCAGTGCTCCGGCGAATGGGACGCCCGCGACTCCAACATGGCAAGCTACCGCTTCCTCGGCCAGAAGCTGTCCGGATCCTTCGAGGGCTTCGAGTTCCTCCACGTCCCGCGTGCGGAGAACAAAGCAGCTGACACGCTCGCCAAGATTGCCTCGTCACTAGAAGCCATCCCGTCCGGCGTCTCCCTCGAGCACCTGCGCAAGCCGTCCGTCAAGCCATCACCGGACTCCGAGTCCATTCATGTTCCAGACAACCCGGCCGCACATCAAGCCGGCCCAGGGACTGCTGAACCCGGCCCGGGGGCTGCTCAGCTCAACCCGGCCACCATCATCCCAGACCCGGTCATCGCTATCCTCGACCCGGGGGTTGCTCAACCCGGCTCGGGGGCTGCCGACTCGGAACCCACCCTGGTGGCCATCTTCGCCGTGGTTACTGCTCCATGTTGGGCCCTCCCAATATCAGAATTCTTGGGGAATGGGGTTCTCCCCATGGACGAGACCGAGGCTCGGCAAGTGCAACGTCGGGTGTCCGCCTACAGCATCATCAACAACGAGCTCGTCAAGCGCAGCTCCACCGGCATGTTCTAGCGCTGCGTCGAGTAGGAATGGGGCATCGACATCCTCCTCGACATACATTAGGGCGAGTGCGGGCACCACGCCGCATCGTGATCCCTGGTGGCCAAGGCGTTCCGCCACGGTTTCTACTGGCCCACGGCCCTCGAAGACGTCGAGTCGCTCGTTCTCAAGTGTGAAGGGTGCCTGCACTTCAGTAAACGCAGCCACTAGCCGGTGTCAGCACTCCACACCATACCGATCGTCTGGCCCTTCGCGGTCTGGGGACTCGACATGGTGGGACCCTTCAAAACCGCTCGAGGCGGCATGACGCACCTGCTGGTGGCAGTGGACAAATTCACCAAGTGGATCGAGGCAAGACCAATCAAGAAACTGGATGGGCCAACAACCGTCCGGTTCATCAAGGACATAGCGATGCGCTACGGCATGCCGAACAGCATCATCACCGACAATGGCACCAACTACGCCAAGGGCGCGCTCGAGCAATACTGCTCTGTCTCTGGCATCCGGCTTGACCTGGCCTCCGTTGCGCATCCACAGTCCAACGGGCAGGTCGAGCGGGCCAAAGGACTCATCTTGTCCAGCATCAAGCCGCGACTTGTCGAGCCACTCATCCGCTCACCCGGCAGCTGGCTCGACGAGTTGTCAGCCATTCTCTCGAGTCTTCGCACCACGCCGAATCGGTCGACCGGGTTCACCCTGTTCTTCCTCGTCTATGGAGCCGAGGCCATCATCCGACCGACGTCAAGTTCGACTCACCGCGCTCGTGATGTACACCGAAGCCGAAGCCAGAGAAGCCCGCGAAGATGGCGTCGACCTGCTCAAAGAAGCACGCCTCCTGGCGCTCAGTCGCTCAGCCATCTACCAGCAAGGTCTGAGGCACTACCACAGCAAGAAGATCAAGCCCCTCACGTTCGGCGAGGGCGACCTCGTCCTCCGACTCGTCCAAGAGTAGGCAGGCCAGCACAAGCTGTCCCCTCATTGGGAGGGCCCATTCATCGTGAGCAGGGCCTTGCGCGATCGCAACGCCTACTACCTCATCGACGATGTCTTTCTCATGCGGGCGGCTCGGTGCCGCACCATGCGAGGACCCGGCTCCGCCCGTGTCGCCGCCTCCCCCGCCCAACGCCACTACACCAACAGCTGGCGTCAGCATCGCCCACGCCATGCCATGATCAGCAATTCAAGACACATGAAGAAAAGAGAAAACACGGAACTTACCCGCGCGACGCCCAGCACCGGCGTCGGACTCGGCCACCTCCTCCTCGCCAGGAGCCGCGGGCTCCTCTGGCGCCACCGGCGCCACCTGCGACGGAGCCCGGGCGTAAGGATGCCGAATCGCGTTCAGAAGTATCACCCGCGTCGCGTCGGGATGAATGACAAGGTGCGTCGCGGCAAAGTAAGAAGACCAAACACTCACCTGCGGTGCCGGGTTCGACTCGCTGTTCGGCGCCTTGCCGAACCGCCAGTCCTCTCCAAGGTTGGCCTTGGAGATGTTGTTCATGCCGCGTGCAATCTACTCCGCGGACAGCCACGTCGACCTCATACAGTTGGGGTCCTGAAGGCCGATCAATTCGCCGATGAGGCAGGAGCGCCTCTCAAGCGGAAGGACCCGACACATGATCAACGCGGCAAGGAGGTCGGTACCGATGAGCCCCTCCTACGTCCTCATCATCGTCACCCGCTCACAGAGGTTGACGATCTCCTGCGACGGGTGCCGGAGCGAGTAGCCCCAGTTCGTCTTCGCCCGCGGCGGCACGATGGCGAAGGGCGGAAGGTCGATGTAGTCCGCGCCAAGGTTGCGGACGTAGAAGAAGGAGTTCTGCCACTTCTTGGCAGAATCCTCCAGCGGGATCTTGGGGAAATCCTCCCCAGGCCGCTTCGAGATGACGGCGGCGCCGCAGTCGGCGAACTCCCCGGCCGACAGGTCCTGCTACTTCAAGGAGAAGAAGAGCGCCCAGAGGTCGATCGTGGGCTGGACCCCCAGGTACCCCTCGCAGAGGGTGATGAAGCCGGAGAGCTGGACGATGGTGCCGGCGCCCAGATGATGCCGTTGGAGCTCGAAGAACTCCAGGAACACGCGGAAGAAGTTTCTCGCCAGTAGCCCAAACCCGCGCTCGAAGTGCATGAGCAAGACCACACACTCTTGCTCCTCAGGCCGAGGCCTCTGCTCGCCGTGCGGCAGGCGAACGTCGACGTCCGTCTCCCGTGGCAGGCGCCGTGACGCCCGGAGACGGGTGATGTCCTCGGTGGTGACGTTCGAGCCCATCCAGGAGCCGGACGGGAGCGCCATGGACGGAGGAAGGAAGAAGAAGATGGACGAAGGAGGAAGTTCTGCTTGGAACAGCGGGCGCCGTAGTGCGTCGGCTGCAAAAAGTGGAGCGAGAGCAAAGGGACAGGAGGGCGCAAGCGAGAATAATATCCGCCGCCCCCCGATTTATAACCCTTGGTTCAAACGTGGGGAAGTGGGATCGTCTGCACGCGCCCGTTCCACTACCCCGCCATAAGTGCGCACGTACACGCGCAGTAACTGCTCGGGGAAGTGCAACCGCCCCCCAGACACCGCAATAAATCCACGCGCGTGGGCCAAGGGCGCGTGGCGGTGGGCCCCAGCCCGTCACCCAGTCCCGTCACGCGCGTGGCCTGTCAGGCCCCTCCGGCTTCCGGCCGCCACGTGGCGCCCGCGCAAAGCCCGAGGGATTGCCCCAAGATTCGATGGAATCCTTGGTTCCCGCCATGGTCGGGATGCCGCGATCCGGTTTCCAATAAAACCGACACACAGTGGGTGTTGCCTGACCCATTGCTCGTATAATCCACCTTGCTCAAGGGGGAAACTGCGAAGGCCCACTCATCCGAAGACGGCGGACCTTCACAGCTTCGGGGACTACTGTCGGGGGGACGAACCCCAGGAAGGCAATGGAACCCGGATCCTCTTCAAAAATAGTAGGGCCCGCATCGCCCCTCAAACCGGCATGCGCCCGGCCGGGTCGCTCGACCCGGCAAGGCCCGCAGCCCGGCCAAACTCTCCCACTCGGCAAGGTACGTCGACCCGGCCTCAGCAACTGGCGCAAGACGGCCGAACCCGGCACGACCAAGGCTTCCCCAACAAACTGACCCCACCCATGGCGTGTGCCGCAATCCAGCCACGGGTCAAGCTCCCATCCCATTCAGGCCGTACGATGGGACACTACTAGGGAAAACCTTATACACAGAATCTTAGCAGCAGCACGGCACAAAATGAAGCGCTACTGCTAATTAGCAGTAGCGCGGGTTTTTAACCCTTGCTACTACTAAGTTGATAGTAGTAGCGCGGGGTTTTAACCCTCGCTACTACTAAGCGGTCTCTACCATGCCCCCCGACACATGCCATAGTAGTAGCGAGGGGTATAAACCCGCGCTACTACTAAGTTGATAGTAGTAGCGCGGTTTTATACCCCTCGCTACTACTAAGTACGAGGTAGGTGAAGTCGCCATATCCTCGGCCGAATCCCCATCTTCTCCCCCAAATCCCTCCTCTCGTCCACCACTCTCTCCTCTCACTTTCCATACGCTCTCACATGGACCTCTTGCCCATGCACCCATCCTCCTCCATGGCGCCGAAAGAGGCCGCCGCCTCGCGCCACCGACGTCTAGGAGCTCGCCGGTCTTCCACCGACGTCTAGGAGGCCGCCGCCCCGCGCCACCACACAGGAGCACCTCGCCACCGGTGACTAGCTCCGCTGCTCCCTACATCACCTTCCTCTCTCCCTTGGTTTTCCTTTTCTCTCTCTCCCTCTGGTTTGACTCACCCTCCCATGTCCATGCCCGTGCAGGTCATCGCCATGGATGACCCGGAGCTATCTGGCATGGTCGGGAAGAGGAGCCCCACGCCGCGGCCTGGCTCTGCCATAGAAATGGGCCCTCTCCAACAACCACTGCTGGATCTGGTCTTCCGCTGTCCGTTCATGCCTCCGGCGACGCCAATCATCGCTAGATCTTACCACTCATGTCGTTGACAGCACGCATGGGATCGAGAATTTTTTTTTGTTTTTGAAAGTAATAGCAGTAGCGCGGGGTATAAGTCCCGCTACAGCTAATTAGCAGTAGCGCTGTTTGCAACGCACGCTACAGCTAACCATGTATAGCAGTAGCGTGTGTCAACACGCGCTACTGCTACAAGATAGCTGTGGCGCCATATCAGTAGCGCGGGCACCCGCGCTACTGATACACCCAAAACCCGCTCTCACCGCTGATGACAGCAAGCGGCAACCTGACGGAGAGCACTGTACAAGACTCGACTCGACCACACCCTGATGATCGACAAGACGGCGCATAGTCCCCCTAGGCACGCGGGGCCTGCACCTAGGGGAACCCGGTGAACGAAAAGCCCACAAGCGGGACCCAGCCCGGTATCTCAGACACCGACAATACGGACCCACCGACTCGGCGTATTAGCATTGTAACCCTGGGTGGGTTGATCTATAAAACCCCCAGGAACCCACGCCTATAGAGAGAGAGAGAGAGAGAGGTGTGGGATACATGAGGTAGCATGTGAGAAACAGACACAAAGGAAAAACAAGCAAGCATAGGAGTAGCCACCAAAATCGCAACACCGGAGAGAAGGAGCAGCCCAAGCCTTGGTCAGCTTCCTTCCTCCTCATACAGCTCCAGGAGCAACATTGTACTATCGATCATCCAACTACACTCGGCAAGACTAGGGGTATTACCTCTCCGGAGAGCCCCGAACCTGGGTATGTCCGGCGTCCAACGCCCGCTCATGCCAACCTCGCCTCTGGAGCCCACCAGCGCCCTCGAGCCTCCTCCTCTCTTTAGCCATCCCTTGGCATCTGCCGTGCGCCCACCACGACAAGGCACGACTACAATAATGTATGGTGCACGACACTACTTATTTCAAACTCTTGTAAGTTGCCTACCCGAACAATACCCACAAACAAAGCCACGGGAGCGCCCCGGGGGGGCGCCGAGCTGACACATGTGGCCCCCTCATGGCTTCGTTTGCCCTAATTCTAGGCCTATAAATTAACATATATGAAACCCTCAGAGTGATACCCGAAACAATTCTTCCGCCGTTGCAAGACTCTGTTCTTCCACGATCCCATCAGGAGCTCTTTTCCAGAGCTCTGCTAGAGGGGGAAAACTATTGGGGAGGCTATCTTCATCAAACTTGTTGCCTTCATGATGATGTGTGAGTAGTTCCTATAGGAACTACGAGTACATAGCAGTAGCTAGATTGATTTCTCTCTCTGACCCTCCTCTCTCTCTCTCTCCCCTTTGATCTTCAGTACAATAATGTTCTCTAAGATCCATTCAATGTGTTCTTTTGCGGTGTGTATGTTAGGATCCAATGAATTTTGGTTTTATGATCAAATTACTGATTGAACTAATATGAATCTCTTGAATCCTTTCTTATGTGTAATTTTATAGCTATGTATGATTTCCAATCTACAAGTTGTTTCTAGCCAATTGGATGAGTAGATTCTTAGAGGGAGTGTTGCATAGTAGTGGGTTCAACCTTGCGGTGATCTAACCCAGTGAAAGAAATGGTCAAGGCATTTATTGTGATGTTGCTACTAAGGACAAAACGACAAGGTTCAGTCATATTAATTGCTTCTATTCTATCTATATTATGTCATAATGCTTATTGTGTTACTTTGTTTGTATGAACTTAATAATTTGAGATGCATTGCTGGATAACGGTCTTGCGGTGGACTAATAGTTGTAGATGTCAGTAAGTTAAACGTTCAACTTATCACGGATGTAATGCTTATATAATGATTATGCTATGAATGATTGTCTTTACTATGCAAAGTTCTATCAATTACCTAACATTAATTTGCTTACCCACTGTTGCTATGCTCTCGGGAGAGATGTCACTAGTGAACCTATGGTCTCCAGGTCTATTTTTGTCAATACTAAAGTGTCCAATATTTCTTCCTTTATTTGTTCTTCACTTTCTACCACTTTGCATATCGCTATCTACTTTTAATCTTGTAACTGGCAAGAACAAGGGGAATGACGACCCCCTTTCCCTCGTTAGGTGCAAGCAATTATTTTGTTTGTGTGTAGGTGCTGCTATTTTTTTACGTGCGGCATCCTATTGGTCGGATAAACCTTGGTTCTTAACTAAATGAAATACTTCCTACTGCTATGCTACATCACCCTTCCTCTTCAGGGAATCCAACAAATTTATCGCGAGTAGCAGATTTCCGCAAAGATGAAGGATGATGTAGATAGTAGCATAGCTTTCCCTCAGTTAAGAAGCAAGGATTATTAAACTGGTAGGAGTTCAAACTAACAAGATAAGGAACACTGCACACAAACAAAATAAAATACTTGCACCCAATGTGGCAAGGTGTTGTCAAGCCCCTTGTCTTGCTAGTTACAAGATTGAATCAAATATAGATAGATAGTAGTGGTATAGTGAAACAGTAAATAAAGGATAAAAATTTCTGTAGAAGAAACTATTGATGGAGAATGGACCGAGGAGCGGGGGGGCACAGGTTCACTTGTGGTAACTCTCTCGAAAACAGGTGAATGGCATGGTAAACAAATTAGAATTGGGCAATTGAAAAGATTACAATATTTATGACTATGATCATCCATGGCATAATCTCATATAGGCATTACGTCTGTGATAAGTAGACCATTAATTCAACTACATCTACCACTAATAATCCACTCCAAAACCACTTTTCAGCATTCATCAAAAGGTATTAAGTTTGCGAGAAACATAGGAGCACAAGAACAAGATGACATAATGTGGACAGGAAGAAGTAAATCAATATGACAAAACTCAGTTGTTTTACTTTTAGTGGCAACAACAAAATACGTGTCTTGGCCCTTATTTTCAATGGGTTTGAGCACCGCAAATTGAACCCGCTACAAAGCACTCTCCCGCTGAAGATAAATCAATCGAACTTGGACAGAGAATGTAGATAGATCGGAGAGAAATATAAAGCTATTTAATTATGAAACAACAAAACCCGAACAGATTCAAGATTTCAATGAACAATTTATCATAAAGTGACAATTCATCATGTCCCAAGAAACACACCACTGACTACATCGAATTTTAATCAAGAACAAGAACATGGTATTGAAGATCCGAGAGAGAGAGAGAGAGAGAGAGAGAGAGAGAGATAGATAGATAGATAGATAGATAGATAGATAGATAGATAGAGAGAGAGAGAGAGAGAACCATATAGCTACTATACTATGGACCCGTAGGTCCTACAGGAACTACAACGTACATGGCTTCCCCATCCAGCAGGGCTCCCGGTGGGATCTTTTTGGAACAGAGGCTTGCGGCGATGATGAAATTCTTATACAGGAATGACAGATGGTTTCAGTATTTATAGGGATTTATGGCGGTGGAAGTAGGTCAAGGTGGTAACTATGGGGCCCACATGGACGAAGGGGGCAGCGCCACCTATTCCTGAGGGACCTTCATGGCTCGTCTCGATTTCTACCGAAGCTTCAAGTGTTTCTTGTTGCCCCAAAAAAATCATGTTAAATCAGACATATTTTAACCTCCATAGATATTGATTTCTTGCGAAACAAAAAACAAGAAGAAAAGAGGAACTGGCATTGGGCACTTAGATTAGTCCATAAAAATAATATAGATTTATATAAAAGTATATAAAAATAATAATAAAATTGCATTAAACAATCAAAACTAATAGATATGTTTGAGATGTATCAGCATCCCCAAGCTTAACTCTTGCTCGTCCCCGAGTAGGTAAATGATAAACAAAGATACATTTTTATGTTCAATCCTAACTAACATGATCTTGATCAAATGATGTAACAATTGTGTGAACTTAGGACAAAAGCAATTCCAAGCAATAAACTTATGATTGATAAGAAACAAGTAACATCTAAATGTGTAAACAAAATTACTATTGCTTTTCATGGATGAATGCTTTCATGTAATACCAATTAATACTCATGATGTCATATACATGCCCCCAATCACTCAAGGCTTTATGATATTCAAACATATTCCCATCATACAACCTAGAGCTTTAGTAAAGTAACTGAATCTGTGACGAGCCCTGTCCAACTACGTAGCACTTCGCTTAATGCTCAATTCACAAGCCTTGATCTTAGCACTTCGGTTGGCAAAGAGAATGATGATGGGGGTTTCATGAGAAGACAACAAGGTATAAGAAAGTGTCACGTCAATGTAGCTTGATCATTAGGCAATGGAGAGGCCTTACAATCGATATCAATGTGAGTGTTGAGATTGCGATGCAACGGATGCACTTCAGCTATAACCGTATGAAAGCTCTCCTAGAGCAACTAAATGGGTGTGAATCCCATTTTCTTGCTCATGAAGACCTCGAGCATTTTATGAAGCGCATCATTGGAATATACAAGGCAAGTTCTATAATGTAAAAATCCTATTAGCATACGAAATGAATAATATTAAAACTCTTTATATGAATACATTGTGCTACTTTGAATAGGATAGTAGTGTGCCTCCTCTCTCTTTTCTCTCATTTTTGATGGGCTCTTTTTGGCATGTCTCCCTTTTTTTTCTTTTTTATCTGACAGGTAGGGATACACTCTAGAATGCATCATACTTTTATTTATGTACAACTCGTGATATGAAATACAGTGCCTTCATATATATAGGAATGCCTCTAGCAGTATACTAGGATGTGTAATGATCTATAGTAACATGTCTAATAATGATGAACGGTGGTTTTGCCACAAATATCATGTTAGGTCTATATGATCATGCAAAGTAAAATGACAATTAATGCTCAAGTCATATAATGAATGGTAAATGGAAGTTTCAAGGCAATATATCTCAGAATAGCTACGGAAATTCCATAATAGGTAGGTATGGTGGCTATTTTGAGAAACATATAATGTGGTTTACATGTGAGAGAGAGTATCATCTCACGGGGTTTGGATGCACAGGCGAAGTATGTATGAGCCATATCTCAAGGTGAGAGTGGGCAATGCACGGTACCCGAAGAGGCTAGCAGAATAAGGACATGTGTAAGTTCTTTAAAGACTACATCTCATAAACCAAAACATCTCACTAATACTTCATAGTCTACACCAGGTAACCACAAGACCGACTACTCCAAGGTGTGAGTTTGACGAACAGAACTCCGCTAGGCTTCCCGACTCATTCTACAAAGGTGTTACTCGTAATGTTCTTCAATTTAGACCCCTCACAATCAGTTTCACTTAAATGACCACAAGTATTGACATGTATGACCTTATGTGGCACCCCATTTGAGTACAACGATACCACTATATTCTGACGGTTGCCGTAGACGCTAGCCCAGGAAATAAATCTGGCGTATGCTTTTGCAATGCATGGGTAACATGATACAAACCATTCGGCAAAAGAGTGCTTTATTAACTAACAACGACTATACAACGTAAACATACAAGGCTCCGAGGTTCAACAATGCGTCGAGTCCAGAGTGATACTGGGTGGTCATCTAGCACTATCTCCAGAGATGGCGGTAGTAGAAACTCTATCTATGGCAGCACAGACCATATCGCGACTCCATTCCGTAGGGATCTGACAAGGTCACCCTTTTTGCGTGAGACTGCTTCGACTCCTTACTAGTGAAGACATATCCGTCCTTATACCTGGACACATTAAAAGCTAATTGAGTACTTTGAATGTACTCACAAGCAAATCATCCAAGCAAACTTTCCAAGGCATTCAAGCATGCATCAACAAACTTATCCAAACTAACATCAAAACATAGCCTCAACTTCTAGTAAGGTAAATAGCATGGCATAAACATCTATCAAGACTAACAACGGTAATAAAAGAGTATGAAGTCTACTAACATAAACAACTAATCATAACTAAAGATATTCCTCCAATAATATGACCATATCTAGCCCTAAAGTCATTCCTCAAATATGATCATTACAAAGCTAGAAACATCCCTCCAAATCATATATATCTAATACTAAAGTATGTCCACCAAAGCTATCACAACTAGTGCTAAAGCGTGTACACCAAAGGTATCACAACTAGTACTAAAGTCTGTCCACAAAAGATAGCATAACTAATACTGAAGTCCATCCACCAAAGCTATCATGACTAGTACTAAAGTATGTCCACCAAAGATAGCATAACTAATTCTAAAGTCTGTCCACCAAAGCTTCACAACTAGTACTAAAGTATGCCCACCAAAGATATCATAACTAATACTAAAGTCTATCAACCAAAGGTATCACAAACTAGACCAGGTAAACAACTGAAGTAAACTATAGCATGAAAACATATAAAGCATAACAACAAGTAAACTGAATAAAAAAACTATCACAATCCTCACAGCCATCCACGGGCTAAACCACAAACCCCTAGCATATCCCCGTGCCCAAGATGCTTGTACCAATCTTCATCCTATACTAGTCCAAAGTTGGTGAGTGTTAATGTGTTATGTTGATAACTTCGACTTGAAAAAACCAATGTGTGAGGCTAAATATGAACTATGTCCAATACTGAGGACGCGCCTATTCGAATAGATTTAAGACTCTGCAGAGTTTGTACAATTTACCGACACCATGGATAATGCGTCCAACAAATTCGGTTTGCAACATGGTCGTCCTACCGTATCACAGACATCCCCGTAGGTACTCCCAGAAAAGGGAATATGGGTCCCTACCACTCAGTGGCACAACTAATCCACGACGGGATTTAATAGTTAATTCTACTATAGCCTTTTCCAATCCAGGCCCTCGAGGTTTGGATTTGCAATCCTTGTTCCATGGATACTAGCCATCCAACCTTCCCTACTGTGATATGCGTAAATGACATAACTGTATCCCCATGATAGGCATTCCCATGCATGCAAATGTGGTCGCACAGGTTGGTTCGATTCGGTGGCACAATGACTCAATCTAGCTGATGGAGGAGTTTGTTATTATAATTTCCAATTTATTACCGTAATTGTGTTCTACCTGCACTATTAGTATAGCACAATAATAATAATAGGCAATAGTATAACAACCTAACTCCGGCGAGCGCAAAGGAGGAATACATACCGTGATGCCTCACAGAACACTCTAGGCCACTGCACGGCGGTTTTCGTGGAAACGCGACGACGCCGAGGCATAGGTGCATCGAAATCATCGAATTATATCAACATTAGATCTTGTTTCAAAGTTCTCGCCGCGACAAATTTTTTGTGTGAAAACTAATTTTGAATTGGACCGATGGTTTTAGCTACAAAACATTTTGAATTTATGAAATGAGAGAATTTAGGATGACATCAGCTGTTTTGTGCTCAAATGCATGCATACATGGGCATGTGGAGAAGAGT
The DNA here is from genome assembly GCF_002162155.2 of Triticum dicoccoides. Taxonomy (NCBI): domain Eukaryota; kingdom Viridiplantae; phylum Streptophyta; class Magnoliopsida; order Poales; family Poaceae; genus Triticum; species Triticum dicoccoides. The sequence continues at coordinate 741,724,392 of NC_041393.1, read as the reverse complement.
GCGGGAACTATTTATGCGAGTGATAACTTTGATGAAAATAAGATGATAACTTACATACCACAGGCGTGGTATCTTATGTAGCCTAAATGTGATAACTTTTGACCTAAAAACTCATCCAAACACACAAACATGGGATTTAGTTTTGAAGATCTCGCGGCGGTGATTTTATTTTACGAAGACGAATTTTGAATTGGACGAATGGTTTGAGTTACAAAATATTTTGAATTTTGAAAATAGGAGAATTTAGGATGACATCACCTTTTTTTTACTCTAGTGAAGATGGGTAACATGATAACTTACATAACACAGGTGTGGTAACCTATGCAGCCTAGGCGTGATAAATCCTGAGCCGAAAAAATCTCATTCAAACACACCAACATGAGCTTTAGTTTTGAAGATCTCGGCGCGGTGATTTTACTTTATTAATCGGATTTTGAATCGGATGAACAATTTGAACTACAAAATATTTTGACTTTTCGAAATAGTAAGATTTAGGATGACATCAGACTTTTTTTGTCCTCTTGTCCATGCATGTAATTTATGTGTGGCGCACGAGAAGCAGTCTAAGAGATGCATACATATAATTAATGGGAAAGATGGACGTGATTGTTTGTTAAGCTTACAAGCATAACAATTGATAGTTATTGTGGTCTAATAAGTCGATGATCTCCCTAGAGAGAGAACGATGTTTATTAAATCCTCTTCCCGTCTCAGTGGTCCATGAGCAGGCAAATTGATTATCGAAGGGAGTGACACCACAGAATTTGGTAAACCAAAAGAGCTAGCTAATCATACGCGCGTGACGGTCGAGCTCTTTAAATAGCCATCGGCCGATCTTCACACCCAACCCTAGCTGATACACTGGAGCCATAGCTAGGAGGGTTTTGGCAGTAGTTAGCGGCCATGGCGAACAATAATGTCGTTTCTCTGGTGGTTTGCTTCGTCGCCTTGAGCCTCGCCACCTCGGCGGCGGACCGCGAGCTGGTAAACGCTGTGTACGTGTTCGGCGACTCGCTGGTGGACGTCGGAAACAACAACTACCTGCCGGCGCCGGCGCCCAAGGCGACCCCGCCGTACGGTATGGACCTCCCCGGCAGGCTCACCGGCCGCTTCACCAATGGCTACAACCTCGCCGACGTCATCTGTGAGTATAGATAGATATATGTTGTTAACGGTGACTCCAAACCGTGCAAACTCTTGGCCCCGTTAATGTACGTTGAAGGATATACTGAATGACGGCGCGCCGGCCGGAGAAACCCAATGAAAATTTACTATGAAGCGAACCATATGTACGGCAATCAAAGTAGCGAGAGCTTGATCACTTTAAAGTTCAATGCCATGCATGCATTAGATAATGCCCACGTGTGGCGAAGCAAAACTCTGAACTAATTACTCATATATATATGCCTTCTCATATACTATCTATGAACTTGCAGCACAAGGCCTGGGGTTCGAGACGAGTCCCAAGCCCTTCCTCTCCATGGGGCGGCCCGAAAGAACACTACTGGGACGCTGCAAGATCGGCGCCAACTTCGCTTCTGGCGGATCCGGCATCCTCGACACCACGGTACCTAATTATGTACTCAGAAAATGAAATAAATTTTGCCACATATGATAATAACGTCGTGAGTTTGGTCTTACACTCTTCACCCTAAACCCTAAACCAAAGAAGACTTTCATAAACAATTTTTTTTGAGAGGTAGCTGCCTACTTGTTGTGCGTGAGGAAGTGTCCAACCAAAATTATATGAACTCGAAATACAATGCATATCAGCCATTTATATCTGTTGCTTATACTCCCTCTGTAAACTAATATAAGAATGTTCAGATCACTAAAGTAGTGATCTTAATGCTCTTATATTAGTTTACGGAGGGACTACTGATTAATTAAGCTAGAGCCATAAGAATGAGCAATTCTCCGCCAAAATCTGTGATTTTTTCTTTAGAGTTTGCTATTACCTTGGACAGATAGCCTCTAGCAGAACAACCAAAAGATTAGTTGATTAATTTCATGTGTATAACACGATGCATATAGGGAAATGGCACACTGACGATGCGGACCCAAATCAAGTATTTCAAGACAGTGGCGGACAAACTGTTTTGCTACCCAAGTAAGTGGGATCACCTGGCGCGGTCCTTCTTCCTCCTGAGCGGCGGCGGCAATGACTTCTGGGCCTTCAACGCGTCCATCGACACCCCCAATGCCTACATCGCCAGAATGGTCTCCACCTACATCGAGAACATCCAGGTATATATATGTGCATCCCTCATGAGTTGTTGCATGTACACGAGATTTTTGGTGAGACACCGCTAAATGAAGACATATGTATGGTAGATGTTCTATGACGCGGGATTGCGCATGGTGGGTATTCTGGACGTGCCGCCGATCGGGTGCACTCCCGGGTCTAGGGCCGGCACGCCCACCGGCGAATGCAACTCTGCCGCCAACTCCCTAGCACAGGGGTTCAACAGCCTTCTGAGGACTGAGCTCGCTAGCGCCGCCACGGCCAACATGACGGAGCTCAAGTACTCCATCGCGAGCAACTACAATATCATCAGCGACATGATAGCCAACTCCCTCGTTGCCGGTATGATCATGTATGGCACCTAACAGTGACTAGACTTAAGTACTAGTAACGAGTTTGTTTTCATGATACGATAATGGAACAGGGCTGAGAGAGGGGCAGACGGCATGCTGCGGCGCCGGGAGGTTCAAGGCAGAGGTGATGTGCAGCGGGCCGAACACGACGGCGTGCCCCGCCGGGGAGCACGGCGAGTACATGTTCTGGGACATGCTGCACCCCACGCAGGCCACCTGCGAGCGTGGCGCTGTGGCCATCTTCTACGGCGACGTTCCAAAGTACGCCGAGCCCGTGAACTTCGCCACGCTGGTGGGCGAGGAAGGCTGCAGCCTGCAGATGGCCGACGACGAGTAAACGTGATATAACCGTCAGCCTCAAATAATGGAGTACCAGTTTGCATGAAATGCCGCGTGGTTGGTTTGCTAGCTCTCGATCGATAGATCCGCGCTATATATAGCTGCGAGCTGTACGCGATATCTCGTACTGCGTCTATGTTAACGTATAATCTGTCCTTGATTATGTGTGTGGATTCAATGAAGAAGCGGTCGACGGCCGTACTGATTAATTCATGAATGCGTGGTTTTCCTTTTCTATTTGTGCGGGGAAAATGCGTGGTTGCTTCGCGTAGTATTTTTGTAGAAGAATGGAAAACCCTCGCGGCGGACAAATTGTGTTGCTTCGTGGCTGGGATAATGGGACAGATTGTTGCCAATTATGTTTGAGAAATTATGAGACGGCATCACACCTTATGGAAGAATGTCCATGCATGGTCCAGAGCCCTTGGTCATTGGTGGCCGACTTGGCAAAGCTTCCCAGCCTTCATCCAGATAACTGGGCCATACGTCTTTCTCTGTCTGATTGGCTTCTAAACCCACACTGATACTCTCCAGCAGGAGGAAAATCCCTTGCGGTGCACTGTCATGGAACTGAAGAATCTTCCAAAAACAGATCATGACCGTGAGACTGAGAGATGAACGGGCGCACTGGATCCGAGCTGGAAGCCCAATTCCGTTAGATCGTGGCTGATTCTAATTTTCGAAAAAAAATGTATCCTTGTAGAGAGAGTGCATGGCCTCACCGAAAGCCCAATTCCGTTATATCCTGGCTGACCCTATCCTTGGCCGAGTTTCCTTACCCATTCCTACCAGCCTTTCCTGAGTGTGGAACTCGGCCGACCTTCAACGATTAGCGTCGTGACGCGTGGCACAACCAATCGCCGAGTGCAGCACTCAGCAAAGATAAGTTTGCTGAGTTTAGAACTCTGCAAAATTTACGGAGCATTTTTAAGTCAATTACATAGGTGGTGCTAGAAATTGACGCAAACAGTCATTTTAGTGCTAGAACTTGCGGCATACATCTAAGTGGTGAAAAAACCCTACAATTCACAACATAAATATATAGACTCATAGTCCAACAACCACCATATATTGCTGCACCATATTTATACATCACATATAGTCCGTACAAGCTAGCAACAAGTCAATTACCATAGCAATGACACATACAGTTAACAACGCCAGATAACAATGTCTGTAGCAACATAGAAAGTTCACAAGCATCATACAAGTCACATAAAGGAAGTTCATAAGCAATGTGGGAAGTTCACAGGTACAACCTCTTGGCATAGACGATCAAGTAAATGGACATGAACTCTAGGGTCGTTTTGTCATAGACTCAATACTTTGCTGCCACATCTGCAATTGTTTTCTTAGCATTACAGCAAGGAATTTCAGTGGATAATGGTGTTGGCTATGTATTGTAGGAAAGAACTAACATACGATCACATGATAACAATAATACCACAATGATGATGAATTGGACGAAGATTGTTTAGTTCTTTAGCTCACTCAAACCGATCTGATTTGCACCGTTGCCTAATTAACAATGGATCTTCTCTTTGTGCATGAACTTGGAGTAATCATCCTCTGCCTCCTCCCTAGTCTTAACCCTTTATAGAAGCTGTTATTGTAACGGCTTACTTGTTCATGGCATGGCTGCCATGAACCGTAGACTCATGGATACCTCCTTGAGTACATCGTATACCACTTCATCTACCAAAACAGAAGAACAAGTACAAGCAGAGCATGAAGTAAAAGTTGAGTAGAACACATGGAACATAAGCAACATAAGTATTCAAGATTCAAATACCCAAAAGCATCATAAGTTCTACTTCGAGTCGATATCACTAGCTACATCACTACAACAACATTAAATAATCTAGCTACTTGTAACGCCCCGGATTCGATGCGCCAGATGTCTTCCAGTTATTCGCCGTAGTTGCCATATCATTTGCTTGTGTGTTGCATTTTGCCATGTCATCATCTGCATTTCATCCGCATGTTTTTCAAAACATGCATCCGTTCGGGTTCTCTCGGTTCTCTCCGTTGTCCGTTCGGAGTCCAGTCCTCTCGCGCGCGCCCGTGGCCCCTCTCAGACCTTGTTTTCGTGAGCGGGTTAAAAACGTTCTCGGAATGGACCGAGGTTTGCCGAGTGGCCTTGGTATAGCACCAGTAGACTGCCCGTCAAATTTCGTTCCATTTGGAGGTCGTTTGATGACCCATCGGTTAACCGCGTAGCCCGAAAGTCCCTTCTATTTGCAGCCCAGCACCCCTCCAAAGTGGACCAACAACCCATCTAACTCCCCTCCATGCTCTCGGTTGTTCGATCACGATCGTGTGGGCGAAAACCGTGCCCCATTTGGACTCTCCTAGCTCCCAGAATCTATAAATTAGCCCCTCCCCCCGAAATTCGCGGATGAATCCCCCCGAAACCCTAGCCCCGCTCCTCTCGCCCGCCGGACACGTCCGAACTGGTCTGGACATGTCCGCCGCCGCTCCCCGCGCCTATCCGGAGCCGCCACGTGGCGCTCCGCCGCCGTCCGCCGCCGCCGGCCCACGAGCCCACGGTGGGCCTGCGAGCCC
>NC_041393.1:741711595-741718573 GCF_002162155.2 Triticum dicoccoides | reverse complement strand
GACTGGCGCCTCGTCGCCGCCCCGCCGCCTCACCGCCATCCGCCGCCGCGGCCCCGTCGCCGGCCGCCGCCGCGTCCCGCAGGCGCCGCCCGGGCCTCCTCGGCTCCCCTCGTCGCATCACCGCCGGCGCCCTCTCCGGCCTCCTCCCTCGTCGTCGGCGCCACCCAGCTCCGGCGAGCCCAGCCCCGCCCGATCCAGATCCAGATCCGGATCACAAGGTTGACCCCATTTTTTTCCCTAAGTCCCGAAATTATTTGCATTTTGGTCCCCTGTTCATCACATCATAACTTGTTGCATACTGCTCCATTTCGTGCGTGTAATATATCAAAATGTTCATTGAGAGATTTTCTATATTTCATTACATTCTGCCATGTTAATTTGAGTTCATCCTGATTCCTGAATCATCGTTGCAAGAGTGTTATATGATGTTAATCTGTTGAAACTGTTATAACTTGGTGATTTGTCATTTTTGTTGCATTTGATGTGTGCATCCTATGAGCTTGATCTCTACATGTTTTTTGTACTACATCATTCCATCTTTACAGAGGTTCTTGCCATGTATTTTTGTGAGTTGTGTAGTGAGTGCATCAAGATTGTTAAGTAGGGTACTTGCTGCTGCTGTTTTGCTAGGCTAAATCTGTTATTTTGTGATACTATGTAAACCTGCTGCTACAAGTCATTCTATGCATAATCTGGAGATGTTCACTAAGGATGTTTTGTTATACATGTCATGCTCTATCCATCCATGCCCCTGGTTGCATTTATAGCCTGTTGTAGCTTGTTGTAATCTTGATCTCAAATTGCTAAATAATGTTGCTGTCAGCCTGTTAACATTAAGATCAGTTTTGCCATGTCTTTTGCTAGTGATCCATGCACCCTATGGACTTGCTCTTGCCATTCTTAGCTTCATAAATATGCCGTATTACTGTTGGTCACCTTGCCATGCCATGTATTTCTCTGTGGTGAGTGGTACAAGCTCACCAACATGCCTACTTATTGTTGTTCCTGCCAGGCTTGAATCTGTCATATCATTTGCCATGTTTACATGGGTGCCATCATATCTTCTGATTCTTTTTGGCTCATGGTCTGTAAGGGACTTTTGTTCTTAGTCTTTATTAGTAGCATGCCATGCTTTTGTTTTCCATGATAAGTTCCTGTAACATGTTGTTTGATAGCTCTAAACATTGCAACCTGATGTTATTTCTGCTAAGTCTGAAACTGTTATTATTTGCAATCTTGCCATGTCTTTTTGAGCATGTTTTAGTGATTTCTGGAGATAGCTCAGTGTTCATGTTTTGTTATGCTTTACCTGTACATCATGCCCATGCCTTTTGTTCTTATGTTGAGGTGCTGTAGCATGTTATTTTGATGCTTGCAATATGCCTAGTTGCTGTTTTGGACAGCTTATCCTTCAAACTTGTTTCATGTGTATGTGTTGAACCGTTGCTCTGTTTTGAGTGTGCTCTATATGAAACTTGCTTAGAATTGCATGTAGTTTCATATTATCATGTTGCATCCTTGTTTTGAGGTGTTTGCTTGATGTTTGTATGCATTTTACATCAATGCCATGTTTAACTTGTTTTGCTCATATCTTCTAGGTCGTAGCTCCGAACTAAATGAACTTTATATGTAACTTGACTAGAATCTCGTGCAGATCATCTTGGTGTATCTTAACTTGCTATTTAACAACTTGAACATAAGGTTTATTCAGATCTGGACCAATTTCGAAAGTTGCATATGAGGACTTACTGGAATTGTTATATGTTATTCCCGGCCTCATTTAAACTTGCCTTGATGTGTTGTTCTTGTTTGCATCATCTCTTGTCATGAGTAGCTTCCTATAGCTTTGTCTTGCATCATACTTGGTTGAGCATCATGTCATGTTCATGTGTAGTGTGTTTACCTTGTTGTGTGCTTCTTCTCGATAGTTCCTGTTTCGTTGCGATCGTGAGAATTCGTTCGTCTACGCTTGGTTCGGCTTCATCCGTTCATCTTGTTCATGGCCTCGTTCTTCTTCCTTGCGGGATTTCAAGCAAGATGACCGTCACCTTGGATCTCACTACTATCATTGCTATGCTAGTTGCTTCATTCTATCGCTATGATGCGCTACCTATCACCTGTTTATCAAGCCTCCTAAATTGCCATGTAAGCCTCTAACCTTTTCACCCTTCCTAGCAAATCATTGCTTGGCTATGTTACCGCTTTGCTCAACCCCTCTTATAGCATTGTTAGTTGCAGGTGAAGTTGAAGATTGCTCCATGGTGGACAGGATTATGTTGGGATATCACAATATCTCTTATTTAATTAATGCTTCTATATACTTGGTAAAGGGTGGAAGACTCGGTCTTATGCCTGGTGTTTTCTTCCACTCTTGCCGCCCTAGTTTCCGTCATACCGGTGTTATGTTCCCGGATTTTGCGTTCCTTACGCGGTTGGGTGATTTATGGGACCCCCTTGACAGTTCGCTTTGAATAAAACTCCTCCAGCAAGGCCCAACCTTGGTTTTACCATTTGCCTCACCTAATCCTTTTCTCCCTTGGGTTTTCGGAGCCCGAGGTTCATCTTTATTTACCCCCCCCCCCTCGGGCCAGGGCTCCTTCGAGTGTTGATCCGAAACCGGAAGACTGTGGGGCCACCACGGGGCAACTCGAGGGCTGGTTTTACTCGTAGGCTGACCTATCCGGTGTGCCCTGAGAACGAGATATGTGCAGCTCCTATCGGGATTTGTCGGCACATCGGGCGGCTTTGCTGGTCTTGTTTTGCCATTGTCGAAATGTCTTGTAAACCGGGATTCCGAGTCTGATCGGGTCTTCCTGGGAGAAGGTATATCATTTGTTGATCGTGAGAGCTTATCATGGGCTAAGTTGGGACACCCCTGCAGGGTATAAACTCTCGAAAGACATGCCCGTGGTTATGGACAGATGGGAATTTGTTAATGTCCGGTTGTAGATAACTTGACACCAGATCTGAATTAAAACGCATCAACCGTGTGTGTAGCCGTGATGGTCCCTTTTCGGCGGAGTCCGGGAAGTGAACACGGTTTTGGGTTATGTTTGACGCAAGTAGGAGTTCAGGATCACTTCTTGATCATTGCTAGCTTCACGACCGTTCTGTTTGCTCTCTTCTCGCTCTTATTTGCGTGTGTTAGCCATCATATATGCTTAGTCCCTGCTACCTCACCATTTTACCCCTTCTTTCCCATTAAGCTTTGCTAGTCTTGATACCCATGGTAATGGGATTGCTGAGTCCTCATGGCTCACAGATTACTACAACAACAGTTGCAGGTACAAGTTTTGCGATGATCATGACGCGAGAGCGATGTTTGCTTGTCTTGGAGTTCTTCTTCTGTTTCTTCTTTGATCAGGGGATAGGTTCCAGGTCGGCAGCCTGGGCTAGCAGGGTGGATGTCGTTTGAGTTTCTGTTTGTGTTTCATCCGTAGTCGGATGTTGATCTCATGTATGATGATGTTGTATTCATGTGGCATTGTATGCCTCTTGTACGTATCCCCATATATTGTGTAATATTGATGTAATGATATCCACCTTGCAAAAGCGTTTTAATATGCGGTTCTATCCTTGGTGGGACCTTCGAGTCTCTTTAGGATAGTATCGCATATTGGGCGTGACAAGTTGGTATGAGATCCTCGACCGACCCTAGGAGCCCCCTTGATTGATCGTGTAGTTTGGCCGTTGTTGAGTCTAGAAGAAAACTTTTTCTGAGTATAGTTATATTGAAGAGTAGGAATTCTTTTTACTCCTCAGCCCCTTCGTCACACTGGTGAGGAATCTTGACGTAGGTGTTTTGAATTACTCCTCTTCCCTTTCAAACTTTCTTTAGGATCATGTAGTTGGTTTTCCGATCATTGGATCTCAGCTCTTTTTCATCCGGTGCATTTCTCGTCAAGTTGACTCGAGCCTCTTCATCTTTGCCAAGTCCAATCCTCAGTTGTTTTCTTTTCCCACCTGCCCACCCTTTTCTTCTTGGAGCCGGAGTCCGTAATCGAGTGTCCTTCCTACTCGTGTGAAGTCTTTGTTTTCTTTCCTCAATGATTTCAACCGGTGTTTTCTCTTCAAGATATTCATCGTTTCCCCTTCAAAGTTGCCTTTGTTTTCCCGCCCTCCCACCCTCTTATTCCCGGAGCCTGGGTCTATTTCGAGCATCAATTTTCATTAGTGTGGAGCCTCTTCAGTCTTCCCCCAATCATTTCAACCGGTGAATTCTCGTCTCAGTGGACATTCTTCATCTCTTTATCTTCTCCGGTGGATTCAATTCCATTCTTTTTGTAGTGATTATATTCTTTCCCTCGGCCCAAGTGTTTTCCTTGCTCGTTTGCATCTCGCCATTCAATCATCCCAGAGTTTGTAAGACATCTCAGGAGATTCGTCTGTGTTCCAATTAATTCGAGGTTGTCACCTCATTCAAATACTTCAATTGTTCTGGTGCATCATCTATCTTTCCAACAATCCTTTTCAACGGTGTTTTTCTCTTTAGTGGGCCCTAACCCACAGGTCTTTTCCCAGGATCTTACCTGACTCTTCTAATTTCCCCGGAGTTATTCTGAAATTCTTTTCAAGTGTGACGTAAGAATGGATTCCATCAATCACATGCCTTTTCAAGTTTTCTTTCAAATTCTTTTCATCTTTGGTTCAACCCTTCCTCTTTTTTTTCATTCTCCCGGAGTATCTCAGTAATTTTGGTGGTGTTTCCCGTCGTCATTTGAAGACCGAAGAAGAGTTTTTCCTCTAAATCTTGTCTGTTCTCTCGAAGATTCGTGGTTCTAGCTTCATGTTATCCTCTCGGATTATTCCATTCGTCAGATATTCTTTTCTCAACCATCCGGAGTATTTCAGGAGTTGATTTCTGTTTCTTTTCACCGAGGTCATTGTTCCAGAAGAATTCTTCGTCCTCACATTTCAGCTACCGTTATCCAATTATCCCGGTGCTTGGTCCAAGTGTTCTTTAATCAGCTCATGATCTCTTTGTTCTTTTGCATCTAAATCCCCTCTAGCATATGTGTTCTGCTAATTCTTCCCGGTGATGCATTCTCTTTCATCAGTCATTTTCGAATTCTTATGGTGGTTCCTTCAGATTCCTTTTTCCTTGATTATCATATTAATCCTCTCGTTCTTTTCAATCCTACCGGTGGATCAGGAAGACTTTCTCAAGTTTTGTGCTATATCCCTTCTCAATCCTTTTCAAGAAGAATAAGTAGTATGAAAAATCCATTGTTTGTCATCAATTTAATTTGATGAAGGTTAAGCATACAATAAATCTTATTCTTATTTAATCCAAGTGAGTAATTCCTTCCTTCGGAGTTTGTTCTTGATGAATAAATTCTAGTTCCAAGTGTTTTCATATTTTCCTTTCCGGAGTTCAAATTTTCCTCGGCTATTTCGTCGGAACCTCCATCTAAATCATTGCCACGCTCATCTTATTCTTTCATCCTTCATTTTATCTCGTCATCCTTTTGTTACCGGAGTTCTTCACGGTGGCTCGTCACAATTTAATTCATTCTTCAAGAGTTCATCAAGATTTTGTTGGAGGAATTCAAGTATCTTTTCTTCTCGCATCTCGAAGTGCAATTAATTCTTATTTTTCTTCCGAAGTGGAGTTTTGCATTTCTTCATTCCTCTCAGCTATTCTATCTTTTCCGTTTGTGGTCGGTTATCACCTCATAATTTCTGAGACGTTATCCATAAGTCCACAACAAGCTTATCCTTTCGTTGTTGATTTTCTCAACAACTCCTTTCAATCCTTCCTTCAAAGTTCTTTTCATTCAACTCTTTCAATTCTTTACGGAGGTTTTGTGTCATGTCTTCATCAAGTGCCATCCCATCTTGTGGAGCTCATGTTCTATTCCTCCATGTTTCGTCCGGAGTGCTGCCTAAGTCCTTTCAGTCTTATTCGTTTCTTATCTCGTTCTAACCGGAGTGGTTTCCTAGTCTATCTGATTCCGTGAGCTTTCGATTCTCGTCATTCTCGTCGTTCCTCTCTTCTTCTCGAGTGCTCTCGATTCTTTGCTTCTTCTCTTGAGTTCTTGTTTTACCTCATCCATTTTCCCTTCCGTCTCGGTCCTAAGATCTTGGGACGAGATCTCTTGTTAGTGGAGGAGTGTTGTAACGCCCCGGATTTGATGCGCTAGGTGTCTTCCAGTTATTCGCCGTAGTTGCCATGTCATTTGCTTGCGTGTTACATTTTGCCATGTCATCATCTGCATTTCATCCGCATGTTTTTCAAAACTTGCATCCGTTCGGGTTCTCCCGGTTCCCTCCGTTGTCCGTTCAGAGTCCAGTCCTCTCGCGCGCGCCCGTCGCCCCTCTCAGACCTTGTTTTCATGAGCGGGTTAAAAATGTTCTCAGAATGGATCGAGGTTTGCCGAGTGGCCTTGGTATAGCACCGATAGACCGCCCGTCAAATTTCGTTCCATTTGGAGGTCATTTGATGACCCATCGGTTAACCGCGTATCTCGAAAGCCCCTTCTCTCTGCAGCCCAGCACCCCTCAAAAGTGGGCCAATAACCCATCTAACTCCCCTCCATGCTCTCGGTCGTTCGGTCACGATAGTGTGGGCGAAAACCGTGCCCCATTTGGACTCTCCTAGCTCCCAGAATCTACAAATTAGCCCCTCCCCCTGAAATTCGCGGATGAATCCCCTCGAAACCCTAGCCCCGCTCCTCTCGCCCGCCGGACACGTCCGAACTGGTCCGGCCAAGTCCGACGCCGCTCCCCGCGCCTATCTGGAGCCGCCACGTGGCGCTCCGCCACCGTCCGCCGCCACCGGCCCGCGAGCCCACGGTGGGCCCGCGAGCCCGACTCCGCCGCCCCGCGCCGCCCGCGCGTCCTCCGCCGCCCGCGCCGCCGTCTCCGGCCACCGGACCACGTCGGCGCCTCTGTCGCCACCTCCGCCGCCGCGTCAATGGCCTCGCTCCACCGCCCCCTCGCCGCCCGCCCGCCGCCGGGTCCCGTCCCCGCCGCCGT